>NW_028274811.1:67733212-68047712 GCF_037043125.1 Eumetopias jubatus | reverse complement strand
TTACCATTTAGATACGAAAGGTCCATTAGGGTTCCTTATCAACTGTATATTGGTGTAATTTAGAGAGTTTGATAACATGAACCTGAACTGCAGAAGTCTCCACGCAATGCCCTGTTATCAGTCATCTAACTTTAGAGTTTAAACAGCTACAATAAGTAGACTTTCTCCTGTCCCTACCAGAGGACATTGTCTTCCTAAGACATTTAGCTGAAGCTATTCATTTCATTCCCTTCTAATATTTTTTTTCTTAAGGAAAACACCCAAAAGACATATCAGGCTCCTAGAATTAAAACAATACAGTGCAGGGGCACCTGGATGGCTCAGTTGGTTAAACAGGCCGGCTCTCAATTTCAGCTGAAGTCAGGATCTCAGGGTCCTGGGATAAGCCCCATGTTGGGCTTCCTGCTCAGCGGGAGCCAGCTAGAGGATTCTCTCTCCTCTGCCCCTCCCCCCACCTGCATGTGCTCGTGTGCTCGCTCTCTCTCTCTCTCTCTCAAATAAATAAATCTTTTAAGAAAACAATACATGGGTGCCTGGGTGGCTCAGTTGGTTAAACAGCTGCCTCCAGCTCAAGTCATGATCTCAGGGTCCTGGGATCGAGCCCATGTCAGGCTCCCTACTCAGTGGGGAGTCTACTTTTCCCTCTCCCTCTGCTGCTCTCTCTCATGCGCTCTCTCTCTCTCAAATAAATAAAATCTTAAAAAATAAAAATAAATAAAAATTAAAAAACAATACGGTGCAATATTATTAGTCAACAATTAAACACAATCTACGTATAGCTTGTTTCAATATATAGCAATTATGTAATATAATAAGCAGAGTCTTTGAGGTAATCTCCCAGGTTTTCAACTTAATCACATACATCATTTACCCCTTTTACAATGATTTTCACAAATGGCCATGTTTTCATGTGTTTAGTTTCCACCACTGAGATGCCTTTAGACCATGCTGAATAAAATATTGCATGATTTTCCAACTCCTTTCCTACTAGGGCTGAAGACAAACCATGTGGATGCCTACCAGGTGGCTACGGACCAGGGTTAGCTTCTGGGAAGCTGTGCTCCACACCAAATCAGGGGAGGGGAGATAGCCAAAAGCCATATGGGAAAGGTAAGGTTAAAAAAATAATTTAAGAAAGGCCAGAAAAGTAGTTCAGAAGGTTTTTTAGGGGCACTTGGGTGGCTTAGTCGGTTAGGCAGCTGCCTTTGGCTTGGGTCATGATCCCAGGGTCCTGGGATCAAGCCCGGCATTATGCTCCCTCCGCTGCGGAGAGCCACTTCTCCCTCTCCCTCTGCCTGCCGCTCTGCCTATCTGTGCTCTCTTTCTATGTCTCTGAAAATAAATAAATAAAATCTTTAAAAAAAAAAAAGGTTTTTCAAACAATGACATCAGAGACCAGAAGCAAGGCACTTGGGTCAGTTTGATGAGAAACTGAGTACTGGAATTGGAGGCCACAGAATGAGTTGGGGAAAGTGGAGGTACCTGGAATATAATTTATATTAGTATCTATTCTTATGAACCAGCAGGACTTTTGCCTAGGTGGGCTTCCCAGGCTTAAAGAGCCAGAAACAGAATGACTAAACTTAAAGGCTAATTTTGCCTCTAAAGCAATGGTTGTTACTAGCTTGAACTCAAATTACTAATTCTACTTACATTTTCTAACCTTGGAAAGATCCATCCAGCCAACCTATATCCTGCTATTAAACTTATTACTGGTTTATGTAAATATTAACTTCTTTTTTCTAGGCTGTAGCACCCTAGCAGGAATCTAAGGGCAGACTCACTATTGCTACAAAGAAATTAGATTCTTCCCCAGAGTTATCTGGACTTTTGCCCACACTGGAATACTTAATGTGAAATTTGTATTCTTTCACCTCAGTAAAGAGCAAAAAATCATCACCATCATCATCTCCGTGCCCCCTCTCCTGTTGTCACCATACCACCCAAATGTTAAGTGGACCTCTTCTAAGGGTATCATTATGGTTCAAGAAAGAGGAGCAGAGACCCTCCTTATGGTCTTTGCTATGGCCCCAAAGATTGGACTCAGTGCAAAATCCCCAAGAGCTACACTTCTTCATTGCTGCTGCTTGTCTCTAGGATGGCTTTCCAAAGCAACCTTTGACAAAGCCAGGACCAATGAGTGGGCCTTCAGGAAACAACAGCAACTTCTCATGTCTATTCCCAAAAGATCTATCTGACTCTTGTTTTATAGCATCCGTGAATCCTTCTTTAACTGACTGGATAATGGACAATTTTATATTGCTCTCTACAACCACTACAAGCAACATTTCCCAAACTCTGTTCCTCAGGGCTCACACACACACACACACACACACACACACACACACACACAAACAGCCAACAGTATTGCTGCCTCTGTATTTAATTTTATACATGAATTTAGTATTTGAGAATACTGAATAAATGTATAAAGAACTATAACTATCATACCAAGTCTCTAGTTTTAAGAAATGCATACCAGGACATCCAAAAGTTAAAAAGAAGGATCACCTTATGACTTTTAATATATCCATCGATGCAGTATCTACCACTTAACCCTCAGGTTGATGTGTATTGCTGATGTGATGACCATTGATCTACATTAGCATTTTATAATTGAAAAATATTGTACAGTTTTATTAAATATTTGTCATATATTAAAAATTTATACTTCATGATCCCATATAGTTGAATGGGAGAGTATTAAATGAATGATCCATATAATTGAAAGAGAGAATATTAAAAAAAATAAGTGATACAATTTTCAAATTGTGTCTAAAAAAACAAGTAAACAAGTGAAAAATCAGAATATTTCAAAATGAAGATCATGAATCTCAATTTTTTCTTTCTTTGGACAAATATTTAGTGATTCCTGGAAAAGTTAATCTAAAATTTTCAAAATATCACAAAATATACAATTCCAATTCTTTTTCTTTTGCTATACAGTATGTATATAAAAGATTTTCATATTATATAGCAATAGTAAATGAATATGCTACAAAGGATTATCTAATGTACTAACATAAAATATAAACTTTTGTATTTTACTTAAGCTTGAAATGGTTGGGTTTCTTGTTATTAATAAAATAAAATAAATTATCTGATTTTTTTTGTGGTACTACAAAGTTAAAACATACATACAAATAAGCTTTGGTCATTTTTTGCAGCTTCTAAATCAGATATGAAACCATTTTTAAGGTCCTCTTACATCAAGGTATATATCTTAGGACATCCTATTGGTGTTCTATTAATATATTATAACTTAAAATGTTCAGCATTCCTGCCCCAAAAGGTTGCTCAGAGTCATGGCCCCATCAAATGCACTTAATCCTCTACAGGGTAGCATAGCTCTGCCAACAAGCTGAACTTGGCCAAATCCTTTATTGCCACATTAGGGAAGCAAGCACTCTTTTCGCCTTCCCCAAGTCAGGGGTCAAGTCCTGTCTTTCCCTTGACTATGGGTAAAATCTCACACTCTATGTTGACATTCTTCTGGAGTAGGTCTGAGTGGAGCCTATTATGCTTCAAGATACAGGCTGAAATCCAGAATTTCGGATATTTGAGAAAAGCCTACTCATATTTCACTTCATTTCTAGAAATAAAAATCCTAGGGACACACTTATATCCTAGAGTTCCCTAATGAAGATCTTTAAATACATTCATTCTGTAGGTGTTTCCTAGAATAATGCTTCTTTGGACATATTTTCTTTTAGTGCTTAAAATAAAATATTTTCTTTGCAAAGAATAGTCTTATTCCAGCTTTTCCAGCTTTCTTTTTTATTTTTCCTTTTAGTACCTAATGACTTTAAGGTCATTGTAGTGGGGAAGTGTGTGTGTGTGAGTGCGTGTGTGTGTGTGTGTGTGTGCATGTACGTTTGTGTGCGTGTTCTAATTCCTTTCTATAAAGCTGACTTTATAACTTTGGTTAGAGCATCTTGCTTTCCTGTAAAAATCTATGATCAGTAAATTAATTGCTATGCTGCCTTTAGCATTCATTCTGGCCTTCTTTTCTTTCTTTTCCTTCCTCCTTTCCTAGGCTTACATGATTATGATTCTATCTTCCCTTCCCTGAACTGATCATGATTAGAGATTTAGATCCAGAATGTATACAAAAGAATTTGCCATCAGTAGGCTTCACATGCACATTTCTCCTTTAGCTAAAACATTATTCCCTTTAGTATCTATACAATACAAGGTGTTACCTAGAAAAGGATTTTCCTCAATTTATCCAAAGTTTGTTCAGTTATCAACCCACTGTCCACACCTCACAAAATGAATAGCAAATGGTCCCCATTCATTTTGAACTGATAACTTGGCCTAAAAGTCATTGACTTCAATGCTAAAAGGCATGGAAAATTCCCACACTCCACCACCAAACCCTGACCTGAGAGATTTGTCCTAATGTTCACAGGAAGCCATAAATAGTAGAATACATTCTACCCTGTTGACTCATAATTTGTAATGGAATAATATACGGTTTACACAGACCTATTCTCCCCAAAGCATCTTAAGGACACATTAGGCATCTAAATCCTTAACAAGGAAAATGCGCTTTCCCCTGACACAAAAGGCAGAGTGCCAGTAGGTATTGGTAGTTATAAGTAGGTCATTATTGGTAGGTATAGGTAGTTACATTACCCAGAGAATGAAAGAAAATGAAAGACTGAGAAAGCAAGAAAGAGGCAGCTGATATGGAGATTGGAGAAAGTTGATAAACTACAGTGTAGTCATAATAACTCACCTGCATTTTTTTTGGCAACTGTCTTTCAAATGTATATCAGAGTAAATTTCCCCAAGAAAACATGCTGCATCAGAATATCTCTGAGATATAATCCTGGCTGGAGAAAACAGAAGGGAGTATACACTTCCGAAGAGAGTTTGCTGTTTATATACACAAGAAGTTAGTCGCCATTACCCATCCAATTCCCTTGCTAAAAATCTTAGGACCTTCTTTTAGCTCTGCTTTCAACCTTTACCTATAAGCAACAGTTAACTATCTTTGTGTCTATCACCATAATTTCACTCTTAACTTTTCATTTCTTTCCAACTCCTCTCCATCTGGTCTGGCAAATACCCTCATCATCTTTCCTAACTTCCTAACAGAATTCCCTGTTACCAGTCTCCACCCACCTTCTACACTGCTACAGGAGTGATTCCCCTGAAACAAAATTTTGATCATGTCACTCAAAAGTGAAAATTCTCTGATTGCAATGCCTGGGTGGCTCAGTTGGTTAAGAGTCTGCCTTTGGCTCAGGTCATGATCCCAGGGTCCTGGGATCAAGTCCCCATGGGGCTCCTTGCTCAGCAGGGATCCTGCTTCTTCTCTTCCCTCTGCCTGCTGCTCCCCCTGCTTGTGTGCTTGCTCTCTCTCTGACAAATAAATAAAATCATAAATGAATGAATGAATGAATGAATAAATAAATAAATAAATAAATAAAATTCTCTGATGGTTTCCAGTTGCCTATAGAGCCCACTGAGTCTCCTCAGAAATGAAGAATATCACCCTTAGCAATCCAGCCTTTTTATATCTTTTCATACTCACATCTAGCCAGACTCCTCTCCTTTCACCCTTCCCCTTACCCCTTCTAGAGATGAACCATGCACTCTTCTACTTTAACCATTGTCTGAAACATACCTGCCCCCCTCAAACTGCTTTATTTGATCATTTATCTCTTTGTTCGTATGCCTCCTATATTTATTGAACTGCATATAAGTTTATTCCCTCTCAAGAAGTTCTTTAAAGTCACAACATCTATCTAAATTATCTTTTGATTATATTGCTTACGAGTCTCTTGGAATATAGGATATGTTCAATAAAAATTTTATGGAGCTATGATGTTTTTGTACATAAGAAAACTACTCTTAAAAATTCTCACCCTCTAGTATCCAAAATCTATAAAGAACTTATCAAACTCAACACCAAAAAAACAAATAATCCAGTTAAGAAATGGGCAGAAGACAAAACATCTAGATGGTTAACAGACACAAGAAAAGATGCTCAGTATCACTCATCATCAGGGAAATACAAATCGAAATCACAATGAGATACCACCTCACACCTATCAGAATGACTAAAATTAACAACTCAGGAAACAAAAGATGTTGGCGAGGACACAAAGAAAGGGGAACCATTTTGCTCTTTTGGTAGGAATGCAAACTGGTGTAGCCTCTCTTGAAAAAAAGTATGGAGGTTCCTCAAAAAGTTAGGAGTGCAAACTGGTACAGCCACTCTGGAAAAAAGTATGGAGGCTCCTCAAAAGTTAAAAATAGAATTACCCTATGACCAGAAACTGCACTACTAGGTATTTATCCAAAGGATCCAAAAATGCTGATTCAAATGCTAATTCACATGCACCCCAATGTTTATAGTAGCACTATTAATAATAGCCAAATTATGGAAAGAGCCCAAATGTCTACCGACTGATGAATGGATAAAGAGGTGGCGTGTGTGTGTGTGTGTGTGTGTGTGTGTGTGTGTGTGTGCGCATGAGTGTGCATGATGGAATATTACTTGGCAATCAATAAGAGTGAAATCTTCCATTTGCAACAACATGGATGGAACCAGAGGGTATTATGCTAAGTGAAATAAGTTAGTCAGAGAAAGATAAATACCATATGATTTCACTCATATGTGGAATTTAAGAAACAAAACAGATGAACATAGGGGAAGGGAAGGAAAAATAAAATAAGATAAAAACAGAGAGGGAGGCAAACCATAAGAGACTCTTAACTATAGAGAACAAACTGAGGTTTGCTGGAGGGGAGGTGGGTGGGGGCATGGGCTAAATGGGTGATGGGCATTAAGGAAGGCACTTGATGGGATGAGCACTGAGTGTTATACGTAAGTGATGAATCAATAAATTCTACTCCTGAAAACAATACTACACTATATGCTAACTAACTTGAATTAAAAAAAAAAAAATTCCCACCCTCTTCACCTCTCTCACCCCAACAGTCTCTCCACCTTTCCTAGAATGTTCCTTGGAAGTATAGTTCCACCACCACCACACTCTAACTCCCACCATTGCTGAGTTGACTATTACCCTCAAAGTCCTGAAATATTCCCCCAGTTTCCTTTATTTTGCCCTGAGATTTCATTCTCTATAAAGATATAAACTGCACATTATTCAAGTATTTTGCCATCTTACATTGAAATTTAAAAGGTCCATCTAAACAAAGAAGAAATAGAACCTTTTTCTCCCCATTAGTATTGATCTATAGGCTAAGGAATGGTCATTTGTAGATAAGCACCTATCCACAAAGAACAACCATTATAGAATCACCCGGGGCTAAAGGAAAATGTCAAGATGCTTTTAAAAAGAGCTATTTGGCAAGCTTTTAATTACAATAAGCCAATTAAATAAAACAATAACCATTAGAAAACTCTCATACAGGGCGCCTGGGTGGCTCAGTTGGTTAAGCGACTGCCTTCAGCTCAGGTCATGATCCTGGAGTCCTGGGATCAAGTCCCGCATTGGGCTCCCTGCTCGGCAGGGAGTCTTCTTCTCCCTCTGACCCTCTTCTCTCTCGTGCTATCTCTCATTCTCTCTCTCTCAAATAAATAAATAAAATCTTTAAAAAATAAAGAATACTCTCATGCAGTAATCAAGTCTTTGGATGATTTTGTTCTGATGACTCATACAGTTGGAGAGGCCGCTAAAGTGGCTTTGACCTTGACAGTTTTACTTATTTCAAGTATCACAAGTTGTATCAGTTAATCAATAGCCTAACAGTTTTAGATTTTTTTGAATCATTCTCTTCATATTCTAGTCAGCTTGTCTATAATGAGACCATTTTCACTCACAGTGTCTAATACATACAAAGATAATTAATACCATGCAATTCATTCCATTTGAGGTAGTAAGTCCATTGCGCATTTTTTAACAGCACCACCACATTGAATTCTGTTGTCTTAAAGAAGACCACCACCCTCTTCTGCCAGATAATTTTGTTTTCAACTCAGGAAGACCTTTCTTCAATGATGAACAGAAATATTAGTCACCATGATCTCTTGCTTTACCTAATTTACCTACATAAGAGATTTGTCAGGCACTCTATAACCCAGTGTATTCCAGAGTTCCAGAGTCATCTGCAAATTTATTTCCTTTTACATAAGATCATATCCACTCAATATGTTTAGGGTCATAGGTTGGATTCTTTCATTTCTCTTTTCCATCACTTTAAACTAAGCATACTGTGGTCTTTACTATATATTTCAGTTTCACTCACACTAAGCCACTTTTCAAGTTTTGGAAAATGTCCCCCTTTTGAGGATAGGGTTAAAATGCCTATAAATGCAAACACTTGAGGAGCCAATTGGAGAACTACAGAAGACTTTAGCTTGAAGTCTCCATTTTCGCAGAAGCTTGAAGCACTTTGTACCTCACAAATTCTGAAACTTAGTCATTCAAGTGGTCAGGACTGGCTAGCTTCCAGGGTCTATGGACTGTCCTGCCCTCCCCAACCCTGCCCCCAGTGCTGACTGTGGTAAAGGCAATCACAAGATGCTACCCACCCCCAGGCCCCACACCCTTCTACCATGCTACAGTTAGAACTATGATCAGCAAACTAAAATTACCATGGGGCTATTCTTTCTTTTTATTTTTTTTCTTTTGAGTCATATAAAACTGGGCAAGTCTGTGAATGCATAAGAAAGAAATTTTCCCTTGTTTTTTCCTGATTGTTGTATAGCTATAGCTCTTTGTAATTCTTCTTCCTTTACTATGAGATCAAAACTGACAATGATTTGCTGATATGCTATCTCTCTTCTAAATGTACTAAGTTTTGAAATTATACATAACAATCCTAAGTATAGTAAAGTTCTTTGGTTTTCTCAGGTCCAGGGTTATTTCTTAATAGCTCTTGTTTTCTATACCTATAAAGACTTAGGATTTCTTCTTAGATCCTAAAAGTCTTCTGGAAAAGTTGTAATTGTCATGTCAGTGTGCTTTTTCCTTCACATATTATGGAATGAGCTTAGTTGAACTCTGAATTAAGTTAAATGCCATGATTAAATTATTTTATAAAATAAAACTTACAAATGAATTTGTAATTGGAGATAATCCAAAACAAAATATGAAATAAGTTAAAAATCAATAGAAAATGTTTTAGTAAACTTTTCTGTGATCTATTCATTAAGCAACATAAATATTTCAGAGAGATTTATAAATTAGACATGTAACTGAAAAAAACAATTTTATAGCAAGATTCTGTTTCACAAAAGTTGAATAATGGTATTGTAATATTTTGCTATGAAGAACAGTTTTTTTGGGAGAGGTAGCTTATTTCTTCATTTATGTAAATAAATGAATACATATACAATAAAATTACTGAGTAATTGGCCAAGATGAAAATATTTTACAAGAGCTGCATCCCTACAACAATAACACACAGCTGTGCCCAGATGTGGCCTAATGCAAATTAATTCTTTTCCTTTTTCATTGTACATCAAATTTTGTTTTTTCAATAGTTTGTGTCATACATAGGAGAATTTTCTAGGAAAAAAAGTTGCTGAATAACTTAACTACAATTCCTTATTCTTCACACCCACTCTATAGATAATCAATAAAAATGAACAATATATTTTGGTTCAAACAGTTCAGAAAAGTTTGGGTTTAAAAACATTTGCCTCTTGGGGCATCTGGGTGGCTCAGTCAGTTAAGTGTATGACTCTTGATTTCAGCTCAGGTCATGATCTTAGGGTCCTAGGATTGAGCCCCGTGTTGGGCTCTGCACTCAGTGCAGAGTCTGCTTGGGATTCTCTCTCTCCTTCTCCCTCTCCCTCTGCCCCTCTCCCTGTTCAAGCTCTCGCTCGCTCTCTCTCTCTAAAATAAATAAATAAAGTCATTTTTAAAAATTGCCTCCTTTAGGAGTGCCCGAACAATTTCAACACAACAATGGGGGCTAGTCTGTCATTCAAGGCTACCCTGATAGGAAACCAAACTCAAAAGATCTTGCTGTCTTAAAATATGTTTTAAATCTGACAATAATCCCCATCCCCTAGGTTCCTTTTTCTTATTAGTCATCAAGAAGACTACCTCTTTCCATCTCTACAGATGCTGATCAGATTTAATGTATTAATTTTGAGAAGAGTGCCTGCTCGTGTTCTATTATTTTTCCTATTTCAGCTTTGTGTGCCAGTGTTTGGGTCTCACACAGAAAAAAACCCATAAATAATTTCTTATATTACCTCCATAATATCAACAAAAGTCTGAGATGATTAAAAGCCAGAGGTAATCCTCAAATCTTGATTTCTATCTTTCCAAATCAAACATTTTCCAAAACAATTAAATATCAACAAAAATAAGCAGTTTGTGGTTTATTTTATTTATCCATCCAATCGTATCTCTGTCAATGGAGAGCATAACCCCAAATCCCCACAAAACAGTACTTAAGGATCGCTAGCTCAGCAAAATCCATTATACCGTTTACTCAATCAATCTTTTGTAAAACAATCTTTTATTTTTATTTTATTATGTTATGTTAATCACCATACATTATGTCATTAGTTTTTGATATAGTGTTCCATGATTCATTGTTTGCGTATAATACCCAGTGCTCCATTCAGTACGTGCCCTCCTTAATACCCACCACCAGGCTAACCCATCCCCCCACCCCTCCCCTCTAGAACCCTCAGTTTGTTTCTCAGAGTCCATAGTCTCTCATGGTTCATGTCCCCCTCCGATTTTCCCCCTTCAGTTTTCCCTTCCTACTATCGTCTTCTTCTTTTTTTTTTTTTAACATGTAATGTATTATTTGTTTCAGAGGTACAGGTCTGTGATTCAACAGTCTTACACAATTCACAGCACTCACCATAGCACATACCTACCCAATGTCTATCACCCAGCCACCCCATCCCTCCCACCCCCCACCACTCCAGCAACCCTCAGTTTGTTTCCTGAGATTAAGAATTCCTCATATCAGTGAGATCATATGATACATGTCTTTCTCTGATCAACTTATTTCACTTAGCATAATACCCTCTAGTTCCATCCACATTGTTGCAAATGTAAAACAATCTTTTCTCATGTCCAGTTTCCATATTTTATATAGTTAAACTTAAAGGTATTTTATTATAGCAAAAGAACTTTCTTTTCCCCTAACCATGTCTTAACAACTGTTTGTACAAAGGACCAATTTAACCTCCTTGCAAACTCTGAAAGAACTCATACCATCTGGCCTTATGAGTTGAACTAAAACCTAACTGTGGTGCAATTGCGGAAAAGTTGTAAAGGTTATCTAGTAAGACAGGGAAATTTGAATATTGCTGAACCATACATATATTCCAATATCAATTATATGATACAAATTGAAAATATTTATAAGTAAAACTTTTCCATGTTGCATTAGTATAATTGGTTTTTTAAAATATTCTGAAATTTTAAAATACAAAATTTAGAAATATCCATTATCATATAATAACTAAATATTACTTCAAAAATTATATTTAAAACATAAGCATAAGAAATTAAAAAATAAAACTCTTCATGAGCCATTGGTACAATAGTATATATCTCTTGTGTTGCTCAAGAAAAATTAATTGCTTTCATATTACTGTTTCATAATATTACATTAGGTACTATTTTTTATACATAGAAATCTAAGATTTTTATGGAGAAAATACTGATTACACAGGAACTGACCATAAGAACAAATTTAGACCTTTTTGGAAAAAGAGAGTATATATAAATTTAAAAAGCCAGACTCTTCCTACAAATGAAAGCTCAAGACAAATAATAAAGTAGTGAAAAGTAGTTGCATTGGAAAGGCTCTAATACTTCTCATCTCATCTACTTTATCTCCAACAAATATAACATGACTATTCTAAACCACCGTCTGGGCTTATGTACAGCATATATATTTATCAAGCACTTCCTTCTTTTTGAACATTAGTAGGAACTAAAGCTGTCTAAAGATACATTACTTAGAGATTTGCAAATCTAAGTAAAGATAGGGGCAAACTATCATTTAATAACAGAATCACCTTCTGTGCACATGCATTTTTCTAGACTATAAACAATGCAAATAATACAAATGCTTTGGCAGTCTCCATACATTAAATGTTACTGTTCATCCCTATTGCTTTCATTTTTGGAAAGCACACAAAATCATTGCAATCAAAAAGCAAAATCTCCTCTATTTTGGTAATTTTTGTTTTAGTGTTAAATTTGTCAACATTGAGTTTTTAACATGTAAATTCACTTTTGTCAGAAAACAATTATATGCTTTAGATAATAAGAGTGTCCATTTAGGGGTGCCTGGGTGGCTCAGTTGGTTAAGCGACTGCCTTCGGCTCAGGTCATGATCCTGGAGTCCCAGGATCGAGTCCGCATCGGGTTCCCGGCTCAGCAGGGAATCTGCTTCTCCCTCTGACCTTCTTCCCTCTCATGCTCTCTCTTTACCATTCTCTCTCTCTCTCTCAATAAATAAATAAAAATCTTAAAAAAAAAGAGTGTCCATTTAAAGAATTATATCGAAGTAGACATGATAAAAAACATTTTTAAATTTATTGGTGTAAGGTATTCCACACTGAAAGCAACAAATGAACAGAATCTGTTTCTCCAACAGTGTGAACATACAAGAGCCATTAACACTAAAGCAAGTTCTATGCTCAGCCTTGAGAATTCAATAGGTTTGACGTCTCAATACTTTCATTTTAATGTCATCCATATCCAGAAATTACCAAACTACCTTGGTACAAGTACTCATTTGTTTGCAATCTGGTCTGATATGAAATTGTTCCAAGACAGCCTATCTTTTAATATTTGGTATATATTTTTAACAAGGTGCTGGCAGTTACGTGGAAGGAACATAGCAAGATACTGAGTTCTTAGGAATAAAGACTTAGGAGTCCTTTGAGACAATACTTTTAAATTAGACAGACCAGAATAAGTAAATTTGTATCAAAATGTAAAATAAGAGCACACAAAATTCTTAATCAGTGAACACATTTCATTTAAGAAAGTTGTGATTCATCATACTCGTTTACGGTAATGCTTCTTCCTAGGCACAGGAAAAGAAAGTATACTTCTATTCAGAAATTGAATTTTATAAAAGAGCAATGTAAATGAATACCTTTCTACTCCACATTATAGATTGCATATTTAATTACTTAATGTATAAATAATTTAAGTTTGAAATGGACTTGAACTTTTCATTTCCTAGAATTTTGAGATATATGGCCAAGGGAAGTTTGACCCTTGAGTTAATCTATTTCTCTACAAATCCATGTACCAGAACTGGTTCAGACCTAGAAAGGGTCAGCTAACGTGAGTTAAAGGCCCACCTCTGATTAGAGATTCTTAATTAGAGAATTCTCTAATAGGCATAAATTCCTTCAATTTTCTCAAAGTTCGGGGTAATTTCAGCCAGGCATTCAAAGCAGAATACTAAGTATTTCTTCAGGAAAGTAGAAGTTATGGCAGAGAATAGCCACAAATGTTTTCATTTACTTCCTGCTACAACTTCTACAAGACATTAGGATCTAGTTACTATTTATAGCTCCCTTGCCAACTTCCATGGTCTGTGACTGTATTAGTCATTGTACTGCTCAGAGATATGCTTATTTGGCCAGAAACACAACATTCTGAATATTTTTAAGACATGACATACAATTTAAGTTTTGCCCAAGGTGCAGAACAAAATGGGTTAAAGTGTTGGTTAGCCAGAAATGACAAGATACATTTCTCCAACTTCCTTCCACAACCCTTCTTGATAGGAAGTCAGAAAGAAGAATTTTGAACAAACAGTTAGCTGGGCTGAGAGTGACAACTGGTTTACTTGATGTTCTTAGTAACATCCTGACTCCATGGAGGTGGTGCATCTGGTTCAGAGTTGAATATTTGTGACCTGAATAATTCACCAAATATGCCTGCTTTGAGAGGAGAAATGTAACCTTTTCTAAGACTTTTCAACATTTTCTTTATAAGGTAGAGTACTTCTAAGCTTTGGCCAATTTTTTGTGCTTGTCAGATTTCCTCTTTCTCTACTCTCAAAAATTAGTATAAGCAGACCATAGTCAATGAGGTGGCCTGCAGAGATCACATCTATAAAATCTGATGGCAAAATATACTAGATAAAAGCACTGACACTATATCAGATCACCTCAGTTAGAATTTCAGTTCCAACAGTAACCCCAGAAAAGCTATATACTCTTCAGTTTCTTCATCTGCAAATTGGGAATAATACAAGTCTGGGGATGATTAAATAGGTCAGTACCAGAAACAGAGCCTGGCGTACAGAATCACTATACAAATGGTTTTCTATTGTCAGCATCAAACTATTTTCTCAGAGGCTAAATTATGTAATATATATGAGTATCTCACAGATTATTACATAATCTAGTTGGTCAACTGCAATACAACATTTTCAAAATCACCCTGTTTTATAACACCCAGGCTAATTCACCCCCCCACCCCCCTGCCCTCTAGAACCCTCAGTTTGTTTCTCAGAGTCCATAGTCTCTCATGGTTCGTCTCCCCCTCCGATTTCCCCTCCTTCATTTTTCCCTTCCTACTATCTTCTTCTTCTTTTTTTTTTTTTAACATATAATGTATTATTAGTTTCAGAGGTACAGGTCTGTGATTGTTATATGCAAACAATGAATCATGGAACACTACATCAAAAACTAATGATGTACTGTATGGTGATTAACATAAAAAAAAGAAAAAAACCACCCTATTTGAAATAGTTTTTTTCTATTTTAAATACTTTTGTATAAGCAAATATCTAAATGATAAGCAAATATCTAAAAGGACAAGCAATGATAATACCTTAAACAGTATATTAACATTGAAAACGTTTCTGAGCTTTGGATCACAGGTGTCAGGGTCATTTTACTTATTTTTTACCTAGTGATTAGTTAACATTTTTGTGAAGGAAGTTTCAATAGCTTTTAGAAGTCAAAGAAATTGGGAACAAATAAAAAACACAATAAAAATAAAAACAAAAACAAGAAAACCATCTCTGCTTGTCATTAGAAATAACTTAGATCAACAAGTATTCCTGATATAAAGATCTGATTTTTTCTGTGTGTGCACGCGCACGTGTACATGTGTCAGTAAAATTCACAACTTGCTTTAGGACAGTTTAAAGTAGAGAGTTCCTTGAAATCTGACTTTGACATTTATTGAAACTGTCAGTTCTTCAGTAGTTTATAAGAGTTTCTTCAAAGATGCCACTTCAGGAAGACACTAACTCTAAAACACATGATGGTTTTGGGAGACAAACAATACGAGACTCTTAATCTCAGGAAACAAACTGAGGGTTGCTGGAATGGAGGGGGGTGGGAGGGATGGGGTGGCTGGGTGATGGACATTGGGGAGGGTATGTGCTATGGTGAGTGCTGTGAATTGTGTAAGACTGATGAATCACAGACCTGTACCCCTGAAACAACTAATACATTATATGTTAATAAAAGAATAAATAAAAAATATTAAAATATATATAAAAAATAAAACACATGATGAAGACCAGCTGGGTGAAAGATGGGGCAATCACATATATCCTGCTGAGGGATACTGAGTAAGAACTGCCCCCAGTCATGCTCCAAAATTCCCTACAAGTCACCAGGAAGAGATGATTTAAATATTCTCTTGTGTGGGGCCATTTTTAATTTTCTTGTGTTTCCTTTTATAAGATATGCAAATTAATTACAGTCGTTTCCAGCTCTGACTCAAATGAGTTTCAAAACTGAAACAGAATATGATGTGGGAAAGGCACTAGTGAAAAGAATTCTTTGCTTGAAAACATTTTCCAGACTAGTCAGCTTCAGAAGGAAAATGGTGGTAGTGACAGGAGGTTTTCAATGTACCTTTATGCCTTTAGAAGAATTCTCATGCCCTTCCTTTTTTTGCTCTTTTTCCTTAAAAAAAAAAAAAAGCAATAGGGAATTTTATCTACCTTCTACTATCGTGCAGATAGTTTATAGTTTTACTACTAGAGAAAAAGTTGGCAGGTTTTGTTCTGATTTTTTTAAGTATTTTAAGTGTTTTTTTTTAAATTAGTATTATATTTGTATCTTTCCTGTCCATTCATGCCATTTAATTAAAAGCCACTAGTAATCAAGAAATCACCAGGTCCATTCATACTTTAAATGCACAAAGTTACCAATGTTGCATATCTTATAAAAACCCATGGTATTGCTTAAACAAACCCTTATATGAACACAATTCTTCAAACTACACATGAAAAATCATCTGACCAAGAACAATGGGAAGATTCAATGTCAGCCCTTAGAACTGCTCCATCCTAGTTTGCATAGTATATGGACATTTACGTAAATTTGAATATATGTCTTATATGCTCCAGTGTTAAAATTTCCCCAGTGGAATTTTAGCTTAAGATAAATATCTGAATTCTTTCTTGTCAACAGTGTCAAGTAATCTCATTTATTAATTTGTTCATTTATTAATGAAATGAGCCCCAGAACCTCTGTTCTTTGAACTAGAATACTTTCCTTGTCACTGTAATTATATACAACTTTTTTAGGCAATATCTAACAAGTCATTGATGAAGAGTACTAAGCAACCTAATCGCCTGAAAGAGTTCATAAGGTCCTCAGTATCTAACTTAAAATTAGAAAGTGGAAAGTTACTCTAGGAACATTCTGGACTTGGAGGCTTTGTTTTCAGGATGAAACTTAAGGCAGTATACCACATCAGCTTTTCAAAAACAGTGGAAGTGTTTAAAAGTGTACATCAGAGTTGTGGCAGAGACCAACACTGAGTCCCCAATAATGTACGATCCCTTTGGATGGGCAGCTAGCTACCTGGGGGCAAGTCAATTACACTGGACTGCTTCCACTGTGGAAGGAGTAGCATAGTGTTCTTACTGGAATGGACACTTACTGTGGATACAAATTTGCCTTCCCAGCACACAACACTTCTGCCAATACTGCCACTAATGGACTTGTACAATGCCTTATCTATGGTCATGGTATGCCACACAGCACTGTTTCTGATCAAGGAACTTACTTCACACAACAAATCAAGTGTGGCAATGGGTCCAGGCTCATGGAGTTCACTGGTTTTATCATGTTCTCTACCATCTTAAAGCAGGTGGCTTGACAGAACAGTGGAATGGCCTCTCAAGACTCAGTTACATTGATGGCCTAGCAGTAATACCTTGCAAGTCTGGAACAAGGTTCTTCTGGAAGCTGTATATGTTCTGAATCTGCATCTCCCAGAGCTGGGGCTGTTTCTCCAACAGCCAGGAGTCACAGATCCAGGAATCAAAGGGTGGAAATGCAAGTGATATCATTCACTATTACCCCTAGTGACTCATTAGAAAAATTTTTTCTTCCTGTCCCCAAAAACTTATGTTCTACTGGCCTAGTTCTTAGTTCTAAAAGAAGGAATCCTTCCACCAGGAGACAATGATTCCATTGAACTGCAAGTTAAGACTGCCCCTCAGCCACTTTGGGCTCCTCATGACTCTGAATCAACAGGCAAAAAAGGGCATTAATGTACTGGCTAGGGTGATTCCCTGACTACCAAGGGAAAACTGAACTGCTACTCCACAGTCATGATAAGGAAGAGCATGTCTGGAGTACAAGAGATTTCTTAGGGCATCTCTTACTATTATCATGCCTTGTGGTTAACATCAGTGGAAACTACAACCCAAATCAGGCAGCACTATCAATGGTCCAGACCATTAAAGAATGAAGGTCTGGGTCACCTCACCAGATGAAGTACCATGACCAGCTGAGGGGCTTCCTGAAGACAAAGGGAATACAAAATGAGTAATGGAAGAAGGTAGTTATAAATACCAGCTTTGGGGTGCCTGGCTGGCTGAGTTGGTAGAACATGTGACTCTTGATCTTGGGGTCATGAATTCAAGCCCCACTTAGGGAGTAGAGTTTACTTAAAAAAACAAAGACAAAAACAAACAAAAAATACATGGGTAAAAATTAAATACCAGCTACAACCACATGACCAGAATGATTACTATAATTATCATGAGCATTTCCTCCTTATTTTGTTATATGTTTGCATGTGTGTATATAATGTAACATAAGATATACTGACTTTATATCATGGTTATTAAGTTACAGGGTATCAAGGAAAATGGTAAACCACTCATGAACTTTGTATCCTCTTCTGGGGAAGGATTAGGTGCATTTTAGGTTGTACACAGGACAGCTGTATCATGTTAGGCAGCAGTGTGACTTTATCACCTTTATTTGGAGATTAAGGATCATTTAAGGAGATGTATATGGATGCCAAGTTGACAAGGACTGTATATGTGATGATTAATTTAATGTGTTAACTTGGCTGGGTCATGAGATGCCCAGATATTTGGTCAAACATCATTCTGTTTCTGTAAAGGTGTTTTTAGATGAGATCAGCATTTAAACTGGTGGACTCTGAATAAAGCAGATTGTCCTCCATAATATAGGTGAGCCTCATCTGATCAGTTGAAGGCCTGAATAGAACAAAAAGAGCAGACTTCCCCAAGCAAGAGAGAATCTGCCAACAAACTGCTTGAGACTCCACCTGTAACATCAAATGGCCTTCAGACTCTAAACAGAACACTGCCTGCCCTGTGTCTCCAGCCTGTTAGCCCACTCTGCTGCAGATTTTGGACTTGCCAGCCTCCATAATTGTCTGAGCCAATTTCTTACAATAAATATCTTTGTGTGTGTGTGTGTGTGTGTGTGTGTGTGTGTGTGTGTGTGTGTGTGTATCCTAATGATTCTGTTTTTCTGAACAGTCCTGACTGATATACTGGAAAAATTAACTTTTTGTTATGACCAAGTTAAACATACCTTCCTCAGTCATCCTCCTAATTCTTGTGTTATTCAACATGTCTCTGTCTCTCTCTCCTGCTATCCTGCTATCCTATTTTTTTTAATTTTTTAATTTTTAATTTTTAATTTTATTTATTTTTAAGATTTTATTTATACATGAGAGACAGAGAGAGAGAGAGAGAGGCAGAGGCAGAGAGAGAAGCAGGCTCCCCGCTGAGCAGGGAGCCCAATGCAGAGCTCCAACCCAGGACCCTGGGATCATGACCTGAGCCGAAGGCAGATGCTTAACTGACTGAGCCACCCAGGTGCCCCTGCCATCCTCCTATTTCCTAAATTCATGGTGTTCACCAAAGAACTCTTTCCTTGGCAAACTCTCTTCCTTGACAATTTCATTTAATATTAATTTGAACTAATATTTAAATTAATTGTCAAATATATATTCCCAGCCTGACCTCCCTCTGAAGTTACATATCCTCATTTCCAAGGGCTTATTAGCAGTCTCCATCTGGTTATTCATCAGATATGTTGAACACTGAACTATTTTTTTTTCCTTCTAAAAGCTACACCTATTTTCCTTATTCTGTTAATGTCCTATTTTCCTTATTGTGTTAATAACACAACTTTCCACCCTAGTTATCCTCAGCTCAAAATCTCACTTTCTCTTTTTTATACACAATTAGTTGGTGAATCCTGACATATTTTCCTCTGCAGTATTGTGGCATCTGTTCTCTCTACTCCATCATCCCTCTTCCCCTGCCATTCACACCTTGGTTCAAGCTCAAGTCCCCCTCGCTGGATTTCTTTAAGAACTTTCTAACAGGTTTCCTTTCTTCTAAGCTGTTCCCTTTCATCCATTTTCCCTATGATCCTGACATTATTTTCCTGAAGAAATGATACAAAAATCTTCAGAGGAAAAGAAACGAGTGAACAAGAGCTCATGAAAAACACTTTCCACCCAAACAGACTCCCATCCCTGTTTCTATCTGGAGAGACTGGCTACATCATAAAGCCAACCCAAACTGTGAGATAGCTGTGTTGTCAATGCAGTACAAGAGCAATACACCACACACAATGCAGGATGGGGTATAAATTTAAGGGTGCAAGGCAGAGTAAAAACAAATGCCAGATTCAAGATAATGGCAAGGGCTCAAGAGCCTGAAAAAGAGAAATAGTAAACAACAGTTGACTCGAGGATATCCAAGTGGAGGGTAAAGGACGAGTAAAAAAACCTCAGAGACAGGGCCATTCTAATTCATATTCTCTCTCCCTCTCTCCCCCTCTCCCTCTCCATCCTTTGCAAATCCAAGGTAAAGTAGAATCCTTGCTGAAGGCATTTACAATTTCCCATTTATGTTACAGTTGTTTTTATACCCTTATACCTTCCTAATTTTCTCTAAGTTCCTTGACAATAACTTCTATCGGAGTCATTTTGGTATACCTCCCCTACAACAGCAGTTGTCTTATTCACAGTGAACACAATAAAAGTTTGCTAAAATAACACATTTCAGTTAAGCTTTTTAAGTTTTTAAAATCTATAGTTTATGTAAATATTTTTGATGACCTGGTACATTAGCAGTAAATGCAACTTTAACACACAAGATTATTCTCCTTTTCTCTTTTCTCTTTCTCCTTGTCACAGCTTTCAAAGAACCCAATCAGATATGGCAATAAATCTGTCATCCACTATCTGTGAAATCCTAATAAAGATTTTTTTTATTATTCTTCAAAAATGATGCATAATTTTGGTAAGAATTTTTTGAAGAATAATAATGGTAACAGTTATACATATATTGCACTTATGATATGCCAGCCACTGATCTTTACTCACATTAACTCATTTAATTTTTATAACACACCTATGATGCCAGTACAAAAAAAGAAACTGAGGTACAACGAGCTTAAAGAACGTGCCCACATTCACACAGCTAGTAAGCAGCAGAGTCAGAATTCAACTTCAGGCACTCAGGACCCAGAGTCCAAGATCTTATGCCACTCAACAAAACAGAACTCTTATCGTATTCTCCCCACCACTCAGAAAAAGGCCCAAGTGGAAGGGATGATCCCTGGTTTGAAGGGCACATCATCTTCCAGCTCACTCCAGAGAGTAACCCTTGAACCCCTTCTCAAGGGTGAATGCAAAGCACTCTAGAGCCAAGAGCACATGAGGGATCAAGGACTCCACTGGGTATTTTTTAAATGGCAATGGTGCAATGAAAATTCTAGTAATATATCTCCAGTGTCATTGTATAAGGTTTTTGGTACAGGGAGATATAGAAAATGACGTGTTTTAAGGGTGTTGCCTTTGTAGTAGCCTCAAAACCAAATTTTCTAAAAGGTAAAGTAGAATATATGTGAAGACTGGAATCACGAATACCCTTACTGCACACGCCCTGCTGTGAGTTACTCTTTGAACAGAATTGCTGCTTAGACTTCAAACCACCACTGTGACCTCAAGAGGTTAGCAGAAAAGAGAAATTCTTTGGTTCAGAAACCATAACATGGGTATAATGCCATTTAAAGGCACAAGATTTAGAACTCAATGTGGCTTTTTGGAAAAAGTCAGTCAATCCTCTTCTGAAAAAGAAGAAAACTCAATGAAGTATAATGCTTTTAAATTCCAGATTAATATACAGAGCTAAAAGCAATAATATATTATTTTGCCCATAAAAATAGATTCTATGTTCTTAAACATCAAGTAAATCATATTTGTGAACTGATCATGTCCATACCAGCTATTTTTTAAATTTGTGACAATCTTTTCATTGTGAAATGGCAGTTATCTGTTAGTGCTCTGAAGAAAGAAATAGTGAAACATAGGCTGCATGAAATGTGTTGAGCCCATGGAGAATATATGACATAGCAACAGGAAAAAACCCCAAAAGCCAGGCCAGGCAGCTCCAGTCTAACGCAGTGGATTTAAACCACTTATCTGTAGATCTGACTGATCATTTGATTGATCTATATGAGCTTATGACTGAATTAGGAGGAAGAAAAAATGAAACACTTCTCAGGTTTTCATTACAGGAAGGATTCCTAACTCACATCTCTCACAGATTCACAGGGTCATATTTTTATAATGATCTCCAAGATTCCCTCCTCTGAATTCAGTAATTTTTGTCTTTAAGCATCTAACCCACAAGGGATTTTCTCTTTGTTCCAGGATACCAGAAAATAGCTAATAATTACGATTATTGTTGTTGTTATAAAAATAAGAAAACAAAAGGGGAGAAAAGGGAAGAAAAATATAGTTTTAATTTGTGTAATTTCTTGTAAAACGTATCAAGTTACATTATCCCCTTCTCCTCTCAGACAAACTTATCAAAATAACACCTTGCTAGTTTTCTCTAGTGTCATTCTAACTATGTTCACTTAGACTAATACAAACACTTTGTTACTAGACTATTTGGTATATAATGACTAAATCTCAAATACTCATAATAAACACTTGCTCAATACAACAGATGCTCTTAGATTTCCTTTAATGGACTGATTAATATAAGAGTAACTACTGGTAGAAAAGGAAAAAAATTCCAGTCACTTTTGATGGAAAAACTATTACTATAAGACATGATGTTCACAGCCTCGAGTGAGTGATTTTATCATTCTAAGCTGTTTAAAATAATCAGCCTCATAAAAGTTTAATGACCACTACTTTCTCTCTGTATTTATAGAGAAGCCTCTTCATTCATTTACAAAGAGACAGACTAAATTCTCAAATACTTGCATTATTCAATTCTTACATGGCATGAGCTTTCTCTGTTCCAAGTCTCAAATGTATCCAAATTAGTTTTAACCCCATAATACAAACCGCATGATCTGTAGACTTTTCTATACAAATTTCAGACTGTCTATTGAGAGGATTTAAATATTGTTGATTTTTAATCTAATTTAATTAACTCACTATACTGAGTACACTGCAGTATAGCTTCACTAGTATTCCTTAGGCAAAGAGATTACTATATAATTTTATTGGGATGATGCCAAGAGCA
Source organism: Eumetopias jubatus (assembly GCF_037043125.1). NCBI lineage: Eukaryota > Metazoa > Chordata > Mammalia > Carnivora > Otariidae > Eumetopias > Eumetopias jubatus. The sequence goes on along the minus strand of NW_028274811.1, from coordinate 68,024,975 downwards.
TGTAACTAATATATCATCTATAATAAGCAAAGTGGAAAAGCATATTCCCTCTGCACAGGTGGATGATAGTATTTGTGCCAAATAATATAGCATTCCTCTCCCCCTACTTGGTATTTTACACATGCATTTTGTTGTCAGGCTCCCTGCCAATAGGCTGCATGGGTTGCAATGGAGTCTAGCTGATAATTCAAAAGGTGAGTTAATTAGGGGTTGCAGTTTGGAATGTTATCAAGCTGCTGCTTAGACATATGTCTGCTTTCCATACAGGTGTGAAATATTGACAGCAAATTTTAGAAGTGTGATGACGTTTTTACCTTTCACTTACTTGATTAAATTTTTATATGGCTCATACTTTAAGGGGGAATATAAACCATATCTTTTAGTTCAAGTAGCTATTTGTCATGAGAAAGTACTTAGGGTGTTCAAAAGAAATATAATATTAAATATATTAACTAAATATTATTGAGACCGCATACATTCTTCCATTATAGCACAAAGGTTAATTTCGAAGTATTATCAGTCAAAATTAACCATTTATACTGCCGTACCTTTCATTCATAGGTTCAAAAACTATGATGACTCAGAAGACAGATCACAATGAAGCTCTGTTAGTTTATAATACTGTATTTATAGATGATAACATTTCCTAGACTGATAATAGGTCACAAGAGAGGAAGGATTTCAACTTCAGGTCTATGTTTGCTTTAATCTCACATCAGGAGAAGCAAACACAGGCCCAAAAAAGGCGCAAATTTTGATGTGTATCTGAGAATTTATCTGGATGAGAATTAGGTAAAAAAATTTAGCCACAACATAAAAAAATTTAGCCACAACAAGATATAACATTCTATAATATACATTTTCCCATCTTAGCAACTCTTAGAAGTTCAATTTCTTAAATGAGTTTATTATGATTAATGAGCTTTAAATACTTAGTATCTAAATATCCTTTTAGAGTTGCCCTATTTTTTCCTAAAATACTAGGAAAATATGCATGATCAGAAGATAGAGCAATTAATTGTGAAAATGATTTCTATATAACTGATGTTTCCCTTTTTCCTCATTTCTCCTTGTCAAAATCAGGCACCAGCTTCAATCACATGTCCCAGTGTCATTCCTTTATTTCTTGACTTCCCCCAAATAAAAAGTAATTTTGCTAAACTCCCAAGTCTTATGTTTATAGAATTCTAGAAGACTCTTTACATATGACCTTTAATTATGTTTGCATATTTAGTTATGTTACTATGAGAAAGATGAGGATGATGATGATGATAGAAATGAAAACATTTAAGGATAGAACTGTTTTTAAAATTGTTAAACCTAAAAAAAATCACCTGACTTGGGTCTTTTATGCATTTGTAGAAAGTAAGTATCTTGACTTGGTTCCACTGAAAACTGAGCCTCAGACAATGATGTGACAACATGTAGTTTAACTGGAAAGCCAGCCCAGGAAGCAATAGTGAGGGAGTAAGGAGAGAGGCAGGGAAGTAAAAATGCAAATGTAAGAGCTTATTATTGTTTTTGCATCTGTCAGGGCTCAGTTCTGCTGGGACCTCTGAGGAGTATACAAAATGCCTTCTAACACTGTCCACCTGAAGGACTACCAGTTCTTTTTTTTTTTTTTCACTGTTCAGGGATTGTCCCCTGAGAGCAATAAATATCCCACACTTAAATAACCCACACTTCTCAGCAGTGCTCATTTCAGCTCGGAGAAAGCCCAGAGGATACAAGCTGAAAGATACACACATCACATGCTTGAGATGGGACACCACCATTCAGAGAGAAGTCTGGGCTCAAAGGAACCATGCAATGCAACTGGGACTGCAAGTGCATGTGGCTGAGGGGATGTGACAATGGATACCAAAGATGTTTGCTATCGTAAGAATTAAGTTATTTTTTAAACAAGTACTTTCTACAAGCTTTGTTGTTAAATTTTTTAGTTCAGTCTCAATCAAAAAGTAATTAAGCAATGATATGCTTTAGCCTATTTCTGTAGGAAAGGAGGGGATTAGCTAAGATTTCTTGCCCCCAAGCACAGACTGGTGGTTTATTATCATAGAAATTCGGTCTTCTTTGATAAGGTGGCCCAAATCAGCTCCAGTAAAAAATGATAATAGACCATAAAATAATCAAAATATACATGGCAGGAAGAAACTAGAAAAAAAATCCAAGACAATTTGGAAATTGTGGTAAATGAGATTACTGATTGGTAAATATTCATCACTTCTTTCTCCACACCTACCATAGATTTTCATGTCAGGAGCCCCCAGTAAATCATACTTCCAGATGTTCAATACTCCTACATAAGGGTTCTCTGACTGGCTTTAGCCAATGGGACACTGCCAGCTATGATGCAAGGAGAAGCCTGATAAACATTTGTACACTGGAGCATATCCTTTTTTGAACTCTACACCCCATGAAAGGCAGGCACCATACAGACACTCGACCATAAAACAACTCAGGCTAACCTACTAAATGATAAACCCTAGAGGAAGCCATCTTAGATTTGTCTGACACTAGCTGAGCTCTCGTCTTAAAGCAAATGCTTAAGTAACTCAGTTATACCACATGAAGCAAAAGAACTAAAATCATGAAAAACAGTAAAGCATTGTTGTTTAAGCTACTTAATGCAGGTAGTTTGTTTTGGAGATGATACTGAAATTGATGCCAGAAATAGAATTGTACACAACAAACCTAAAATTTATGGCATTGACCTTAGGGACCAGAAATGAGTTGAGACCTGAAAGGTGGCAAAGTGACTGTTAGTAGAGCTGAAAGAGCAGGAAGAAAGTGCAGGTAAAGGTTAGAGAAAGGGAAAGTTTTTTTAAAGATTTTTATTTTTAAATAATCTCTATACCCAATGCGGGGCTCGAATTTACAATCCCGAGATCAAGAGTCACATGTTCTTCTGACTGAGCCAGCCAGGTGCCCCAAGGGGAACCTTTTATTAGTGGAAAAGTAAATGAGACTGTTGCCTGTGATAACTTTAAAGATAGAAAATGTACTGGAGGAACTTATGGATATCTATTTGTATAGCAATGTTGAACAAGTCAGTTGATTCCTTTTACCCTCTTAGGATAAGATACTGCAAGAGAGAGATGATCTAAAGATAGAATTGGTCAATTTCCAAGCAAAATTTAGAAAGGGTATTTCACACCCAGGATTTCATGTGTGGAAAATGAAATCCCTTATTTTCAGCCTTTCCAGGCTACAAAAAAAAAAAATTTTTTTTCAAGCAAAAAATGATCTCAAAGCAAAGGTAACATCCAGAGTGCTACCAAAAACAAGATCAAATCAAAGATGAAGGTATAATACCCTTTGTTAAGACTTTAAAAGATTTATCTGCCCTGTCAGCTGCATAAAATGACTTAAAAGAATTTTCAGGGCATTGTTCCACAGCAGGCAGCCTCAAATAGAGAGGGACTGGTCTAGAAGAGATTTATGAATGTGGTTTTCAGCTAATGGATTAATTATAATTTGATATATAGAAAACCCATAAGTTGTTTAAAGGAGTTGAATCAACTGAAGACAGAAACAGTTCAAATTAAAAGATGTCCCCAACGCTGCAGGCTGAAAACAGACTGGGAAGTTTTCTTAGCTGCAAACATATGCCATTTCTTATGGAAAAAGAAGGCTGAATCAGAGAGCAAAGTCAAGCACTGAGAGGCTGAAGCTTAGAGTCATGAGTGTGCAGCCATGAGCAATGGATCGGAGAACAATTTCCAAGAAGCGTTGGATCCTAGGTCAAGGAAAAGTCCCTGAACCCAGAACAAAGGGGATTGAGGACATGTGCCCAGAAAGATCACAGGATTGCTATGGACAACAAGTACTATGTGCCTTCAATTCTTCCCCTTTTCAAATAGGAGCCTCTACTGCATTGTCTCTGTTCCTGTTTCACCATTACACATCGGGTGTGTCTAGCACAGATAGCTTGTCGTTTTAGTTTACAAGCCTTTGCTACTCAAGAAGCCATGTCTGGGGAACGACATCCAAGAAGCTACACATGAAAAGGAAGACAATTGCTCAAATGGTGCAGTTGATGTGGTATTGGAGAAAATGGTTTGGATTAGGATCCTATCTTTTTCATCTCAAGTAAGGAAATGAAGTCCTATGTGCCACGGTTTTCTCAAACATCAAAGTGAAATGTTGAACTAATGATTCTTGAAGCTGCTTCTTGTTCTAAGGTTTTATGACTTTGTAACTCTAAGTTCTACGACAAATAGTTGTCTGATTATTTGATTTATATCACACATTGTCATGTTATTTGTCAATGCTTTGACCTAATCCTAGAATGTAGCCATGATTTTTTTTAAGTCTTGATTTTTCTTTTACTGTAAATTTCTGATGTTCATTTAAAATAAATCTACAAGTTAAGTGTAATTTTTCTTAGAAATTTTGAACATGAGAAAAATGTACATCAGTGCTACATAATTAAGTACCATTTATTTTTTTGCACTGTTTAAGCAAGCTACAGATATTCAATTGCCATTGAAATATTTTTGTAAACCATGCAACCTTTTACACAAAAGATAATTATGAAATAGCTAACATTCATTTGACCACAACCAATAAATAATTTATGAACTGGGTGTTTGAAATTATGCAAATATTCTAAATACTTTTTGTTGCCTGTACATCTGAGTAAGTATGATTCAGAAGAAAGTGTGCAATGGATTAATAGATTCAACATTGAAGAGATTTGCATTTCTACAGAGTTCTTTTCTTTGCTGGCTCCTACTATCTTTAGTATCATGGCTCAGAAAACAAGCTTGACAATACTGTCTCTAAATGTATTTGAATATCCTGGCATCCCTATTCATCAGCCTCTTTGATGCTTTAAATGTCTTTTGCTTTCTTTCCAGAACTCTTTATGAAGGCAGAGAGATATGCTTTTAGTAGAGTATCCAACTATCTTATAATACACACTAAATGGAGGAGAAAATGGGTGTCTTTAAATATTTGATATATCTGTGATAGTCCACAGCACAGCTCTGTTAGAGTAACTTGCAGAGCAGGCTCATTATTCTGAGTACTCCGCACATCAGGTGCCACACGCATCACAGCAATGACCAGGCACTGCCAACTTCATCAACTACCTTTGCAAATGGAAAGCTTCTTGACACCGATAAGGTGTTGGGTAAACCCTATTAGCAGTTATATGTGTGCTGCCTTTGGTACGGACTAACATTGAATGAAGGAAATGTATTTGACTCTAGATTATAATCAAGTATAAGAAACTTTTACCACATTACACAGTGGATCGTCCAAAAATATTTCTTAGAGACTACTAAGAAGTCTGGAGTTCGTTTATTTTCATTACTTTCCACACCCCGGAGTGGGGAGTGGGTGGCATTTCTGTTAATAAACATATTTAGGAGTCTTCAGTTTTATGACTCCTGTCAATGTTACTATACTAAGGAAAGATACAAAATTTTTGTTGCTAGTAAATGTGCTATTGTTTCATCTAACAGCTTTCTTTACCCGGAGACAGCTTCATCTCTGACCAAATTCCATCAGACAAGGTACTAAATACACATATTAATAGATGGGTACCTTCCATTGTTTGGTACATTCAGTGAGTATGTGAGCCTAAGACGAGGGAACTGTACTGCATAAACAGCTATGGAATGGTATAGACACTTGAGTACTGTTTATCTTGAAAAGCCTTTTTCCTGTAATGTCAGATTGCTTAAGAGTATCTAGCATTTTGCATCCCCAAAAGAAAATTCCCATCGTATGAGTTCACATCCTCACTAATATTGATGCTTATTTTCTCTGAAAGAAACCATTTCACTAAATGCTACTCAGTCTTTCATCTTCACCAAAGTTCCTAAAGCAGCCATTAGGTTTAACTGTTAATCCAAACAAGCTTTTCTTTAGTAACTCCTTACTGTTTGCCTTACTCACATCCTCACATATCTTCCCCTCAATCCAACCAACATTTACCTCCTTTTTAAAAGTGTTTACTTTTGTGCTTTTCTACACTGAAAACCCAAACCAACAACTGGAACAAAGAACTCACTTTCCTTAACACCACTGTATGAATAAAACTTACTTATTTTATTTTTATTCAAATGTGCTATGTCTTTTGTCCTGTAGTTGCAAAGCACAGACTTGCCCACCTACCCGACTCTCCCAGAAAGGGAAGGTGGCAATGTTTTCTTAAGTTATCCATAAATAGTGAAGCAAGAGAACACATCAAAAGCTACGCACCCTGGGGATTGCTTACTCTGTTCTACATAGAATTCAGCTGAGTTAACTTTAAAACATTCCTTTTCGTTTAAGTACTCCCTTAAAACAGCATAAAGGATAGAGCACTATATAAGCTGCTTACAATTTCTACTGCACATTTTATCAGGAAAGCTATCTATCCCAGATTTCTTCTCTTCAGAAAAATTTTAATGATCCGAGGTCACACCTCTTAAAAAGAATGAGGTCTAGTTTTACATAAGAAGGTCCAACTTGTAGGGTTTTATTTTCTTTTTATGCTCAGACCTCACAAACCGAGGACCACAGTCTTCAAATAGCATTCCTTGTTAAAACTGAACTCAGAAAAGAAGGTTATTCTACCTCAGAATTTTAAATAAAGCTTCTACAACAAAGTTCAGTGTTCCAAAGCTTTAAATAAATCTGAATTAAAGCAGCACTCCAACACTAAAGTGTCTAAATTAGGTTGCTAATCCCCTTACTCTTGACACATGGCTGGTGCTTTGGGGGGAGGGCAGTATGGACCTAGGATTGCTTCCTACAGTGGGGACCTCAGGGACAACTGCCTCACAATCACCTGCAGTGTTTACTGAAAACGGACTCCTGGGCCTGTCCCTCTTCGACTGCCTGAGAATCTCTGCACATGGGCCCGAACCTGCATGCCGGACACATTCCCCAGGTGATCCTCACGCACACTCAAGTTTGAGAATCACTGTGGGGACCCATCATTGTTGCGAAAGGAGCTCCGCTGGTATCAACTCTTAACCTGCTCACACCTTCAATTTCAGGAGAATGAGTGCTTTTAACTTGAACCTCACGACCACCACATTGAGGCCAGGATTATGCTAGGAAGATGAAGGTCTTTCCGGATATTCAGAACTTTTGTCTCCCTGCTGTCAGCAACTAAGGAAGCTGGCAAACGCTGGGCTCTCACAGTAACATTTAGTGCCGGTCAACACACCGTATGGGCTAACATCTGAGCCCAGAAATAGGAAAGGAGAGTATAAATAGATTTGAATTGGGGTTGGACAAGGATTTGGCAGGCAAAAAATGACTGTGTGTTGATGGGGTGGGAAAGGAGAGCTGCCAATTCAGAGATCCGTGGTCAAGGAGCTTCCTGACCCCCGTCCACCCCAGAAGTTCCTGTGAGCTCTCCGGACTGCTAGCCCTTGGCTATAATTAAGGGGGTGCTGCTTTCCCTGGCTGCTTCCATATGCATGTTAGTTGTGTTTGGCATTCAGCAGCAGTGTTTGAAGAGTGTCTGGCCCCCACCAGCATTTAGTTGAGCCAGTCAGTGGAAAAAATGACAATGATATCTGGCATAGAATTCAGGTGTTAAAATACCTTTATTAAAATAGAGGAAATAGCACCTATTAGGAAGTGACCCCAAGCTACCAAATTTTATTAGACTGGGAGGAGGTTTTTTTCCCCTCCTTTAAAGCATACTGTAAATTCCCTTATGTCTTTCATGGTATTTAACTGCAGAAATGGGTGCATTCAGTAATTTCAGATTTTTCAATGCTATATTTATTGCAACTCACTTTGTGTAGTATCAGGGAATACCGAGCTGGGACTTGGCACGTTTCGACAAAACTTTCTGTACATATTTAGCTAAAAAAGAAAACTTGATAGGGTAGGAGAGAGAGTCAACACTATTGGCAGGTTCCCATTAGCAGTGCAGGAGGTAAAAGTCAAAAATAAAGCCTGTGGGGTAAGTCTGAACATGGCATCCAAGCTTAAAAGAAATGCCATTTCTCTTTTTCATCCTGAGGTGGGAGAAGAGGCTTGACAGAAATGAGTGCAACCTCACTCCATAATACTCGTCTGAAGCCAGCCCACCAGCCCTGATGTCAGCGGTGAGTATGCTGAGCTGTGGATGAAGCGGGCCGTGTCCGCCCTCCACAACTCTACAAAACCGCTTTAAAGTCAGCACGAGGTGCCGGCTCTCCCCTCTCTCAATGAAAAGCATACTTCTTGATTAAAGATGCATGTTTCCACTTTATGCCAAAACAAGAGAGTATTATTTTCAGGATGATCACAGAAACCAAGTTAAATGTGTTTCTTATTTCAAGAGATAAAAAAGCATCGCAACTCGGTGAAGAAACATTTCAGTGCTGGATGTTGGTTTAATGTAGCACTACTATGCACGTAATTTATTTTGAAATGCAGTGATATATGAAAATCTTCAGCATTTTTGACAGAATGAGATTACACATCCATCCGCCTCTATGCTTTAAAGAAAGAAAACCTTGACTTAGCCTGCCAGTGTTATAGATAATATCTGCGTGTGTCTGCATTGTAATACCCCTCCTGTTATTTCCACTTTCAGAGACGGTAATTCCTGAGATAATTTAATTCATAAAGGGTTCCCACAGGAATAAGGTGGATGGTCAGGAAAAGATATTGAAGATAATTTGTAACCCTGTTGGACAACTTCTCGAGTCAGTTTGATTCTTGCTTGTCAGTCAGGAGACTCAGGACTGTATGAATGTAGATGGGAGACAGAGTGTGTAAGGGATTCAAGCACCTCCTTTCCCAGAGGATGAACTGTTTTACAGGCAGTCAGGCTCAAGGGGAATGTCTACGTATACACACAGGCTCCTTCCCGGCTTGAGAATAAAGAGACCACTGTCTGCTCCTGGAAACTGAGTTACTAGAGAGAACATGTACCCACACCTTGCCTTCTCAAGCATGAAGCAGAGATTATGGGTGAATGAGTTATGTGGTGGGCAAAAGAGAGGGAGATGTGAAAAGAGACTAAAAAATACATAAAGAAGATTTACTGAACACAATAGAATGGGGCAACGCTTACATTTTGGCTACTTGCTTACTCTAGGAACATTATTAATGATGATTATCAATTTGATATTCTTGACCTCAAGAATCTTTTTCAAAATAAATTCAGCTATAAAAACAAATGTGGCCATATTCCTTTGGATGTTTTCTCTTCAATATAACTTAATAGCTTTTTTAATCAATTCACATAATTAGAAGCTTACTCATCTGTCATTCTACAAACCAGAAGTCTCTACCAGCAGGTATTTCTTGTTTTTACTAGTTTGGATGACCTAGACCCAAGAGGTATCTCTTAAAGTGTTAACATTTAACTTTGTTTAATCTAGGTTTAGCATTGGGCACCTGGGTGGCTCAGTTGGTTGAGCAACTGCCTTCGGCTCAGGTCATGATCCTGGAGTCCCGGGATCGAGTCCCACATCGGGCTCCCAGCTCAGCGGGGAGTCTGCTTCTCCCTCTGACCCTCTTCCCTCTCGTGCTCTCTATCTCTCATTCTCTCTCTCTCAAATAAATAAATAAAATCTTTGGAAAAAAAATCATCATAATTTAGGTTTAGCATTAAAATACATGTCATAGTGAAAAAAGTTTCTTGAAAATTATTAATCCATGAATAATATTCAGAATAAGTATTTATTAGAATACTTGATTAGACAGCATAATGCATAGCACAGACATTCCAGACAATACATTTTTCTGTGATAATGTACTAAAAAGATAGACGGTAGGTACTATTAGAATGTGTATCAAGAATAGCTAAATCGGGGACACCTGAGGGGCTTAGTTGGCTAAGCGTCTCCCTTTAGCCCAGGTCATGATCCCAGGGTCCTAGGATCGAGTCCAGCATCAGGTTCCCTGCTCAATGGGGAGCCTGCTTCTCCCTTCCTCTGCCTCTGCCTGCTGTCCCCCCTGCTTGTGCTCGTTCTCTCTGACAAATAAATAAAATCCTAAAAAAAAATAGCTACATTGTAAAATTATGTGGAGCCATTAATATGTAAAACCTTATAAATATGGAATTATTTAATTAATTTAGTATCTACTATATGCCTTGTAATATATCAACTATTAAAGGGTATCCGAGCAACAAATGACATTCATTGCTTCTCTCCTCAAGAAATTTATAACGTAGATCTGATAGTCACAGGAAGGACTAGAGAACAACACTATGGAATATACACTTAAGAGAATGAAACCTTACACCTAAGCAATATAAAACACGATATCAGCAGGTGGAGACACTAATCAAGGAAGGGGGGGAGAAAGAGTTGTTTCGTTATTTCAAAACTAGCAGCATTCTTGCTTTCAGATCCCCAATATCTATAAACCCTGAGAACTCGCAAATGATATCTAAATGTATGCCTGTTGTGTCAGTGTGTTTTGAACCCTTGGACAATTCACTTTTAGTTCAATTTCAGCGCAAAACTATAAGGCTTTTGGCATTGTATACAAATGGTCTTTAAAATTTCACATCCTAAAAAATCATAGATATAAAAACTTCGCACTTCTTCCTCCAAAAACAGCCAACCTATTTCTCCAATTGAGTAGCCTCGGCCTGCAAAATTGCTAGACTATTGGTTTGGAGTGTTCCTGGGACTGATGCTGAGCTACCAGCACTACTACCCAGGCATAATTGGCACTGCTAGTTCTTTAGTTATTGTTACAGCTGCGAGGGGTCTTTTAATAGGTTATTTAGAAAAAAGAAAAGAGGACAATTGACCCTGGGTGGTTCTCAAATGGTGCTATTATTGGTTTGTTTTCATAGATTGGCAGTACCCTACAACAGGCAATGTTCAAGAAATAAAATTACAGTTGTATTAACAGCTTCAAATTAGGGGTATTTTTTCAAATCATTGTGTGGGGTTTTAGTGGTGCAAGAGTGAGTGGTTTTAATTGGGCCTTCTTCCTTAGATGGCTTGAGAAAAACTCTCCAGCCCGACAACAGAAGGAAGGGGGAACCAGGACAAGGGCTACATTATCACTTTGTGAAATGGCTGGTCAGGATCTGACAAAATATTTTTATAATTTATTCAAAGAATTAAAATGCTAGGAACTGGTCCTTTGCAGTAGAACATATTATGAAGTTGACAGATCCCATTTGGGGGGAAAAGTCTTCAGAAGCTGCATTGCCCCAGGTTCCTGCATAATAAAATGATCTTCTGAAAAGTTGACTAGCATATTTTGGCTGTGAGCACCAGAAAATACCACAAACAAAATATTTGTATAGCTTATAAAACACTCAAGCTGAATATTAAAAGCATCTGTTTTCAAGGAATATAATTATAAAGTACTTGAAGTGAATCAGGAGGCAGGATTCACAAAACATTAAACATGTCGTAAACAAGCCATTTGACTCATCCAGATACTATGGGTAATAGATGGACTGCTGATTTACAAAGGAATACCTTCATTGAAGATTCTGAATCAGAAACCATGACAGCAAGGGTCAAATGCTTCCTGATGTCATTCTGGGATGAATAATTCTGGGCCTTTTACTGAAGCATTTAGAATTCTTCTTCTTTTTTTCTTTTTTTTTAAGAAACATGTGGACAAAGATAGCCTTAATATTTTACATTTTGAGAAACGCGTGATCTGGCCAATTCGTGCAGTCAAGACACTCTGACAAGGTATGTGTTGATAGTGAACATTAGAATGAATTATACACCCATGAATTGTGGGCACACTCTATCTGTAAAAAGGCATCAACTGTCACTCAGGAGTGTAAAATTTAAATGTGCTAATATGCAAACTATTTCTTTTGTTTTTATGTGCGCCTATCAAGAACAAGAAGCTTCATTGTGGACATTACGAAGTCAAATGTAATTCATAATGGTACTGCTATTTTGTAAAAAGAGAGCAGACAGAATCCACTTTCTAAGATTAAATTGAAACTTCCTTCCCCAAATGTTAAGCTAAAATTATGGGCAAAATTCTTTTCTCACATTTGCATCATGGGACTTAAGCCTGTTATTCTTTCCTCCTACAAGACAGGCTCCTGGGAGTCCTGCATACTTATCAGGAGCAAAATATTGGATTTGACATCTGCAATATACATCTTTGTTGAATGTTGTCCCAAATCAAAATAAAAGCCTGTTTTATATTGTTCTCCTGAGGTCTTAGGAAAGAGTTTGTCTTTTTACAGTCTCAAAAATGGTAGGAATTGTCAGAAAGATAGTCTCTGAAAGCATCAATCCTATAGGAACATGTCAATTAAGATCAATTTACCCCACATATACATGCATAAACTTTGTACTACTTAGAGGAAAAGATAGCAGAAGGAGGAAAAAGAAGGTGGGAGAATGATGAAGAATAAGACATTGTGAAAAGAAGAGGTCACCAGGTGCAAAACCGGGTGTTTCTAAAAAGCAATGGGATTCTGAGGTCAGCACATCCTGATGTGCTCATCAGAAAGTTCACAGGGAGCAGCTGCTAAAATGGTAAGAGTCTGAAACAAGTGTTGAAGTTTTATGTCTTCTTTTGTAAAACTCTCACTCTCCTTTTTTGCTCATTTAATGGGCTTTATTTGACTGCTGATTGGAGTATTCGACCTTGACAGTTCTCTTCACAGACTGAATGTGAAGCCTGAGAACCTTTAGCCAGTCACACAAGACCAGCCTGGGGACCCAATGACATCTTTGAACTGTGGCTCTTTCCTCGAGCTTGATTAGAGATTTTATCCTGACTGCCAAAGGGAATGGGAACCTTTAATGAGAAATGGTGTTTTGTGCAGGAGCCATTGATACAGGAGGGAGAGGGACTCTACAAATTAGAGGCTAGCTTGGCTGAAAAATAGGGCTGAAAAATCACTTTAAAGAATTGCACCATTATAAATCACCATATAATTAGGCATGCAATATATAAAAGGAACATAAAGCATATGGAGGACAATCTTTGTAGATATTGTTAATATGAATCTTAAATGCCACCATAAATGTTTTGCTACCTCAAATTCATAGTGCTATAAGAGTCTGAATCAATGAAAATTCTACCATTTGGAAAGGGAAAATATATATTACCACATCTCTTGCTATTTGATGTTCTTTTCACTACAAGAACACTTTTTCGGTTTTGATATGCAAGATTTCTAGAAATAACGTATTTCCACTGGTGCTATTTTACTTGTACTATTTTCTTGATGTTATTAATTTATAGAGTAAGTGAAAAATGAATTTTTTAAAAGAAGTAAAAATGCTTTCTGTAAACCATTGCCCTCTAAACTCTAGGAGGTATGCCATTAAATATGAATTTACCTTGTTTAGATTGCATTTTTCCTCCTGGGAAACAGTAAGCTTATAATTGAAAATCTGAACTAGAGATCCAAAAACCCAACTAATATCGTAAATATTACTTTAAAAATTAATTAATAAATTATTGATGAGATTAGTTGTTAAATTCAACCAAATTTTTCAGTAAAGGAGATCTATTAAATTACTCCACAGATCTCTATTAAGTTGTCTCTCTGTGTCTTGGATATAATTAGATGAATTTTCTGTATACATTGTGATATATAAGTCACATTCACAATCTCCAAAGACTGCATCAAACTGTTCAGGGGAAAGAATTCCTGGGTTCTAAAGCTTTCTTTTAATGGTTGCTAATATATAAGATGAATTTAGAACTCCTTTTTTTTTAAGATTTTATTTATTCATCTGAGACAGAGATACAGAGAGAGAGAGAGAGAGAGCATGAGCAGGGAGAGAGGCAGAGGGAGAGGGAGAAGCAGACTCCTCACTGAGCCAGGAGCCCGATGTGGGGCTCGATCCCAGGACCCTGGGATCATGACCTGAGCCGAAGGCAGACGCTTAACCGTCTGAGCCACCCAGGCGCCCCTAGAACTACCTTATTTTTATCTCTGTCAGGATTTCAGTGCTTTGATCCATTCAGGAAAACAAAGTTCAAAGTTTTATATAAGCTCAGGCATAGATTATATGGCCTGCAACGTGACAAACCCTGCAGGAAACTGTCAGGAGACAGCATGGCTCTTTCTCACCTGGTCCATTATTCTAGCAAATTGATTATTCCTCCACTGCATGGAAGGCAAATTTGAACTGTGATCTCTATCAGTGCCCTAGTTTTTCTCTTTTCTCTTTCCAATGTTTTAGCCATTCAATGTAAAGCACTACTGAGATACTCTGCCCTTTACCTTTCTTGTAAGTTGTTTTCTCTTTGTTCCGAAAGCACAGATATGCTCCAAAATACTAGATGTTTACTGTAGTTATTCATGCAGGCTGAGTATTTTTAAGACAAGGAAACTATTGTTTTTAAAAAGATCTCTATTTTAATACAATCCACCTCCGGTGCTAGAAAAATGTTTGTTTTAAATATTTTAACAGTTACCAGTTGAACTAAAAAGTAAGGTTCAGAAATAAAACATAAACTTGATAGCATATTGAACCAACATAATTAATTTTAACTTTTAATTATAGTCCAACGTGGGAGTCCCACATAGCCATAATTCAACAGTTCACAACATTTTATATGCCTGATCCCGTTTACTTTAACTGTTAAAAGCACTAAGCTCAGGATTCTTGAGGGCTTTTGCTTGCCACCCAACATATGAGCTATCTCATCCAGCTTTGTGTCATATGGAAACTTCATCAGCCTTACATCAACATTTTTTATATAAAAGGGAGCGGAAACAAACAAAAAAAAAACCCAGCTAAATGATTTCTATGCATATATGTGTACATACACACTTACAAATACACACATTCATCTTGAGAACCACTATATGTTTTAAAGCATTTTTGAGCCAGTTGCTAAGGGAGAGGGGCAGATTTTTATATTCCTTCTTTTGCTTTTAAAAATATTTAACCTTTGGTATTACAACACAGTATAAAAGATTTTCTTTTTTAAAAAAAAGTCAAAATGAGACTTTTCCCTTCAGAGCCCCATTTCAGAAAATAATATACTTATCCCATTTATTGGTAACCTTGTTTTTCTTTGTTTGCTTAATTGTTTCTGGACCTGAGGTACATAGAATTAGATTAAGCATTGTAGCTCATAAAGCACTATCATCATTTATGTATGGCCCTTCTAAATTTTATGTTATTTATTACACATTTATTTATTCTATAATGAAACCGATGGACTCTCTCTTCAAGCCAAGAAATAAAATATTAGCAATATTTACATCTGTTGGGATGCTCATCCTTCTCCCTTGCCCATGTATCCTCTCCTCAGAAATCACCCTGACCCTGGATTATGTCATACCCATCCCGTAGCTTTATCACCCATGTATGTTTGCCTGAACAACAGACAGTTCACTTTTACTTAACTTTAGACTTTATAAACAGATTCACACTGTCTGCATCTTTGGAGATGTGTTTTTCACTTAAGATTATGTTCTTAACACATTTTTCTATGCTACTGTGTGCAGTTGTAGACCAATTCATACTTCCTGCCCTATAATATCCTATTATGTGACTACATGATATATTTTATTTATTCTTCCACTAATGGTTATTTGGAGGCTTGGGGTTTTATTTTATTTTTTTTTTTGCTTTTATGACACTTGACTATAAAAATTCAAGCATGTGTGGAAGTCAAATACCTGGGTCATAGATAAATATTAAATCTTACAAGACAAGGCCAAACTGTTTTCTAATTTATTGATACCTAGTTTTTAAAATTATTTTTATACTGGGGTGCATGGGTGGCTCTGTAGGTTAAGCGTCTGCCTTCGGCTCAGGCCACGATCTCAGAGTCCTGGGATGGAGCCCCAGGAGCCCTCCCTCAGCAGGGAGTCTGCTTCTCCCTCTCCCTCTGCCCCTCTTCACCTCCACCTCCCACTCGTGCTCTCTCTCTCACTCTGCTCTCTCTGGCTCTCTCTCAAATAAATAAATATAATCTTTTAAAAAATCTTCAATGTCAAAAAATTGAGCATGAATTTAAGTTTTTCAAGAGATATTTAGGGCCAACTTAAGGAACAAGTAAGAAAGATGATTTAGGATCAAAATTAATTTATGTCTAAAAAATAATGGCTCAATGTGATAAAGAGTATCTATGGGAAAGTTACAGCTGACATCATATTTAATGGTGAAATACTGAACGTTTTCCCCTAAGTATCTAGAACAAGGCAAAAATGTCCATTCTCACAACTTCCAGACTAGAGAGCTTACCCTGTAATAAGATGAAATGGTTGGGATAAGGGTGCGGGGGAGTGTAAATAGGAAGGGAAGAAGTAAGACTACCGCTATTTACAGATGACATGAATATTCACATAGATAATGCTAAATAATCAACAGGAAAAAAAGTATTGGAACTAACAAGTGAATTTAGCAAGTCTCAGATTAAAAGGTCAACATTATATAGTCAGTTACATTTCTACATAATAGCAGCAAACAACTGGAAAATTGGTAACAAAACAGTTCCATTTGCAATAGTATAAAATGCCCAGAATTTAATTTCACTATAGGTGTACAAAATCTGTATCCTGAAAACTATAAAATGTTGCTAAGAGAAATTAAAGAAGACATAAATAAACAAGATGTAATATACCAATGGGATAAAAGATTCACTATTTGAATGTGCAATTTTCCCAAAATTAATTTATAAATTTAACCTTATCCCAATCATAACCCCAGAAGGCTTCTTATATAAATTTACATGAATTTGATTTTAATATCTATACAAAAACACAAATGTCTACAAGTAGCCAAAAGAACTTACATCACTTGATTCTAATACCATTCTAAAGCTATAGTAATAAAATGGTATAGTATTGGCATAAGGATGTACAAATAAATTGATGAAACAGAAGAGAGTCCTAAAGTAAACAAAATTTTATAAAGATTTTTCAACAAAGTTACCAAAGCAATCCAATGGGGGAAGGGAAAATTTTTTTAACAAATGATGCTAGAATTTGATACCCATATGGGAAAAAAATGAAACTCAACTCCTACCTCACACCATATATAAAGTTATTTTGAAATGAATCATAGATTTAAATGAAAAAGCTAAAATTATAGAGCTTTTATAAGAAAATATAGGAGAATATCTTTGTAACTTAAGTGTAAAAAAAGATTTCTTAGAAGGGACACAAAAAGCAACAACCATAAAAGACAAATTTATAAATTAGACTTCATCAAAATTAAAGACATCTGCTCATTAAAAAACATTTAGAAATAGAATAAGCGACCACAAGCTAAAAGAAAATATTCACAAAAAATATATATCTGACAAAGGGTTTGTATCCAGAATTACAAAGGGCTCCCTACAGTAACTCACTAATTAAAAGACAAACAACCCAAGTTTACCATGTAGGCAAAAGACTTGAACAAACATTTCACAAAGACTGATATACAAATGACCAATATACACATGAAAATGCATCATCAAGGAGATGCAAATTAAAACTACAATTACACACATTCTTAGAGTGGCTAAAATTAATAAGACTGACTGTGTCAAGCACTGGTGTGAAGGTGGAGAAACGGGCACTATACACTGCTGGTACATAGGTAAAACTGTACAACCACTTTAGAAAACTGTTTCACAGAATCTTATCAAATTAAACAAATATCTAGTCTTTAGTCCAGCAATTCTATTCTTAGGGATTTATCTGAGAGCAACAAGAATATATGTCAACAAAAATACCTATAGAAAAATTTAGCCAAAACTAGAAACTGACTCAAATGTGTAACAGAAGAATGAATAAATATATTTACACAAAGGAACACGACTCAGCAATAAAAACAAATGAATTACTGATAGCCACAACAGCATCAATGAATCTCACAGATATCATATTGAGAGAAAAAAGCCAATCACAAAACTGCACAGATTGTATGATCCCATTTATATACAAAAATGGAATGAAGAGATAGTTCCCCATTGCTGGAGGTAATCAAGAATAATCAGGGTGACCACTTGTAAGGGACACCATGAGCTAAGTTAGTCTAAATGACCCCAATGGATGTTTCCAACATTGATCTTCTATAGTTATGTTCATTTGAAAGAACTTCAGTTTCATAAACCTTAAAACTTAGACAATAGTAGAGGAATGTAGGTAGTTGACCTGGCAGTAATTATTACTACCATATTGACAAACAACTGAAATATGTTTTTGAAAAATCAGGATACTGTTTTACAAGAAAAGGCAAACAGCCAAGGATTAAAGGGTGTTGCCTAATAAACATAATGGCTTATATCTTATAATAGTAATCTTGACACATCCATTAGTTAGGTCAATCAAATCTTAGTATGGACAGAAAAAGAGGAACATAATCCTGCCAAGTACCTTCGAGGGAGAACAAATTTGTCTGGCTTTCTAAAAGACAAGTGCAGTTTCAAATCTTACTCTGCATGCAATCTCTTGTGATACGTTCTTCTGGTTGAATGATAATGAATAAAACCTAGCCTCATGCAAGTGTGTCTGTTTCTAACTACCTATAGGTAGTTGGAAATGGGATGTATGTTTTCATAACATTTTTAGATAGTTGAGAATATTCTTTGATTCTACAACCAAACTCAACAAGTGGTGATTTTTCAATGGTTAGTTGCAACGTGGAACTGTAAGACTTATCAATGAACTTATTCCACTCTGTTTCATTAAAATTAATTGGTCTATGTTGCAATTTGAATGGATCTTTTAACCATAAGTGATTCTGTGACATGATACATTGGTCATTTCAAAAATTGTGGTCCAGTGAGTTAAGAATATCTTCAAAGATTGACACATTTCATTATACAATATCAAAATAATCATGTCATCTCCATACAGGCAACACTATGTTCCAAATGACACGACTAGAAGAGCTACATGGCAGCAAAGTTTCTGTCACTCTAAGTGATCTTCCAGGTTATTTAAGTAACCTCACCTTGAAGACGGTAGTACTGACAAAGATAAAGAAGTTGCAATGTCTAAAGAACTGCTTAATACCCATTATTATCACTGCTGATGACATCAGAAAAGATTAGTGTTAGGAAGCTTTCAAGTTCATGGTAGTGAATGCAAATTTTCCAAAATTCTAATTTTCCCTTGAAAGCTCATATTTTGTCATTGACAATAAATGCTGTTCTTGAATCAACATTTATTAGAAAATATTTGACAAAAACCCAAAATAATCATACTGTGTTTTCAGTCATTCTTTCAAATAACAGTGGTGTTCCATTAACTTGCAACTCAAAGCACAAGTAATGTTTCCTAAAGACAATCATGATACTTGAAGGATGTAGCAGAAATGCTTTATGTGTACCCATTTTGTCACACAAAACATTATAAACATATGTACTCAAGGTGGAGATATAATAAAATTAATAACTTAAGCTCCTTCATCAAGAGCACTATTAAAGAGATATTGATTTACTTTTCTTGCAAGTATGTGGAAGTATCCACATACAGTGTCTACAATTTCAATTTGGTGCCACTCCCTTTCTGCTAAGATTTCAGCAATTTTCCCACTGTTGCATCAATGCAAATGTTTCATAGTGTTGACTATGAAAAAGTCAGTAACATCTTACTATAATTATGAAAATAGCTTTGAGTTTGCAATCTGCCTGAAAGAGTCAAAGAGACTCTCTGGGAGCCACAGATTACACATTCAGAATTATGGGGGGGGGAGGGGTTGACATTTAATTAACTAAATATCATTCAGCATACTGAAGGAACTATTACTTCAAAAGCTATTACTATATATCCAGTGTCTTAGGAAAAAAACTGCCCACCCACTCTAACCCTACTCTGTTGTAGAAACCAATACTACAATTTTCCATATTCGAAATCAGTTAGAAACAAGGATTTTCATAACATACATATATATATGTATACACTTCATTGTGTATATATATGTAAGTAGATAGATAGATATACACACATAAGAAACAGAGACCTTGAAATTTGTCATCATGGTTTTGAATAATATAAAATATAATATGGTCTTGAACATAGCACTTTAGTTCATTTATCTACCTAGTGAGATGAAGATGCAGCTTTAGTCACTAAAACCAGTCCAGACCTGGTTTTTCACTGCTCAAAAGCCAGACTGCCAACCACTCGAAATCCTGTGACCTTACTGCCGAACATACTACTGTCGTCACATCTAACAGTGCTATACTCTATTATTCAGGGAAGAAGGAGCTATGATATTTACCTCTTCAATCTCTTAAGTGCATCATTTTATGGGACAGATGCTAAGGGAGAGGGAAATTTGCCAAGAAAGTTCTAAAACAACACAGTAATTAGCTAGAGACATCACTCCTCCTCCAAGACTAAAAAAATCCAACATTCCTGGGATATTACATGGGGGGAAAAGTGCCCTTTAAAAATACTGCATAACATACCTCTGCACTTTCTAGCTTTCATCTGCCAGCCCACATAATAACATTCTTTCCCACACATGTCCACATTAGGTCAAATATCGATTTTGGAGCTGGATGAATAAAATAAAATATTTGTGAAAGAGCAAAATATCAGGCACATCCAGTCAGCCAGATATTATCAAATATCAAGGAGCCCACATTTAGATTCTCTAATGTTCAGACTGTCAGTAATAAGACCCCTATGAATTTAAACCCAGACTCTTCTCATACGTTCCTTTTATATTTGAGGAAATTTTTATAGAAAAAAAAAAACCTGACATTATTATCTTCATTTTCGTATGAGGTCACTGGTTTCCTTCCTTCCTCCTCCTTTCTTCCACAAATATTTTTTGAGTACCTACAATTTTTTGAGTGCCAGATACTGAGTACTGCCGTATCTCAGAGAATAGCATTATGCCTCATATGTTTGGCTTTTTTAATCTATAGAAGTGATTACAGAGTCTTTGAGAACTAATGCAAAAGAAACTGTACCTAGAATACACAATTATCTAAGACAGTAATAGCTTATTCCCTGTAATTAGGAGTTTCCCCCAATCTCAGCTATCTTTTCTTCTATTGTGTCCAAACTTCTGTGCTGATGATTGCATGCTGTTTTTTTAATATCTCCTGTAATGTATATTATTTTTGGTGTAGATAATTTCCTGGCTTTTACTTTTACTCAATTCCACTCATTTAACAACATTGACTATTCACTTTGTAAACAGCCTACTCTTTCTTGCTTTGCTGTTTTTATTGCTGTCACTAAAATTTAGACTTCCTTATCTTCTTCCATATTTATGAATTGTATATAAGTCAGGGATGACAGTTTATCATGACATTTAAGTAAAATCTTGGGCTCTGAAGTCACACTACCTAAATTTCAAATTCCAACTCAGTCATGTCCTAGCTTTGGGACCCTAAGCAAATCACCTAACCTCTTTCTAGAAGCCTCTGTTTTCTCAACCACAAAATGGGGCTAATGACAGTAACTTCCTAAAAGATTGCTTTGACACTAAATGAGATAATGTACACAAAGCTCTTAGCATACTACCTCAGGGGTGTATAGTAAGGGACCAACAAATATTGGTCCAATAAAATTAACATGGTGAATGTAATGTATGGTGATTAACATAACACAATAAAATAAAATAAAATAATTAACATGGTGAACAGATTAGATTCTCCCTGAATTCAATTACTATCTTGATTGCTACAGCTTCTTTAGTACACCTCCCATTTTCATTGAGGATGTTGCCTTGGACAAGGAATTAAAGGTAATTGTCACTTTTCCTTGGAATTTGAATACTCATTTGAAAGTTAAATAGCCATAATAAACAGTATATGACTAAAACGCAGTAAGAGTGACCCAAATGGAAAGTACTGTGAGATTTCAAAGAAGGGAGAGATCACTATCATCTGCATGGTCAAGAAGGCTTTACTGAAGAGAAATAAAAGGGGTGAACTTAGTAAGTAAGGTAAAAATTAGTGGAACCTTCATGGTAGAGCAGGTAACAGAAACAAATGACAAAAGCAGAAGAGTGCATGGCCTTTCCCAGAATATTCTTTGGCCTGATTTGCTTACTCCTCCTCTATGAGAGATCAGGTTGGAAAGTACACTGAGGCACGACAGTTGAGAATCTGGGATGTCTGACTGAAACATTTGAACATATTATAGAATAGCAGTCACATTAATTTATTGATTTAGTCAATAAATACATATTGAATGCTGATTATGTGAAGTGCTAAGTGCTAGAGATGGAGCAGTGGAAAAAAATCCCTGTCTTTATGGAATTTATATTCCATTCTCACACCTAAATGCCCACAGAGGTGCAGCAGGTAACAGAAGTAAGCCAAGTAGTCAGGATAAGTCATGGCAAGGTGTGAAGTTGAATTCTGTGTCAACCTGAGTGGGCCACAGGGTGCCCAGATATTTGGTCAAACATTATTCTGCATGTGTTTGTGAGGGTGTTACTGAAAGAGATTGACATGTGAATCGACAGACTGAGTAAAGCAGATTGTCCTTCCTAATGTGAGTGAGCTTCATCTAATCAGATGAAGGCCTGAATAGGCCAAAAAGGCTGAATACTGGAACTTCTGCTGCATGACTGCCTTGGAACTGGGTCATTGGGTTTTTCCTGCATTAGGATTCAAACTGAAATATCAGCTTTCCTGTCTTCAGCTTGCTGACTACAGATCTTAGGACTTATCAGCCTCCATAATTGTATGAGCCAGTTCCTTATAATAAATCTCTTTATACACACACACACACACACACACACACACACACATACATACACAGTGAGAAACAGAACCAGTAGGATGTATATATATACATACATATACATACACACCTACACACCCTATTAGTTCTGTTTCTCTGGAGAATCCTGACTAATACAGGTGGGGATGAGGGAAAACTCTAAAGTATATGTCTGGGGCGCCTGCGTGGCTCAGTCAGTTATGCATCTGCCTTCGGTAACGTCATGATCCTGGGGTCCTGGGATCGGCCCCACATCAGGCTCCCTGCTCAGCCGGGAGTCTGCCTTCTCCCTCTGCCCTGCTTGTTCTCTCTCTTTAATAAATATAATCTTAAAAAAAAATAAAGTAAGTGCATGCCTAACTCCAGCTGAACGCTTCCATGTGAGAATGGGACCCACTCTGCTAGACCATTTATTTATCAAGAAAAGCCAGAAATCTGGGGTTTTTACTATTTCAATTTTAAAGTACTGAGAACAACGTTTAAAAAAAAGGCACATCTCATCAGCTAAGCAAAAGCTGTCTAAAGGTTATATGCACCCCAAGGCCCCCAATTCCTTACCTCAGTTTCAGACAATTAAGAGGCAATAGAGGTTTTCTGAGCAGGATTATTCTTATGTCAGTTCATGTTAAGAATTAGAAGACAGGTATACTAAGGACCCAGAGACTAGTTAAGAGGTCCTTGTTATAATCAAAGTTCAAACGATGAACAGTCCAGTATAATGTTAAAATATTGAGATACGAAAAAAAGGAACACCTGAAGACGTGGTGCTAATAAACAGGGATGAAGACTGAAACTTGTCATTCCAAGACAAGGTTAATGAGTAGGCCACTAGCAGTATTCCTTCTCTGACCACGACAGCACTTTTAAGTCTCTGATTTAATTTCCTTGACTAAAAAAGAAAAGCTTGCTCTGCTAAGTATGTATTTTGTTGTTAAACTAACACCAGTTAATTTATTAGGTATACTTCAAAACGCCATTGGCCTAAGAAGTAAGTTGACTAACCACTCATAGAACAGCCTTAAAGGGCAGCTGCCTTCCCCACATGGACCCAGAGATCTAGGCTTCCTTCTGTTGAAGCTATACTACATCACAGGGCCTCTGAGTCCTTCCTTTGCTCTGGATCAGTAGAAGGTCAGGAGCCTGGAGAATCCAGCAGGGAATTCTGATGGGCCTAGTCTGGTAGTAAAGCACATCACATTTTGTCAAGTAGAACTTAGTCACAAGGCCATACCCTACTGCATGAGGTGAAGAAGAAAGTAATTTGATGGAAAATTAGTGAGGGTGTCACACTAAAGGAATAGGTATTTATTCTCTTTGAGCTTATTTTCTCAACTATAAAATGAAAGGTTTGGATTTGGTACTTTCTGAGATTCCTTCCAGCTTATTAAGTTTTTTTGTTAGTTGAGTGGTTTCTTAACCAGTAGTGGAAGAAAATAGAGCAGAAGCCAGAATATTTCTACCCTTGATTTATTACAGGATACATAGAGAATAATGTCCTGTCCTTTCTTAAGACACCTTATAACATTATTCTAACTGCTGAAAAGCAGTGTTCAAATTATACATTTCATGGCATTTTATTAGCAATTATTATAACACTGATCACAAAGGATTTACATCACATGATATTTCCTTCCTGTATTTCTAGATAACCACAGATCTTTCTGTAGTAATGACAATGAGTATATACAAAAGGATAACGTACTTCCTTAGACTTTTACTTAATTAACACTGAATGGAATTATGCTTAGAATAAATAAAAGATGAACAGCTCTTCTTTTCATTCTTATTCTCTCTTTTTCCTAACAAAAATAATTTATAATTTCAACTTTTCCTGCTGCTTTTCCAAAATCCTAGTTTTAAACCCAATCAAAAGATGCTAACATATTCCAAAGTGAGAGAATGCTTTGGATTCTGTACTACTCCTGTCTTCTTCATCTTTAAGAGATTTTAAGTCTTTTCTTTCCCAAGCTGCCAGTTACACTGAATTGTTCTGAAATGTGAATGAATTTTTTTGTGTAAATATGAGCTTCCACCGACTACAGCAACAATAAGAACTTCACACTTGTCATTTACTAAAACCTGCCTCTTGAGCCCTGTCAGTCATGGGCCTCTACATGTGGGTTTCTTGGTTGGAGCAGCGTTGTTTTATGGCAGCTTCTGTTTAGGAATTCATGTTGCTACTTGGCATTTATGTAGTTCAGCTGTTAGAGAGTCAGAGTAAAAGGAAAGAAAACATGCAGGAGGGAAGGTTTCAGGAGCTAAGAGGGAAAGAAGAAAGGGCTCTGGGTTATGAAATAACAATGCCAGCCGTGTGGCAGCAGTAAACCACAGGCACACCCCCTGGGTTGATGACAGACAGTATGGCAGAGCGGATACAGTTCACACCCATCGTGCTGACCGGGGTGGCCGAGCGCTATGATAAAGGGCAAGTGTTGCATGAAATATTAGCAGTTACGTTCAACTTTCCAGCTTTTTCATTCCTTTACAACACTGAGCTTGATTACAACATGTGCCACTGAGTTTAGATGTGCTTAAAGCAAAGACAAAGAGACTCTGGAAAAGACAGGCATAAAGATGAAAAACTGAATACTCTGGTCCCTAACCAGGGTTGACAGAACTGCACATGATTCATAATGTGGGCTCAAATATGCCCAGAAGATCAGATATTTATCCAACATTTATCTGCATAAAACTATATCCCTTGGGGCTCTTTTGTAATGGGAAAATAATAGGAGTAGGCTTTTTCTGGGGTTCACAAACACTTTGAGCTTATTAGTCTCAAATCACTAGGAACCTTGAATTTAGAGATTTGAGGTTCAGGGAGCAAGCTTTTTTAGAATATGTAAACAAAGAGCAATGTAAATTAAATTTCACCCCTTTTCCATGTAACTCCAGGAAAGTTAATATAGGTTCTCAACCTTGTGTAACTGACATCTTCTATTTGTGCTTGCCAAGGAGAAAAATGTAGTTTTCTATGGATTCTTCGGAAGACGTAGCCTTGTAAAGAGAGCTAAATAGGCAGAGGTAAAATAAAAAAAGTAGAGAAGTTAACAAATTTTCTTCAAAAATAATTGCTTCCATTCGACAGGTGCTCCACATCTTTAACCAAATAGTTTGAGACTTGTGTGTAATGGATTTTTTTATTTGTTGTGAAGTCCATATTGTAACATATCCATGTTTTATTAGTATTTTAATATTGATATATTAATATTTTCATATTATCTTGGTAGAAAACCTCTCTAAAACAACCAAAAGCAAATGACTATGAATAACAAATGATAACATCAGACTTTAAGATATGAGGACAACATAATATTTATAGCAGATTTCACTCATTTCCAACATTTTTGGGCACATACATATATTCTAGCTTCATTTATGCTCACCCATTTTTAGATTAAAAAAAAACCTTCAATCTAGTAACTGAAATGGTATATCCATTATGGCAAAAATTATCCACACACTGTATGTGTACCGATAGTGCCCAACAGAAAGAATGCTGTCTATTTGTGTATAATGAACAATGTTCTTACACCTAATATCTCCTCACTTATAATGGGGAAAAAATGACAGCCAAGGGTATATATAGCAATTTTCATGCACTTACAGTTTCCTTCTTTCTCATTTGCCAAACCAGAAGAGTAAATTAAATTGCCTTGCTTTTCTCTTCCACACTTAAAAATATTGTTAGAGACTTAGGACTTTATTGTTTTGATATAACAAAGTGGTTAACTGAGGCATAGAGTAAATCAGCTTTGTGTTTCAAAAGCTCAGCAACAGAAGTATTCTTAAGGTAACAAAATACTAGATGACTAAAAAAAAAATTATCAATTAACACCTCAGTGCTTCAAATTCCAATATCATTTTTCAAAGTGCTGGAACAAACAATCCTAAAATTTTTATGGAATCAGAAAAGACCCCGAATCACCAAGGAAATGTTGAAAAAGAAAAACAAAGCTGGGGGCATCACGTTGCCTGACTTCAAGCTATATTACAAAGCAGTGATCACCAAGACAGCATGGTACTGGCACAAAAACAGACATATAGACCAATTGAACAGAACAGAGAGCCCAGATATGGACCCTCAACTCTATGGTCAAATAATCTTTGACAAAGCAAGAAAAAATATGCAATGGAAAAAAGTCTCTTCAGTAAATGGTGCTGAGTAAATTGGACAGCTAAAAACAGAAGAACGAAACTCGACCATTCTCTAACACCATACACAAAGATAAAATCAAAATGGATGAAAGACCTCAATGTGAGACAAGGAATCCATCAAAATCCTAGAGAAGAACATAGGCAGTAACCTCTTTGACATTGCCCACAGCAACTTTTTTCACGATACATCTCCAAAGGCTAGTGAAACAAAAGCAAAAATGAACTTTTGGGACTTCATCAAGATAAAAAGCTTCTGCACAGCAAAGGAAACCGTCAACAAAACAAAGAGGCAACCCACAGAATGGGAGAAGATATTTGCAAATGACACTGCAGATAAAGGGCTGGTATACAAGATCTATAAAGAACTTCTCAAACTCAACCCCCAAAAAACAAATAATCAAGTCAAAAAATGGGCAGAAGACATGAACAGACACTTCTTCAAGGAAGACATACAAATGGCTAACAGACACATGAAAAAATGTTCATCATCATTAGCCATCAGGAAAATTCAAATCAAAACCACATTGAGATACCACCTTACACCAGTTAGAATGGCAAAAATTGACAAGGCAAGAAACAACAAATGTTGGAGAGGTTGTGGAGAAAGGGGAACCCTTTTATTTTACACTGTTGGTGGGAATGCAAGTAGGTACAGCCACTTCGGAAAACAGTGTGGAGGTGCCTCAAAAAATTAAAAATAGAGCAACCCTATGACCCAGCAATTACACTCCTGGGCATTTACCCCAAAGACACAGATGTAGTGAAAAGAAGGGCCATATGCACCCCAGTGTTCATAGCAGCAATGTCTGCAATAGCCAAACTGTGGAAAGAGCCATGATGCCCTTCAACAGATGAATGGATAAAGAAGATGTGGTCCATATATGGAGTGGAATATTACTCAGCCATAAAAAAGGATGGATACTCAACTTTTACATCAACATGGATGGGACTGGAGGAGATGATGCTAAGTGAAATAAGTCAAGCAGAGAAAGTCAATTACCATATGGTTTCACTTATTTGTGGAACATAAGGAATAGCATGGAGGACATTAGGAGAAGGAAGGGGAAAATGAAGGGGGGGAATCAGAGGGGGAGACAAACCATAAGAGACTATGGACTCTGAGAAACAAACAGGGTTCTAGAGGGGAGTGGTGGGGGGATGGGTTAGCCTGGTGATGGGTATTAAGGAGGGCACGTACTGCATGGAGCACTGGGTGTTATGCACAAACAATGAATCGTGGAACACTACATCAAAAACTAATGGTGTACTGTATGGTGACTAACATAACATAATAAAATAAAATTAAAAAAACAAAAAACAAAAAACACCTCAGTGCTTCCAAAAGAGGTATGAGTTGGACATGAGACTAGGACAGGATCTCGAGCATAGCGTCATGCCAAGCACGGTACAACACTGGGGAGTTGCTGACTTTTCTTTTCCAAAGGGGCTGACGGTATAGTTCTAATTGACTATTACAAATAAAGTCTTAAGAGATTTAATAAATGAATCCTGTAAAAACATTACAAACTAATATGTAGTCATAACTTACTTTTGCAACTGGCTAGTGCTCACTTTGGCAGCACACATACTGCAGTAGGAACAATCCAGAGAAGATCAGTGTTGCCCCTGCACAGAGGACATGTACATTTGTGAAAGGATCTGTGTGTGTGAGGGATTGCCAGGGACTAGGGGATGTGGCAAAGATACTGACTACAAAGGAACACAGTGGAACTTTTGGGTGATAACAAAAATGTTCTGTATCATGATTGTAGTAGTGGGAACATGACTGTATTCATTTGTCAAAACTCATCAAATTGCAGTCTTACAGTTGGTGATTTTATTGTGTGTGAGTTACATCTCAATAAAGCTGAGAAAAGAATTCTGACTCTTTCTTTCACCCCATGCATTAATTGGGATAATACAATTTCATGAAAAGCACAGGGACTTTTCCCCTCTATTCTTTGCTTGAGGAATTCAGGCATGGCAGAACCAGCAGGTCTTTTAACAATTTATCAGCCTCTTGCAATCAAGTAAAAATTCACTATATTTAGATACTGAAACAAGTAATTATTTCAATGGGAAATCTAATAGTTGCTTATCCCTAAACTAAGGGAAATATTGAGAAACATAGAAAGTATTTTTTCTGTTCCTTTTTTTTAAGATTTTATTTTTAAGTAATCTCTACACCTAATGGGGGGCTTGAACCTACAACCCCAAGATCAAGAGTTGCAAGCTCCCCAGACTGAGCCAGCCAGGCACCCCTGGAAAGTAGAATGATCAATCATTAGTAATGTGTTCTCAAAAAACAAAATACTTTAAGGACAAAGTCCTTCTTCAAGACAAAGATTATTATTCACCTTTTGATCACCAAGATCTAATTTCTTTCTCCAAACATTCAAGTTAAAACTTTGAAAAAAAAATATATGCACATTATGTACATAAAATGAGTATGTGTTTTTCTGTCTCCAATACATGCACTGAGGACAACAGAAGGTTGTTTGATGAAATCAATAATATGGAAAAGAGTTACTTTTGTCTTTTCTCCATCTAGACTTTTTTTTTTTTGGCAGACCAATCTGATGAGGTGGGAAAAAAATGAAGCTTGAAGAAAAGAAAATTG
Organism: Eumetopias jubatus; assembly: GCF_037043125.1. Taxonomy (NCBI): domain Eukaryota; kingdom Metazoa; phylum Chordata; class Mammalia; order Carnivora; family Otariidae; genus Eumetopias; species Eumetopias jubatus. The sequence continues at coordinate 67,995,642 of NW_028274811.1, read as the reverse complement.
AAGCTAAAAACAATAGAGAAGATTGATTAACCCCACATTATCAGGTTAAGTGTCAACAGCAAAGAGCTACTGGGCTTCTGCAGTGTTTTCCTCTAAACTTTCAGCCTTGCATCCGTCAAACCTCAAGATAACTATCCATCATGGAGTCAAAGTGGCGAACAACTGTGTGGTCCTTTGATAAGGGACAGTGTCACAATTTGTCTCCTTCTCTTCCCACAGATCGCCTCTAATGGGGTAAAGCCAGGCCACAACAGCTGCAAAGAGCCCAATGACATTCTTTAGTATAAAAGAAATTCTCAGTAAATATGTACAGCAGGAATCTAAACAACATTCAAAAAGTATCTAAACTCAATGATTATTTACTTGTTCTATGACAGTTGTTGTTTGTTCTTCCTGGACACTAATGTTGGTCAAACCACTTTTTAAATATAATTAAATGGCAGGATTATGATACACTTAAAAATGTGATGATGTTAACAATCCCCTGAGAGCTACAGTGCAGCATCTATACAACTAAGTAACATTTAAAATCTGTAGCTGGACTATATTAGCATTTATGCAAGGCCTACCAGCAGGTAATTCATACATTTAGATGTACAACAGAGTATCACCTATGCCATTCAAAAATGGAGAGCTCTATCCTCTCTGCAAAAAAAAAAAAAAAAAAAATCAGCCTAACTAATGAAGAATGCTTAGTAGCATAGAAAATGACTATTTCATAATATAAGGAGAAAGAAAGCAAACTTTTAAAATATGAATTATGATTACAATTATGTTAATAAATATTCATGGGGAAAAAAGTGCTTGAAAGTTTATGAAGTATACCAATTGGTATATTAGAGTAGTGAGAATATGGACAATAATTTTTTTCTGTTCTGTTCTATGAATGTTTTCAAAAATTATTTTATTCCTTCTCGACATTTTTTTCTCTACACACTTGAAAACTAATCAGGTTTACATTAAGATTCCCTTCCCTAACATTCCGTATCTGCAAATATTAGTTTTAAAAGAAAGAGCTCTGAATCATCACCAGCAAGGAAGATATCACCTCAAACTGGCCTGTAACTATCCTATTGTGGGCCAACAGATCCCAGCTTCTTGAGTAGGAAGCAGCTCTATTCAAGGATAGTGAGAAAAAAAGTAATCCTAGGTAATTGTTCCGAGGCCTTGTCTTGTCACTCTGTCTTTCCATGGAATGCAATAAAGTGGAAATGAGGGAGGAGAATGAAAGATTTATGTAATCAGTTCAGAATCTCATGGAACACCCTGATGACCAAGCAAAGGAGTTATTCTGCTCCACCCTGAGCACATTTCTCCCCTTAAGTTACAGTATAACTTCTTTTGCCTTCACATCTGCTCTTGGAGTTCATTTTAGACTGATTTTTATGTGTATAAAAATATTTAAGAGGCAAACACTGAGTTTCCCCAGACTTCAAGCCACCTTCTGAGAAGATAGCCCTTTAGCCCATATACGTCCCCCAACATTCTCCAACAGTCGGTATCTGAAGTACATTCTTTATTGTCGTAAAGGCATTTTAGTGTACTCAGTTTTTACCGAAATGCAGAAACCTATTAAAGAAGTGTAATTAGCTAGTATCATTTTCAGTTAACATTTATGTTGGGACTGGAAAAGGATATGGGCAAAACAAAACCTATGAGAATGAGACAGCGGCTAGGAGTAGGAACTGCCAAAACGGAGGGAAGTTCATTGACAGGGAAGGGAGGAACAAAGCAAATGAAATCTGCGGCATTCACCATTTGATCCTGGGCCAATCCTGTTGATCCTTGCTGAGGAAAAAATGTGAACTTGAGAACTGGAACAATTTGGATTCAAATCCTATCTCTACTGCTTAGTAATTGTGAGGACATAGACCAGTTACCTAACCTGTCTCAATAGTGTGTTTTCCTTACCAGCCAAGAAGGAAAGTAACATATACTTCATGAAAATATTTTAAGTAATAAATGGTGAAATAATTGTGCATTTAATCATGTATAATCAAAACTTCACAAATGTTCATTACTATTCCCTTTTCCTTTTCTTCTCATTTTCTTCTGCAAATCAGGTATATTATATACTCCCTAAATCCACATTTGCAGTGAGTTTTGAAACCCTATTAAAGATAGTTGACCAACATCATTGTCTTCATGATGGTCAAGACTAGATTTCCAAAGGTCATGCTGGCTCCTAAAGATTCTACTTTCTAGCTCAAAAAAAAAAAAAAAAAAAAAAAAATCCAGGTCTGTTTTCTAGTTCTTTCAGTAAATGGCATAGAAACTCCACTTGTGTACTTCTTGGATGAACAATTCAAACTGCCTGTTCCATACTAATCTGTTACAGAATGTAATGAGCTCCCCAGATGTGGGCTGTTTGAGAGAGGAGCCACATGCAGAGATCAGTAGAGAAGTGACTCTCATCACAAGCCCCCAGATGAGGCCTCTAAAATTCAGAGGGCATCGCATAAAGCTATGAGAAGCCCGGCTATGAGTGTGCAATGCCCACTGACTGTCCCAAATCTAAAGGTTTACTCAAACTGAAAAACTGCCAAAGATGCTGGTTCTTAATTAGCAACACATATATCCTGCAAACTGAATAGCAAAAAGGTTTTAATTGTAGTGTCACATACAAACTGTTTGGTTTGTCACATACAAACTGTTTGGAGGTCCCAAATTCCAAAGCATTATGAAAAAAATCTTCCAAGGGTGTAGGTAAGACATAACTGGAGTACAAGTCAGTTAGATTTTTTTTTTAAGATTTTCTTTATTTATTTAATTGACAGAGAGAGAGAAACAGCGAGAGAGGGAACACAAGTGGGAGAGGGAGAAGCAGGCTTCCCGCAGAGCAGGGAGCCAGATGCGGGGCTCGATCTCAGGACCCTGGGATCATGACCTGAGCTGAAGGCAGTCACTTAACCAGCTGAGCCACCCAGGCGCCCGGGTTTGTTTTTTTTTAAATTATTGGTTTTTTGTTTTTTGTATCTATGGGTTAGAACAAAAAAACAGTTCTAAAAAACAATCTGTGGCATGTTATTTGCTTTGTACCTGATCTCATGAAGTCAGCAGGAGATTTGCCACTGAAGGACTATGAGAAAGATGGTTTCTGCTAGAACCAAAAACTGCTACCGATTATTCCAATTTGATGGGAAAATTAAGTCCATATTATGTGTAATAATAATCCAAGAGCATGCTCTAACAGCATTTAGCATGCAAGCATTATTCCTGAGAGTACTTTCAAATAAAAACAAATGTGACTCAACCTTTAAACATGGATAATGATGAAATTTGGGTCTATTAGACCAGAAATAGAATGAAATTCCTAACATAAAAAACGAGGGATACTTTGCATGTCCTTTTTCTTTGCTTTACATTTCAAAAGCAAAAAAGGAAAAAAAATATTTTTACTGAACCTTTTCCATCCATGAGGAACCACTTCTCACACACACACACACACACACACACACACACACACACATACACACACACACACACACACACACACACACACACCCTAATACATGAACGTATCTTCTGGAGTGCTAAGCATGTGATATACATGATAAAGCATTGCTATTCCCAGAAATATGGCTCTAAAATAGTCATATGTGACTATTCAATGAAAAGAGTGTTTAGGATAGCCCAATTTGAGAAAGCTGTGTTACAAGATCAGATTCTATTTTTAGGCTGGATTTTTCTAGACAGATGTGAAAACCCATAAAGAGGATTTTAAAAGTGTTATTACTGGTAAGTTATTGCACCCTTAATGTGGTCCGTACTGTGGCAATAGAAGCTTCAGGAAAACATCTTTTCTTTCTGTCTCTCTCTTTAAACTTTATTTATAGCCTTGCAAAAGACTAGCATTCACATAACCCGCCTTTGCAGGCGTGCCAGAAGATTAATGATATCGCAGTGTTCTTGAGAACAAAAATGTGTCTACCACTGTTGAATAATCTCTCCTTTCACACATTAAAAGTGAGATGAGGCCTACTTTAGAAAGCAAGGACAATGTGTCGCAAAGAGTTAGTTGGCTTAAAGACATACCCGTATTGCTATCCTGAATCACAAATTGTTTTCATGCATGTTATCTTGAGAATAAGAAAGCTTTTATCACCATCCCTTTTTTTTAATTTACATAGAGCCTCAAAATCTGACTTTTTCCAGCATTTTTTACAATCTGTTGCTTTTAAGAATTGAGAATCTAGAGAAAATTGTTCATTGTGACCTCTTTTATGTCTACTCTACTGAAATTTAGCTAACAAGAGTGAAAGCTATTTAAAGATTTAAATATGATAGATGCAGTCATTTATGTTAAAGCTACTTTTGCTTAGCTTATAGTAATAATAACTCAATTTTTATTAGAACTTTTTCTGATGCTGTGCACCATGCTAAGTGTTCAATATATATTATCTCATTTAATCCTCGTGAAAATCCAAAGAGATAGTTACTACTATTATTCCTCCCTGATGGAGGAGAGAATTTATGTTTAGAGAGACATAGGACTCACCCTAAGCCACTCCTCCTATAAGTGACAGAACCACAATTCAAATCTAGGTTCAGGGAATTTCAATGCCATGCTCTTAATCACTATATCATATACTGCCTCTTGGGCAATATTCATTTAATATAGACTTTTATTCAACCAGGTAATACTTAGAGACTGCTTATAATTTTCAGGAATTTTATCACCAGTATTTAGGTATATGCCATATACCAGTCATTGCCACTGGCCTTTGGAATCATAAAAGTGAGTAAAACACAATTCTTTCTCCCCAAATGTAAGTGGGGCCAACAGAGCCACTTAAGACCTTCTCAGGGTCTAATCACTCAGAGTTTTCTAAATCCACCTAACCTCATATAAAACATTAAAATGCACTCACCTCTCACATTTTATATAATCACATAACTACACATGAGTTGTGTTACATTTGCTTGAGATTATTTTTATGGGCACTTTAATACTCATTAATTTTTCATAACTTATAGCCAATATATGTTTTTTTTTTCCAGTGTCCCAGACATTTTTACCCAGGTTCTCTGCCTATAATGCCTAACAGTACATTGGCCCTAGTGAGAAGGACAGAAAAGCAACAGGAAAGCGACACAATGTGGTAAAATAATACAGATATGTGCAAAGAATTATGGGAGCCAAAGTTATCACTTCACAGGTTAAAGGACATTGAAGGAAAATCTTGGGGTATGAGTAGGAGTTCATCAGGTAACAAAACCCTTATTTACAAAGCTATTGAGCTACAAAATTATATGATATATCCAAGAAATGTCAAATAATACCCTGTGACTTAAGAACACTATTTGGGCAGCATGACAGAGGATAGAGATGGAGGATTACAATTCAATGTCTTTTCATTGTACGTTTTCCTTTACTGGAAGGAAATTTTAATATATATTAAACCGAAAGTTCTGTTTCTTTACTGTACTGAACTTAGCAGCTTGGTGTTCTCTAAAACATAATATAAATTACAATTAATATTCTTTAGCAGATACATTTTATTGCCAATTTTCCTAAAGGAACTACACTGTTTAAGAATACTGATTCATCAGTAAGTATTTATAAATCTGGGCTACTATGCTACATGTATGTACAATTATACCATTTATAGTTTGTGTCATATATACAGTATAAATATTAATTATGTATATATACTACATACCATAAATATAGTCTAGATAAGAATAGTAAATACAGGGGTGCCTGGGTGACTCAGATGGTTAAGTGTCTGCCTTTGGTTCAGGTCATGATCCCAGGATCCTGGGATTAAGCCCCAGGGAGTCCAACCTGCTCAGTGGAGAGTCTGCTTCTTCCTCTGCCTCTGCTCTTCGCCGCCTTGTGCACTCTCTCTCAGTCTTGCTCACTCTCTCTCTCTCTCAAATAATGAATAGTAAATACAGAGCATGTGTGTATATATATACATATATGTGTATATGTATCAGGGATTATATATAAGATTTATGTTCACAACCTTAAAATTTCTTCTAAATTATGGAATATGTCCAGCAAAACTGACCAAATCCTTTATTTTCCATTAAAATTTTTAGGTGAAAAACCTGACACAAAAAAGTCTTTGAAAGTAAATGAAAAGGTTAAAAAAAAAGTAAATGATAAGGTTTGAGGGTGAAACCATCTGTACAAGTGGGGAAAAATTTAGGTTGTAAACTTTTTTTAAGTAGTTCTCTTGAAAATATTTAATATGTTAAAAATAATGTGTCTTCTTTAATAACTTAGTTCAATAGAAGGGGAAGATAAAACAAACAGCTCAGTAATGGAGTCTCTGAATTAAGTATCTTTTAAAATGCTGGAGTGAAGATGCTGTTCTATATTTGTTGGTGGTTAGAAATGGGGGGGAGGGTTCTGAGAATAAGACCAACTAAAATAATAAACCAACCGAACAGAATACTACTACTACAAATTCAAAGCTATGTCATCTGACAACTCTTGGTCTAAATGAAAATGAAAGATTATGGAATTGGGAGTTTATCAAATAAATGAGCTTTCACCTTGTGTAGTAGGAAAAAGGATGAATAATCATTTTAAAACACAGGCTGAAAAAAATTAGGACACACAATGCAAAAAAATTAATATGAAAAAAAGTCACAGAGAACTGAGAAAAATTCTCCCCTCAAACTATTATGTGAAAGCTTTAGACCTATGCTTACTAAAATAAATTGGCTGAAAAAAATACAACATGTATGACTATGGCCAGACAAGACTTGGATTGCTTCCCAATGCCTAGAGATTTGTGCTGAGACTGACACCAGATTAAATTATGCTGTAATGGCATCAAATGGGGCTCACCCCAAGGTCACAAAATTCTGTGCCTTAAAATCTTACTCCTAGTTTACTCTTTGTTTATTTGTACTGATGTTCTAATGAAATTCTCTATTTTCTTTTTTTTAAAAAAAAAGCAAATGAGCTTTGACACATTTCTCACTATTCTTGTTTGAAAGTCACAACTTATTATACAGACACATACATTTTTTATCCTTTACATTCTAAATGACCAACATTAAGCTACATGTTGAGGATATAACCTTGAAAACTATGGACATGAGAGGTGCCTGGGTGGCACAGTCCATTAATCGTCTGACTCTTGGGTTTCAGCTCTGGTCATGATCTCAGGGTCATGGGATCAAGCCCCACATCGGGCTCCGAGCTGGGGGTGGAGTCTAATTGGGACTCTCTCTCACTCTCCCTCTGCCCCTCACTTCTGTTCTCCCTCTCTCTCAAGTAAACAAATAACTCTTTAAAAAAGAAAAAGAAAGAAAAATATGGACATGATCCTCGCCCTGTTGGAGTTTAAATCCAATAGGGACAGAGAGGTAAACAGACAATTGGAAAACAACATAATACATGTTATAATAAAAAAAAAGTAAAGAGGTTATGAGAAATGTCAAGAGAAATTATTTTGAGGAATCAATGTTTTGCTTCCTAGAAGAAATAAAATCTAAGCTAAGACCTAAAGTATAATAATCAACTGAGACAGAGAAGGGTGGGGAAATTAGGGAAGTGTTTCAGGCAGGAGAAACACGGTGTACAAAATGCCAGAGGTAGGAAGGCATGGATTCTATGGAGGTGTGAAAAGTGGAGAGATAAGCAAAGGCCAGTTCACACATGGCCTTATATAGCATGTCAAGGAAACTGAGTATTTTCAAGCTGAAGAAGAACGTCATTAGGTTTGTTCTGTAGAATCATCTGCTATCTTCTATGTAGAGAGTTGAAGACAAGACTAGAGGTAGGGAGACCAATTGTAACAGTGTTATAGTAGTCAAGCAAGAGGCAAATTAGAGGACAGAGAGTTGAGATAAAGTAAGATTAAGGAAATATTTAAGATAAAAATATATAAGACCTCACTCATATCATATGTGGTGAGCAGGGGGATAACCTTCAGATAAGCATAACCTTCAGATTTAATGAGCAGCTGCTGAGTAAAGGATGGTACCATTTAGTGGGTTGGAGGGTTTGTGGGGGGGATGTGAGACAGGGAAGATGACAAGTTGAATTTTTAACATGTTGAGTATGAAGTTCATAGGGGATGCCTAGTAGGCAGGTGGATACAGAAGTCTGATGCTCAGTACTGAGTCTGGGCTAGAAACAGAAATTTGGAATTAATCAGATTATAGGTTCTGTAAGAATTCAAATCCTAAAACCAAGTAAGACTGGCCAAAGGAGATGGATAGAATAAGAAGAGCTAAGTGACAAAGGCTGAGCCTTGACAAAGCCTAACATTTAGGGAATTAAAAGAAAAGGAGCGCTCAAAAAAGACTGTAGAAGAGATTGCAGAGAAAACTTGATGGAAATGGGAAGAGTGGGAAGAGAAAGAGGGAGTGCTCAACAGTGTCTAATATGGTTGAGAAGTCAAGCAAGACAAAAAAAAAAAAAAGAGAGAGAGAGAGAGAAGTCAAGCAAGGCAAGGATTTAAGAGGCATCTATTCTTGTAGAGATTGGTGACAAAGAAGATAGACTCTTAGCATATATAAAAATACATATGTGTGTATATACATACATATGCACATATGTATGTCTTTACACACACTCATTCAATTATCATAACGACATCATCTGATAGGTACTGTTAATATGCTTTTATCAAGATGAGAAAATGGAGACACAAAGAGACAATTTTTCCAAGGTTACACAGCTAGTAAGTGGTAGAGCCAGAAATTGAAATCGGTTGAGGACTTGAGTGGGAGGTGAAGGAATATAGACTGCGAGTGCAAATAACTCTTTCTAGCAATATCACTGATTTCAAAGATAGTTTTGTCTGGGCAGATTGTCTCTGCTAATCAGGTTCAAGCTATGTGGTGAATACTACCCAAATTGCAGACTGACTCTCGAGATAACAAATGGCTTATGGAGAAACGCTTTTAAAAATCCAATGTGTTCAAATGGCAGCGATAACAACATGAATTTTTTTTTTCCAATGTACCATCTCCACTGAAAACAGTACACTATTGTTGCTCCTTAAACCTAAAACAAGTGTAACCCTTCCTGGAGCTACTCTAAGAATCATTCCAACAAAGTTCTCCCAATGAATCCACCAAAATAACTGGAATGTTGAACAATGAGTTTTAATTGTTAGTACATCTTTATGAAGTATCCATTGCATGTATGCATTGTCTGTTTAGAGTGCGGTCCTTCCAGAAACATCTTTAGGAAGCCAGGATCCATTTGGTCAATTTGCGACACCATAGGAAATTAGTTAAATGATAAATGGTCACAAAATTGAAATTTCTTAGTATGGGTGAAATACCACTGATTCGTGTCGAAGGGAAGAAATTCCTCCATAATTTTCTTTTCTTCTCCAAATATTTGGGGAATATTGCATGGCTACATTCATCATCTGCTAGTATCTTATTATAAACCATTGTTGGATGAGAAACCACATTAAAGTATTTGCTATTTGCAGGATTTACTACTCTAGTATAAGTAAGTTTCAACATGGTATGACTGAGAGCATAATTATAATTAGAAAATCTCTTTTTAAACCAGATTTAGAAACAGAGTGATCTCTGGAGCTTTAAAAAAAGTGAAAAAAAGATACTTAAGTAAAATTATTAAAATTATGATAGGCCAGCAGTTTTTGGAAAGTTTAGGAAACCATCATTCAATTACAATATTCAATTTGGTAGTCTGTTTTCTGTCTCTTCATTTAAAAAAAAAAAAATTATATCCGGAAAAGAAAACCAGTAGTGTGTACGGTTGCCTCAAGATTTTTCTTTGGCCAAAACTGCCTATTTTCCATAATTGAATTTCCCAGTGACAGTCCCATGAACTTTATTGCCAGGTTGACTAGCCAAAGACACTCTATTGTCCCCTTACCATACGACGAATTGAAGGGATGCTGAACACAACTAACATGAAATTGGGAAAGACAATGATTTGTTTTTAACCGCAAAAGGCATAATAATACTTAGATGAGCCAAAATTTTGGAACAAAATAAGTTTGTTTCCAATATTCTAATATGTTACATCGGCCATGTCAAAATGAGGTTACATTGTCCCTAGGACAACCCTGAGATTCCTGAGGCACTCCTCCAAACCTCACTCTTCTACTAAGCATAAAGTCTATCCTGTCACCTCAGAAAGAGGTTACAGTGCCCTCCTCCACCGACAAGAGACATCTAGGAGTTGTAGCCCCATGCTTGGCCACAGGCCTTATTTTAGCATTAGACACCTGATTTTCAAAGATTATCTTTCCTAAATTAAAGGAAGAGTGAGACTGATGATGTGAGGGCTCCCCTGTGCTGACTGTGGTTTGCTTACCTAAGATCCTGCAAGTTTCCCAATAAGAAACCATACCTTCCAGGTGATAAATGGGTCAAATTCACAGAATATTACAAGTGTGGGAGGGAGGCTGGGAGAAAAGGAGGCTTTCCTGCTTTCTATTTCCAGAATGTAGTGTAAGTGGGATACTCACAAGATTTGGTCTAAAGAAAGAACGAAAGAAAGCCAGGAAGTAACAGAAAAGTGCTAACACAATAACTAGGAAACAACTTTATGATCTCTTTCTTTTTATTTTTCTACTACTAAGTGTTTTTTGTACTCTCTTCTTTATTTTTAACCACTTCTCTCCTCCACCCTATTTGTCCCAACCTGTCCCCTCTTAAATGTCAAATATCCGTAACTGTCACTGTGATTATGTGATCCAGTGGGATCTGTACATAAATCCTTTGATTCAGACAATTACCATTAGATCCAAACATAATGACCCAGTATAATCTGCCTTACATGAACTCTCACTACCCATGACACAGAAAATCCACTTGCTCTGCCCTTCCTTTATTCCAAGGGTTATTACTAAGACCAGATAAACATGACCTCCGACACCATTTTCGTTCTAGAATCAGGAATCCTCACTGAACATACTTGTTTCCATCCTATTCCCAATTCCCTTTCTCTTCTGGCTGATAAAGAATACTGAAGTCCTGGGTCTCAGGCCAAGTTACCAAGGAGTATAAAAGAAAACAATAAACAGGAGAATTGGAAAAAACGAGTTTCCATGTTAGTCTTGATAAATGAGGAATTGCTCTCCAGCTGTCTTGCCTCCTAGTCTCATCTCCCTCTTATGTTAGTGAAGGAGCAATGTCCTTTTTGCTTTCTCAGTAATAACCATCAATCTTATCTATCAGAACCTTTCTTCAATATCCTAAATTAGCTTTAGTTTTTGCAATAAAAGTTGGCATGAAGCCTCTTTTTTTTCCAAAAATGATATATGCAGCTAGAAATTAGGTACCCTGAAGTCTACATTCCTCACTCATTAAAGACAATTAATAATCCATTTTGGCTCACAGAAGGTAAATATTCCATCATCAATTTCTTCTTCCATTTTCTAAACAGAGACTCTTGAAGACACTTGGTGAGCACATTGACTAAGGCTACAGAATCAGGTGATGCTAATGCCATCATAATGGGTGTTCTTCGTAGGTTCATTACCTATTTCCCTTTTCTTCTAGCTTACTTTGTCAATTTATATAAAGCACCTGTTTTTTCAACCAGCTACATTATATTGTTGACTACAGCAGCAAGACCAATGTCAGAGACAGGTAGATTTAGGGTGGCTTGGCTCTGTATCCTGACAGATATGACTATTATTCTTTGTCATTTTGTCAGAAGCATCTTGAAACCCAGAAAGAATCTATAGAGACCAAATGATCCAGCCCTCTGTCTTCATACTTCTAAAGGATTATTTTTCATATTTGAGGGACCTGAGGTCCAAAGAGGTTAAGGGACTTTCTGGATGTCCCTCTGTTAACAGTAAAAGGCAACAAATAGCCCATACTTTCACACACTCTTATGCATAATACTATATGCTATTTACTACACCCATGAAAGAAAAAGTAAAATAGCCTGTTTTAGGCTGCCAATAAGTTTGTAATCTTGAAAAAAATCCATCATCTACACATAACACCCAAAACACCATATTCCAGTGAATCAGTCTACCAGCTATGTGAACTGGAATAAAGTACCAACTTCTCTAAACCTCAAATGCCATTTTCATAAGATGAAGAAAATAATAATTATTTTCTTAGAGTTTTTTGAGGACTAAATGAGTTAACACAGAAAAAGCTCCTAAACAGTGCCTAGCATGTATTAGGCATTCAATAAACAGTAGCTATTATTAGTCACCAGATCCTGGTGATTTAGATATTAAAATAATTTCTCTTACAGCTTGAATGAGATGTATTTAGGAAAAATTAAAAATAAAGTACTGCTTTAAACTGCAGGTAGTAAACCTGAAATATTAACCCACGTAACTGTAGAGGCTAGATATATAAGCAGCTACCTAAAGGGGCTATATAAACATGGCATTAACAATTGACAAAAAGGAAAAAAGACTGATGTGAGGTTCCCTGCTTGAGGTTGACAGTAAAAGATGGAAACTTTGCTCTCTTACCAATGTGCTGTGCGGTTATTACCAGATTTAGCATAGCATGGCCCCATTAGGCAGCAATGCAGCTTCTCTTACATTAATTGAAGGCAGTCTATCCAAAATGCCCCACTTCAAAGAACATGTAGGAATGGTCAAAGCTCAGAGGTGGAGATGCATGTTGTGTAGAAGGGGCAAAATACAGTGGCTCCTTGCATGTCCAATTACATATGTTTTAAGAGATTGCTTATGGGTAACAAATATGATAAGAACAAAATGCTATGCTAATCGTTTTCCTACTGGAGGCTCAGGTGAGACTTCTCAGTGTGGTGCCGCACCCACCTGCGGGCGGAGCACTGCCGTCACTGGGTAGCCGCTTCTCTTACCTTTCTAATGCAGTGCGTCTGGGTCTCTGTGGTGCAGGGGGTGCTTCAGCTTCATCCCCAACTTGTAGGATTCTTTCAGTGGTGCCTTGTTCATAAATAGTTGTTACCTGTTCTTGTGAGGAGGCGCGAAGTCAGAGACCATCGATGCCACCATCTTGGTGATGTCACTCTCCCTCATTCCAGCAGCAAATGATACAATTGGTCTCCTTCGTATCTTTGAAATGCCAACTTCACTGGCATTTAAAGCACCACACCACCTACTCATTTTGCTATGTAACCATTCTAGCAATCCAATTATGACTGTGCACTGCATGCCAATCTTATTCTTTTAAACCCCAAAAGAATAAGCCCATCCAATGACAAAGTTTTTAAATATCTTGGTAAATGAGAATCTTTTTACTAGAATTTGGATATTTCTAGGTCCTACTAACACCAGGACTGAATTATGACAACGACCATTAGCCAGGAATTTACAAGACTGCTTCTTTACAAAGAGACCATTGGCATTATAGATCAGCATTCCTTTAAGAATGAAGATTCAGGGGCGCCTGGGTGGCTCAGTTGGTTAAGCATTTGCCTTGGCTCAGGTCATGATCCCGGACTCCAGGATTAAGCCCCATATCCGGATCCCCGTTGAGCAGGGAGTCTGCTTCTCCCTCTGCCCCTCCCCCTGCGTGTGCTCTCTCACTCTCTCTCTCTCTCTCTCAAATAAATAAATAAAATCTTTTGTTAAAAAAAAAAGTAATGAAGATTCACACTGGTTTTTAACCTTGTTGGAACTCCTTCACCCCTTTGCTGGTTAAGTATACTGAGCAGAGTGGGGAACTAGTGAGCCCTGGAAAGGCCTCATGCCATCATTCAGTGTTCTAATAACCATTTTTTTTCCATATCAGCTCTTCTGCATATAGAAGAACAATTCATACACTTGCTAAAGCTAAAAAAGTGAAGCATCCAGAGATATTGCTTTCCAATAAAGTAATAATGCTCCATTAGCTGTTTTGCTGTTACATGTTTTACCACAGACGTCTCTTCTTTAAGCTGCCTTCCCATATGTGGCCCTGTGATAAATTTTATCAGTGGTCAGCGGGACAGGGCTGCAGGCTGGGCAGGAGCACAGTGGCTTTTTATCTAGCTTAGTTCCCCCTGCCATGCCCCCCACCCAAAGCAGCATTTTCTTGGCGTAATTTATGTTGTGGCATTTCTGTCAGTAGATGTGGTGTCAGCAATTTGTGTTCCTAATGGAAGTTTACATGGAAATGAGATACTTAGCCACAGAATAACATTAAGGATGGGATAAAACTAATAAAAATTGTAATGCAAAGGTGTCGGTGCCCGCTCATATATTTTCTAAAATTCTGAAACAGAGATTGTCTTTTGCCAGAAAAGTTTGTTTTCCAAATCTAAAATACTGGCATATGAGTAACATGTATAGAGTGCACCCATTCACAGTTAAAGCTAAAATTGTGTCAGCACATATATTAGAAGCTTCAACATTCCAGAGGCCTTATAGCACTGTCATAATATTTTAAAATAAATTTTCTTTTTCTTTTTCTTTTTCTTTCTCTCTCTCTCTTTCTTCTTTCTTTATTCTTTCTTCTTTCTTTCTTTTTCTTCCTTCCTTCCTTCCTTTCTTTTTCTTTCTTTCTTTCTTTCTTTCTTTCTTTCTTTCTTTCTTTCTTTCTTTCTTTCTTTCCTTTCTTCCTTTCTCTCTCTCTCTCTCTCTTTCTCTCTCTCTCTCTCTTTCTTTCTTTCTTTTTCTTTCTTTCTTTCTTTCTTTTCTTTCTTTCTTTCTTTCTTTCTTTCTTTCTTTCTTTCTTTCTTCTTTCCTTCCTTCCTTCCTTCCTTCCTTCCTTCCTTCCTTCCTTCCTTCCTTCCTTCCTTCCTTCCTTCCTTTCTTTCTTTCTTTCTTTCTTTCTTTCTTTCTTTCTTTCTTTCTTTCTTTCTTTCTTTCTTTCTTTCTCTATTCTTTCTTTCTTCCTAAATTTAAAATTTTAGAACCCAGCAGGTTTAACCAAAATCTGTGGTGTTGGTACCTTGGGAAAAATATGTACAAGTGATGTGTATTTTTGTAAAGTTAAAAAACTCAGCCCAGTGCAAGTTATATTGGAGAAATCATTCACTGATTGAATAATCTTTGTCCCCATATGGTTTACCATAATAAGATTTTCAATTATTCCATTGCAGGATATTGAGAGCATTTAGAAATAGCCGTGTGCTGCATTAGAAATGAAATAGAAGCATTGTTTAGGCTCCTTAGCCAAAGGCTCCTGAGATAGCCCAAGCCTAGAGTTATTTAGACTCTCAACCTGTCTCTCTTAAAAAAAGGTTTTTTACACAAATGGGATCTTTACTCATTCTGAGTTGCTGCAGACAGCAGAAGCAGAGGTAGTGCTCTTTCATGTGTCTACAACCTCTGTTACCATCACATTCTTTTCCTCACAGACAACATGTTTCCCAAGAAGCAAAGAATGAACACGGACATCGGGAATCCTTGAGACGGAGTTTTACTACATTATCATAGGAAGCTTCCTGCTATTGAATCAGCAACAAGCAGATTTTATCACTTACATTTTCATGTGTTTTAAAGTATTTTAAAACTAATGGGTTTAAAGTATTTTTAAAATATCTTAATGACATTTTTCCCCTAACTAAAATTTCATGGTTGACCCATCCATCATATGGATTCTATCTTTAAGTATTTGGTAATATTCTGAGCTGAATGTGAAATGATGGTTATTTTATGCACAAAGATGTTCAGAAAGAGAGATTTGCTTCTGCGAGTGATGCCTGCATTTCTGAAACAATTTTCCTCAAGTCAAACTGGCAAGAAAGACCTGAACTCCATTAGTTGAAAATTTTCACCCTTTTGAAATGATTTAAGGACCTGTCCTTAGTAATTTTGATTAAAGATGAATGTTTTGAAATTCAGTCCCTATATCCAAGGTGTATCTACCAGAGTCCTGCTGGATTTTGAATAGACAGCAGAGCAACAAACACAACTTACACATACCAAAATGCCAATATATGTATTCAGCTTTGTAAATACACCTTTAAAAATACTTCGCCATATTTAGCCACTCCTAAATATGTATTTACACAAGTCTACACACTGTAAGTGTTTACCTGGGAGACAGGAAAGGTCTCTCTGGTAAATAATATGGGTTTTATAGCCTTTAATGAAGGAATTTTTTGTTTGCTATATAAAAAAATCAGCTCCTCTCAGTTATAATTTAATAAAATTTTTCTTTCCCCATAAATTTACTGCATAGCACTTGAGGTAAAGCCCTGCAATGTTTAAAAAGGAAAGAAAAAAAAGACAACACTGTTGTTATCTTTGGGGACAGAGTGACTTTGATTCATTTTGCTAAAAACTACAGAGGGTAGAAAGCATGGATATGATTTCTGAAAACCAAACAAATAAAAATAACCTGTCAGATATATTTTAGAGCTAAGGCTATTAAGTAATTACCTATTTTTTCAGGTTAAAAAGAAATCAGAATCTCTGGGAAGATCCAGATGATTTAAACTACTTGGCCCTGAATTTTCTAGATCATTGACTTACTTTTATACTTTATATTACATGAGTGGGTATAGGTTAAAGGTTTTCAACTGATAAGCAAAACTGTGTTAAATCCAACATATGAACAATTTCTTACAGAAAAGCAGCATTGCCCAGTACACCAGTCCAAGGACCGGAAATGTTCAGTGCATACTCTTAGCTTGAAAATACATGGTCTTGAGCAATGGAGTTGATCTGACTTACACTTTTGAATTTGTAAATTAGCTTGTGATCTACCTAGATCTAATGAATGATGGATCTGTACTCATATATTAAGTACTGAATATTAATAGAGAAAAAATATGTTTTTAAAGAAGACATGTTTTCCTTTTTTTAATTGAAAGACACAATGTGAGATAGAAAATGATGCTTGGAATAAAGAGACACCCTTTTATTTGGGAAGTTCTCCCAATTTATTCACCATCATCTTCCCCATCCTCACTCTCCGCTTAGAATCTTAAGGCTTTTGAAGTCACCTAACATTAAGCAAGTAGTCCCTGACTTTCATGAGCCACTTTAGGGTCCCAGAAATGGACATGGCTTAATTTGGAATCCTTTAAAGTTTGCAGGGGAGGTTCTTTCTGAAAGGACCACTATCCTAATCAGCTCACTTCCTTCTAGAAGATAAATGTGCAGGATTTCCAGCAGCTTGTCTCTGGAACCACTGAAGATTTTTCCTGTCATCAGTGGACTTAGAGACCTACAAGAGAAGAATAAAAAGAGAGAGGTCCCTTACATGAATTCTAAAGACACTTAATAAATTACAGCTCTACGGTTAAAGGACTCCTCTTCTCTTTCTTTGTTCTGTGTCTTTCAAGAATTTTCTCTTTCAGAATCTTTCTGTGCATGGGTGCTTGAGCAGAGAATATATGAGTTTGATTTATGTTGAGAAGGTGGGAAATATGGGCATTTTTGGCAAGTCCAGATATGGAAATATTGCAGGCTTTTCTCAGGATAGAAACATATCAGTTTTTTTTAATGGGCCTGATTATTTCACCCTCACATAAAATGCCTGTTGAAATTTGTCAAAGCAAAACAGATGCTTGTATGCCTTCCTATCCTATCTCATCTCTCACGCAGCTTTGAAGAGATCAAGTTTACACACACACACACACACATACACACACACATACACACACACACACATACACACACATAAGTAGGTGATGAAATGTTTACATCTCAAATTCAGATGTCTTAAAGCATTTTACTTTTAAGACTTTTTCTTCCATTTATTCTTAAATTGTTGAAATATGCATGCTATATATTTATATATATCATAAAGATTTAAGCAATCCTTTAAAATGAAAATATGATTTGTTTTACTTTTAAATGTAGTCAAAATTTAAATACAGTGATATGCTTGATGAACATGGAACAGGAGGTTTTACAAACTAGGTCACTAATTCAAATCTGATTCAGAGAGTGCTGAATATCCTATTGCTGTCTATTAGGAGTATCTAAACTGAAAACAACAAATAAATATCTGATCATATTTTCATACAAATTTTATACCTATTCTACCAATTGAAATGGAACATAATATACTATTTGTGTATTCAATTTATACTTTTGAAAATCACTCTATATCATCTTACATATTCAGAAAAGAAACAGAAAATTCATTGTGTGCCAATAATACCCACACACGTGCACTAAAAGACACAAATAATATATTCCCCACCTTCTGAGTATGAATCAGCAGGATATAATTCTCTCAGCTTCATCCTAGATCCTCACATACCTATGGATGTGGCAGGTTAGAAGGATGACTCCTATGTACAGCAAATCCATTTTGGCCATGGTGAATTATGTCTCAGGGTACTGTAAGAACTAACAGATAAGCAAAATCACTGACCCTTACATTGGAATCATAGCCGGTTAGAAGAAGCACTGCCTTCTCTCAGTATCTCTTAGACATTAGAGAAAATAAAATTTCTATCCATTTACTCCTGACCTGTCACTCCACACCTTATCCCCATTAAGACTCAGGCATAAGTTTAGAGAGTCAGAGTACGTGACAAATACCTACTATGCTAAAAATTGCCTCTCCATCTCCTTGCCTGTTTTTCTGGAAACAAATATGTGCACTTTGACTCACTTTTCTAAGGGTTCTTTCCTAAATCTATGGCAAGATTTCAGACTTCTTGAGTTTGGATGGAGACTGAGACCCACATCTCTTGGGATGAGGGGATATTGTGAAGGATGCTCAGTTAGAATTAAATCGCAACACTTTGTGTGGCTGGCAAATGTAAAATTCCTAGATGACAGTTCTAATCCAGTCTGCACTGGTTAAATCAGTCCTGATGCATTGTGCTTAGTTCTTAATGCTACCTTAAAAGACTGCATAGTACTCAGGGAAGAGAATATAGGGTCAAAAAAGAAATACAATCATATTCTACACAGTGCAGTTGGAAGCACTGGGACTGCTTAGAAAAAAAATAGAGGGAATTTGGAATTCCCTTCAAATATCTGAAAGACTGTTATGCAGAAGATTGATTAGGCTTATTCTGTAGCTTCTTCTGGCTGAATATAAAGAACTTCCTATGAGTTTGTGCTGTCCCGAGAAAGAATGGACTGCCTGCCTCAAGAGAACCTAGACAGCATCCAGTACAGGCCTCCTGGGAGTTGGGCTGGATGACCTTTAAGCCTCTTCCCAATGCTGAAGTTGAATGAATCTATAAAACCAGTCCAGTCAGGAGAGTTCCAAGGGGGCTCACAGAGCAGTTTCAGGACACTGTCACACAAAGTCCTCCTAACTAGGTTTATCCTCATTTTGGTCGCTTCTAAGTCCAGGATTTCTTTCAAGGAGGCTGAATTCCCTGCATTGACTATGACTATAAAAAGAACACGGATTCTCCCATCAGAAAACCCTGGTTTGGAATCCTGGCCCTTCCATTCTAGCAGTTGTATAAATTTGAGGAAGTCAATGAACCCAAGAATCTCAGTCACAAAATTCAGGATTCATATTCCCATCTCACAGGGTAGTTGTGAACATATTAAATCAACTGTATACCAGCTGCTGTTTGCAGTATGTGTAACTGTTGTAGGTGCATACGTACATGGTGCATAAATATTATGGCCTAAAAAGCCCACGTCTAGAACTCATGGTAGAGATGGTCATACTGCAGTAAGTTCTGAATGCAGTGAGCTAGGTGATGTGTGTCAAGTACCTGCTTCTAAAAAGGTTCCTTTTTCCATCCAGAATACACACATTTTGTTAATCTGGAAAGAAAAAAGATCCTACTGTGGAAATTGTGCTATAAACATATAAAATGTGGTAAATGAAATAATAATCACAGTGATGAACTTTATCAAAATTTACATGAGATGAATAATGCAAAGGCAGAGGAAATTATTTTCTAGTAGCAGCAGAAATCCTCTACATAGCTCCCTCTTAATTTCAAGATGCTTCTAGTAATGCAGTATTTCTGATTATTGTTGCTCCTTTATCTTTTTAAAATCAAATCACCTAAGGATGGAAGCATTGGTCACAAAGACAATGAAAACTGCCTGATTTCTTTTCTTTCTTTTTTTTTTAAGATTTATTTATTTGAGAGAAAGAGAACGCACACTAGTGGGGGGAGGGGCAGAGGGAGAGGAAGAGAATCTCAAGCAGACTCCCCCCGCCGCCCGAGCCAGAGTGTGATGTGCTCAATCCCACAACCCTGAGATCATAACCTGAGCCAAAATCAAGACTCAGATGCTTAACCAACTGAGCCACCCAGACACCCTCCCTGATTTCTTTTCTAGAGAGATTCTTTTCACTCTCAGATGACTCTTAAATTCCCAAACTAAAAGTTGTGATTTTCAACCAATGGGGTGATTATTTTCATATATAAATAGTTGGTGAGTTTGAAAGTGGAATCAAAAGATCTCTAATGTGGTCAGTCTTCACAACATGCATGGGGTATTTTTGACATGAATTTATACTTTTACCATCCTTTGAAGGACACTCACAGCCACTTCTGAGTTCTTTTCAATTCACACTGAATTTGTAGTATTAGCTACAGTTCCTACTAAGATGATTCTGTGTACCCAAGAAGGGATGATTAGATTTGATGGAAACAGTTACTCCTAACTTAGATTGGTCACCTTAAACACACAGCTAATTTAGGTGACCTTTTCAATGGCTGAAGCCCTTTAGGCAGTCTGGTTACAATACATAACAATGTGGCATCCAAAGACGCTTGGCTTTCAACTTGTGAGAAGCTGGCAGTAGGGAGCTCATGTTCCAGGAACACAATTCTCCAGCCCCAGCATAAGTGCTCTTGTTCACAGGAGAGGAGGCAAATTATCCAAAGGCGAAGGCTTTGGGACAGTCCCTGGCTTCCTGCCCTACCTTCATGTGGTAGTAATTTCCCTACACAAGAGGCAGAGGGCCTGTACTTGACACACAGTGTCCGCCTTGCCTCCCACACACAAACCCACAAGAAAGTCTGACCCAGCGAGTATTAAGAAAAAAGCCCTGACCTGACCACACAGCAATTCTGGGGCATAAGCAGTAGCCACTGCCATGCCCCTGGCAAGGGTTTCACTGCATCCAACTGAAAGTGGGCATAATAAAATTCCTTTGTCAGAGTCCCAATGGAGTGTTGGCAATTGAGTGCATATTGTCCCCTTGGTAGGAACGACTATGAACAGCATGAAATCTATGCTTTGGCAGCAAGAGAAATTGGTGCTAGCATTTTTCTGAACTGAAACAAGACAAATGAGTTGGCCTGATACTTACAAGTTATCTTACATGTTAAATCACCTCTAAAAATAAAATTAAAAAAAGATTCGAAGAAAACTGTAAATCTTACGAAA
Source organism: Eumetopias jubatus (assembly GCF_037043125.1). NCBI lineage: Eukaryota > Metazoa > Chordata > Mammalia > Carnivora > Otariidae > Eumetopias > Eumetopias jubatus. Next base: position 67,974,511 of record NW_028274811.1, on the reverse strand, counting down.
GGAAAAAGATGGTTAGATAAGCTTTATGCTTGTAAAGAATGATTTTAAAGCATGTTGAGAAGCATGAGTTGAGGAAACAAAGAACTGTGAACACCTACATTGTTTTAATCTGTTCAGAATTCAAGGACCAAGAGGGGCAGGGTATGAACAAACTCCCACAATAACTCAGAGATTACTTAATTGTAATTAGTCAAAAAGTTCTCATACCCAGTAAGTTATTACAAGTTCAGTAAATACCAGGTACTGAACTTTGGCACTAAACAAACACAAATATAAATAGATGCTGCCCTCATAAAAATCAATTCATAGACGTAAAGTATAAACTCTCTGGATAGCAAAGGATAAGCAGTAAAAACTGGAGAAAATTGACCTAAAGGCATTAAAAAGAAAAGTAAATATTCTAGGGAAATATTCATATATCTTTCCTCCAAAATTTCTCAATGTGCTACTAAGCCTTCATTTTCTTTTCCCTCTCTACCCTGTTAGACTGCATTATTGATCAGAGGTACTGCCTCAGTTTCCTACAAGGTCTAGATCATTGTTACTTCTCTTTTTCCTAACTAGCTTCTGACTTATTGGTCCAAAGTAGACAGGCACAGCCCTAGAATAGGTTCAAGTTCTAAGTAATACAAACACAATGCTTCTTCCCAAAGGAATGTCTTGGGATTTCCTTCATGGGAATATCATGTGTCTTAACCCAAATGAGGACAGAAGACGTCTTTGCTCATGGTCACCACTAACCTCAGGGAGAGCAGATCCTGGAAACAGAAAGAAGAATGGGGGCAAATCTTCCACTCTCTAAGTTCCTGATACAATGTGATAAACCAAACCACTCCATTATTTGTCATCTAATTCAATCTCAAACTGAATCTGATCTGAAAAGCACAATTCTTATTAGATCAAAAACCTGGAGATGCTTTATAAAGTACAAGACAAAGATAGAGATGTATGCTTGAGCCATGCATAGTGACATTTTAAAATAGAGCACAAAAATGTATAAATCCTTTCCCTAATATGCCCAAGATTTTAAAAGTAAAATGAAGAATCTGTCAATGAGTCTGAAACCGAACCACTCAAACCAGGCTCAATGTTTATAGATGACGAAGAGCCAAACCAATAATAATATTGTGGCATTGATTCTTTATGGTCTCAGTCACACCCACCTCATCACTTAATATATTTTTTCTTCTAATATGTGTTTAATCCTTTTTGACGGCTTGGCTCAGAGCTTAGATAATGGAGCCAAACCATATCCCTTTGGTCGGTCTCAAGCTTGGCTGGACTTCCAATGACTTCCACATATTAAGAGCCACTCTCACAAAAAGCTTCATATAATAATAAAGCCACCTGCCTAGCTAGTAATAAGAATCAGCATTTCTTGATTAGTTGTACAAGCTAGTCATCATGTTGAGGGCTTTACACGCAATATGTCATTTAATCCTCGCAAGAACCTGCTGATGTAGGTAGCATTAGCTCCATTTTACAGATAGGGAATTGAGGCAGGGAGGTTAGGCTTTTCCCAAGGTCACAGGGTTAGCAAATGGTGGGAACTTGATTCTGTCGATTACATTAAAATCGCCGCAGGTCCACGCGGTGTCCTTTAGCTACACTTTGAGGCAGATTTCCTGACTCACTTTTGGAAAAATGTAGAAAGCTTCACATTGCTGCATCATGTGAAGACTGGCCAGCATTTCTGAGGTGTCAGACTGGGACATACATTGCTCACCTTCAGATGGTACAGAGGTCTAATGTTCACAAACATGCAATCGATGACTAACTCCCTACCTTCTGCCACCATCATCACCTCCACCAACAGCAGAACTGCTACACACCCACAAGAAAGACTATTTTTTGTGACTTGCAGTTTTTTAATTTCTTTTGATGCAATCAATGTAGTATGGTGTTTCCCTGTTTGCAGATGCGGGGGATCAGGGTTACACAAAGTGTGAGCTACCTCGGCCAAACCAGAAATAGCCCTGGTCCTCCCATCCCTGAACTTCAAAGCCAGCCCATTCTCCCTGCCGCTGCTGTGCTGACTTCTGCAGTGGTCACAGGCATGCAGCCTGGGTGGTCCCCCATATCCAAGCATTCCCTGCACCAGGGAGCAACCACATGCCCTGGTTCTGGGGACGGGAAGGTAAGGGAGGAAAAGACAGAGCTGATAAATACACCCTGGCTTCCGCAAACTCCCTTGGAGAAAGCCAACTATATATGAGCCACATGAGCTTACACAAGGCAAAGCTTTTCAATAGTACACCACCGTCCCACATTGCCTAGGATTTTTCCTTCCTGACTCCCGCATAGCAACATGGGAGGCCACGTGGTACCTTGCGGCGTGTGGAAAGATCATGAAACTAGAAGAGACCCAAGTTCTTATTCTTTCACTCACAAGCCCCAATTCTTAGTTCTCTATGCCCATCGGTATTCTTCATTTTATGTTTCTCTAGGTGGTGGGCATTGGAGCTTATTTGTTTGTTCATTTCCTGAATATAGGACAAATATAAAGCATTTCTCCCAAATTTCCTCAGCCCCTGACTCTGTTAGATGAAAGTACTAATTGACAGTTTGCAAGTTTTAGTGTTCAAGAGTATTCAACTGGAAATCAGCTTCTGCATCTGAGAGAGAGCAGACAGGAAGTCCCATGGAGGGCCTAGACTCACCTCAGGCATATCTCTTCTCAGGAGAGAGAACAGAAGATTGTCACCTGCAGGGTAACTTTTCAACAGAAGCAGGAACTGAGCAGTAACACTGTCCCCACTGAGCATTTGGAGAAACTTCTTTCTCCAGCCTGTTATGGGGCTTTAACATAAGGGACGTTATCCAGAAACACCAGGTAAATACAGAGAACCACCAGCCTATACAGCTCTGGGGGAAGTTTCTCTTCTTTATGAAACTCATAAAGGAACCAATCCTAGCATTGGGAAGAATACCAAGATTCCCTGAACTTAAAAAAAAAAAAAAAGTGTCTGGATGTTCGACAGTCAGGCGCTGCAAGGTGGGGAGGAAGAACTGGCTTTTCTTTGAAACTAGAAAATCCATTTGGCACCTCTTTTCCGTAGACACAAGGAGCAGATCCCATGGTCACAAGTTGTTTTATCTAAATTTTTGTCCTGGTTTCCTTTTGTGGTGAGTTCCAAGCTGCTTTGCACCCTTCCATCCTTTACAGCTATTGAGTCTCTTCTACAGATCTGTAAAAATAAACAGGCCATTTCCAGATTACCAGCCAGTGGCACCACATCCTGTGTTAGAGCTAATGATAAATAAGAGTGAGGCAGGTAGTCCCCCAGACACATCTGGGAAGCATCCTCTTCTCTGAACAGAAGCACACAGCATTCAATTCTAGCCAAAGCTTGTTTGGCCTTGTGGTCTGCTGAGTTGAAATGGTTATGCCATGTTTTGTGTGTGAATCTAAAGATTATGTTTTTCATCTGACATTTTTCCTTTTTTAAAATTTTGTATATAAAAAGTAACCCCCAGGGGAAACTCTACTGGCTTTAGCCATGAATCCCAGGTGTATCTTAATTAGCTTTAAAACTTATTTAAAAAAAAAAAAAAAAAACTTCAAGTTGAAGACAGCTAAAGAACTAGCAGCCAGAGTTTGGGCTAATTAACTCTTCTGGTAACATCTAGTGACTGGGAACTGTGGTCTCAAAGATTCTGTGATAATGTAGCTACCCAGGATCTTATCTGCACTTTTAACTTCTTTTAAATTAATCAGCTTTATCATGATTAACAACCTGAAATTATTTTTAGCTCTAGTTCTTATTTATTCTCTTCCCCTATTCCATTAATGTGTTCTTCACTTTCTCCCAGCTAAACCCTCCAATCTCTACTTAATATATAGAAATTTCATGAGACCACCATCACTCTCTCTCCTCCCACACTGGGGGATAAGTGTAGGGAATAGTTTTTCCTTTGCATCCTACATTTAGCATTCTCAGAAGCGTGTGCAGACTGAGGATGGGCAAAGACCGCAGTCTTGCCAAACTTCACTCAGAGAACTCTCATTCTGCTCCCTGGAATCTTAAGCTGCCCTCTCCATCTTCCCTAACTACTCAAGAGAATGTGTTTTCACTTGAAGCAGTCTCTTGGTAGCTGGTCTGCAGTAAAAGGAAAACTGCACCTGTGGTTTTATGACAGCCCAGGGAGGGACTAACTATAGATCCGTTAATCCTGTCCATCCTTCTGGGCTAGCCTGTGATAGTGGGCAAATGGGCCTGGAAAGACTGCAATAAAAACACAATCCTACTAACCTCTCTCCCACCACCTTGTAAGGACAGGTGTCCCTTCAGGAAAACTTAGGTTTTATCCAGCTCACAGTTTACATAGTCTCAGAAGGCTATTCAGAAGATTTAGACAAGAAATAAAAAATCTCTAATCTTCTATTAAGAAAAAGGAATATTGGCCCAGAAATCAAAGGAGCTGGCTTCTAATCCCTTCTCTGCTATTAACTAGTTTTGTGACTTTGGAGAAAACAGTTTCTTCACGTGAACATTATTAAGCCAGAGGATTCTAAAGGCCCCTTCCATCTATAAAGATTCTATGAAAGAATGTACTCTCCCATTTGCTCCTTTGAAGACCAACTGCTATAACTGCTAACTTCTGTCCAGATATCAGACAGAGGAATCAGACTCAAGGAAACCCAGATTTACATTTCATAGAACTCTAAGAGAATTTTCAAAGACAAACGTTTACCACTCTTTTCTGAAATCAGAGAGCTCTTGCATGCCAATGCTAGTTATAAGACCTACATGAAATAAAATATCATTTTTTCTGAATGTCCAATGGAAAAAAGACAGTCTCTTCAACAAATGGTGTTGGGAAAATTGGACAGCCACATGCAGAAGAATGAAACTGGACCATTTCTTTACACCACACACAAAAATAGACTCCAAATGGTTGAAAGACCTAAATGTGAGACAGGAGTCCATCAAAATCCTAAAGGAGAACACAGGTAGCAACCTCTTCGACCTCAGCCGCAGCAACTTCTTCCTAGAAACATCGCCAAAGGCACGGGAAGCCAGGGAAAAAATGAACTATTGGGATTTCATCAAGATAAAAAGCTTTTGCACAGCAAAAGAAACAGTCCACAAAACCAAAAGACAACCGACAGAATGGGAGAAAATATTTGCAAATGACATATCCGATAAAGGGCTAGTATCCAAAATCTATAAAGAACTTACCAAACTCAACACCCAAAGAACAAATAATCCAATCAAGAAATGGGCAGAAGACATGAACAGACATTTTTCCAAAGAAGACATCCAAATGGCCAACAGGCACATGAAAAACTGCTCAACATCGCTCGGCATCAGGGAAATCCAAATCAAAACCTCAATGAGATACCACCTCACACCCGTCAGAATGGCTAAAATTAACAAGTCAGGGAATGACAGATGTTGGCAGGGATGTGGAGAAAGGGGAACCCTCCTACACTGTTGGTGGGAATGCAAGCTGGTGCAACCACTCTGGAAAACAGTATGGAGGTTCCTCAAACAGTTGAAATTAGAGCTACCATTCGATCCAGCAATTGCACTACTGGGTATTTACCACAAAGATACAAATGTAGGGACCCAAAGGGGTACGTGCACCCCAATGTTTATAGCAGCAATGTCCACAATAGCCAAACTGTGGAAAGAGCCAAGATGTCCATCGACAGATGAATGGATAAAGAAGATGTGGTATATATACACAATGGAATATTATGCAGCCATCAAAAGGAATGAGATCTTGCCATTTGCAACGATGTGGATGGAACTGGAGGGTGTTATGCTTAGTGAAATAAGTCAATCAGAGAAAGACATGTATCATATGACCTCACTGATATGAGGAATTCTTAATCTCAGGAAACAAACTGAGTGTTACTGGAGTGGTTGGGGGTGGGAGGGATGGGGTGGCTGGGTGATAGACATTGGGGAGGGTATGTGCTATGGTGAGCGCTGTGAATTGTGCAAGACTGTTGAATCACAGATCTGTACTTCTGAAACAAATAATGCAACATATTTTAAGAAAAAAGAAAAAGAAGAAGATAACAGGAGAGGAAGAATGAAGGGGATTAAGTCAGAGGGGGAGATGAACCATGAGAGACAATGGACTCTGAAAAACAAACTGAGGGTTCTAGAGGGGAGGAGGGTAGGGGGATGGGTTAGCCTGGTGATGGGTATTGAGGAGGGCACGTTCTGCATGGAGCACTGGGTGTTATGAACAAACAATGAATCATGGAACACTGCATCAAAAACTAATGATGTAATGTATGGTGATTAACATAACAATAAAAAATTTTAAAAAAAATATCACTTTTCTGATGCATTGATCACCAGTCAGAAGGTTAGATTCAGATTCCCTGATGAAGCAAAAAAGCAACTCTAAAAGTTGAACAAAAATAAATAAATGTGACTACAACAATAGAAATACCGAATGAACATTTTTACTCCTTATTTTGTGCCAGATATTGAGCTAGGAATTTTTGCCTGTGTTATCTAAGCTTAGCATTATAAACAGGCTCAGTCCTCTCATTATGTTCTCCAGTTATCAGCGCCCCCCCCCCCAGGCAGCCTGCCATATGCCCACATCCAGCACAGAGATATTGTATAAGGCAAGACCTTTATACACAGGCACACCCAACCAGTCCACCCACCCTATGGGCTTCCAGAGCTGTCACCTCAACACATCACTTCCTGGAAGGAGGAAAAGAGTTCCCTCTTTGTCAAAAAGAAACGAAGTCTCAGTGTTTACCTTTTCCTGGTATACTTCCTTCAAGTCTCTGGGAGTATTTTATCTACACAAGGAGGGTCACTCTAATGTCTAGATCAATATCTGCAAAAGCTTTTAAGCTGTAATAACCATGATCGTCAGCACTCAACATATCCTGACAAGACCCCCTCCATGTCAAGTGGAGTGAGTAAACTCTTAGGAAGGAATTTTTAGACTCACTCCTTGGCTACCAGAACTTTCAGTAGAAAAGTCCATTATCATTAAGCCAAATGCAAGGGAACAGGCATTCCCAATGATATAGTTTTAATTTTCTTTAAATCCAACCAGCACAAACTTTATCACTACATTGTTGCTAACGAGTTGAATTTTGGCAGCCCATTAATCTTAATTTTGTAAACACTGATTTTTTTTCCCCTAGGTTTTGAATGGAGCTAAAATTAGTATGGGTTTTTGTTTTGTTTTGTTTTGGGGGGGTCTTTTTTTAGTATAACCTCCTTTTCAACTTCCTGCTACTGGATATTTTATTGCAACAAACAGCTCTATCCTTGACCAGGGTCTAAAAAGAAGTCAGAAGAGTTCTGGGAATAATGGTCCCACCTCTCATCTTGTTTCACACACTTCCCCTGTCCCTCCTGGGACATGGAGCCACCATTGACTTCTAAGGAAATTCACTTGAGGCTCAATTAAAACTATGGGGGCACGAAGAAGCAGCAGCATGTCCTCACCTTTTCCTCCCCAGTAAGATCTGTTTCAAGGACCAAGCCTATATGGGAGGACTTTTGAGGGTTTGTGGTATAAGATGAAACTAGGAGGTTCAAGCCAGCCCTCATTCATTTGACAACTGCTAATTCATCTCATGTTTCTCTCATAAATGCAAATGCCTAAAAATTTAAGTTCGAATGCCTAAGGATTAAAACTGAAAGGATCTCTCCCACCAAAGGGAATGCTCATGGCTTCAGTCTTTTCCCAGCTCGCTCTGGCTTCTTAGCCACTGCTGTTCAGCAAACACAGTTTAGGGAACAGCAGTTTTATTAGTGTTGGAGATGTGTGGTATGAACTACATTATTTTCAGTTAAGCTGAGAAGGTCATTTCACATCACCCATTTTCTCATTATGCCCTCTCTTTAGCATGTTCTCGCTTAAAACAGGCTACCCATCTTTCCTTTTTCCTTTTTTCCTCTGTGATAGCCTATTCTAGGTTTTGAGCTCTTGCCCCTTATTTTCCTCAGAACTACCATACTGTAACCTCCAAGATTCTCTCTTCCCTTCTCTACTATACCCCTACAGTCAGTGTGATTACTTCATATTTCTACTGATAAAATACCAATCCAATCTCTGAGCATCATCTGATAACTTATGACAAACCAATCACATTTCTTCCTTTGAAGCATCCTGACATTTATCACTTTCCTTCAATATTTTATGTTACTCACTGAAATTCTAAAAGCAGTCATCAAATCAGTCTTGGGAGAAGGAGAGCATCTCCAGGCAGAAGGCTATACTTGTGGTGATAAAGTACAAAGGTCCCATGGTTAGACAGCACACAGCCAGGTAGAAATCTTACTGTTGCTACATATTAGCTGCATTTCTTTGGTTATGTTACATAAGCTCAGAAACAGTGGCCCAGAGTCTGGACAGAATAGAGCATGTTTAGCAATTAGGTTCTGAATTTTGCTAAAGCAGGGCAGAAATATTTCAAGCCTTCATCCACTGGAAGATAGAGTGGAATCAGCTTACATTGATTTCACTGGGTGTGGGCTTTTCACTCTGGATTTCTTGTTGTAGTCCAAGTGTGACAAAGAAGTTTCGTCAAAACTCTCTTAGCAATTGACAGTGGTTCATTAGAACACTGTGTTGAGAATTCTGAGGCCAATGGCTCTTAGAGAAACAAAACATGATTGATTATTAATGTCTTCTATGAAGAAGGAAAAAAGGTGGCTTACATGTTTATGTCTGCCATCCAGGCAATGTAAACATTGGAGGTCAAGGAGGGCAATTTCAGCCAAAGAGTGACATGATAAAAGAGATGTTTTAGAAGATTAATTTGGCAACAGGTTATAGGATGGGCTGCTGAGAGAGAAGTAAAAAAAAAAAAAAAAAAAAAAATTGGAAGATTTGCCAAAATCAGGACAGCAACCATGCAAACAGAAAAGAAGGAATACATTTAAGCGATTTTAAGAACAAATTGATATACTTAGCATGACTTCTAAAGAGCCTTTGAACTGAGGGCATTTTTTAATAGATTTCATTTTTTAGAGCAGTTGTGGGTTCTGAGCCATGTGGAACAGAGGGTACAGAGATTTCCTATACACCCCTTACCCCCACACTTGCACAGCCTCCCCCATTATCAACACCCCCCACCAGAGTGGCACATTTGATACAACTGATGAACCTACAATGACACATTATAATCACCCAAAGTCAAAAGCTTACATTAGGATTCACTCTTGGAGTTCTACATTCTGTGGGTTTGGACAAATGTATAATGACTTATATCCACCATTACAGTATCATACAGAGTAGTCTCAATGCCCTAAAACTCTTCTGTGCTCTCCCTATTCCCTCCCACCAGCCCCTGGCAACCACTGATCTTTTCACTGTCTCCATAGTTTTACCTTTTCCAGAATGTCACAGAATTTGAGTCATACAGTATATAGTTTTCAGAATGCCTTCTTTCACTTAGTAATATGCATTTGATTTTCCTCCATTGGAATGAGATTGGCAGCTCATTTCTTTTTAGAGCTGAATAATATTTTATTGTCTGGATGAACCACAGTTTATTTACCTCCTCAAGGACACCTTGGTTGCTTCCAGCCTCCATGGGCAGGTTTTTGTATGGATGTAGTTTTTAACTCTTTTGGGTAATTACCAAGCAGCACAACTGCTGGATCATATGGTAAGAGTATGTTTAGTTTTGTAAGAAACTGACAACTTGTCTTCCTAAGTGACTATACCATTTTACTTTCCCACCAACAATGAATGAGAGTTCCTATTGCTCCACATCCTCACCAGCATTTGGTGTTGTCAATGTTCTGGATTTTGGCCATTCTAGTAGGCGTGTGTGTTATCCCATTGTTGTTTTCATTTCCTTTTTGACATATGATGTGGAGTAGAGTTAAGGCATTTTGATTCTTGAGAAGGATAGCATATTGGCTAGTTCTTACATTAACAAATTTTCATTTATTTCATTCATCCATTCCTGAGCACTGTCACCTAGACAGCAAGATAAGAGGGCATTTGAAATATAGTATAGGTAAATTTTGACAAATGACAGGTAAGGAAAATTTTGGATGAGGTGCATTCCTAACATTGGTGAGTATTTTGGTAAACACAGTAAGGTTTTACCCTGGTAAAGCAGTGGCCACCCAGAGGGAGTCAACGACCTTGGGCAGAGGTGTTAGAAGATACTCAAAATAAATCTTGCCTTCTTCATAATTTTGACCAGCAGCTCTGGCCCTTTGGCAACAGATTATAAGATGGGCTGTCTCTCCCTCTTGTGACAGATGACTACATGTATAAGGTATATCATGGCACTTATGCCAGAAGTAAAGACACAAGGCTGGCACCAGATCTCATTTCAAGGACAAGTCTCTTAAAAGGCCTCCTGGATCATAAGACAGAGGGAAAAGGAAGACATTGATTATAATCACTAACACTGCAAATATATTTACTTGTTAATTTGTTGAGGGACCACTATGTATGAATCTCTGAATTAAAAACCATTTCAGATGAGATTGGGCACATTCAGGGTGGTATGGCCATAGAGACATATTTTAATTTGCCGTTTGCTTTCTTATTTGGCCCACTGCTTGTGCAGTAGAGTGTTGTTTAATATTTACATTAAATATTTAATATTTACATTGCAGATTTTCCAACTCCTTTGTTGTTGACCTTAGTTTTATACCATGTGGTTAGAAATATACTTGGTATGATTTCAGTCTTCTTAAATTTGTAATATTTGTTACGTCTCTTTTTATGTGACTTAACCAGGGGATTCTTCTGTGTGTACTTAAAGAAAAGTATCCTACTTTTCTTGGATGGAAGGCTTTATATATATCTTTTTTTTTTAATTTTTTGTAAAGTGAACTTTTTTTTTCAAGATTTTATTTATTTATTTGACAGAGAGAGAGACAGCTAGAGCAGGAACACAAGCAGGGGAGAGGGTCAGAGGGAGAAGCAGGCTTCCCACCGAGCAGGGAGCCCAACGCGGGACTCGATCCCAGGACCCCAGATCATGACCTGAGCCGAAGGCAGACGCTTAATGACTGAGCCACCCAGAACCATGGATTCTGAAGTATGCTTCAAGTAAAAAATGTTTTGTTGAAAAAAACATAACTTTAACTGAGGACACCCATTTAAAATAAAGATATCAGAGGGCAGGTGGGGGGATGGGTGAAATAGGTGAAGGAGATTAAGAGCACACTTATGACGAGCACTGAGTAATGATATATAGAATTGTTGAATCACTATATTGTACACCTAAAACTAATACAATACTGTATGTTAACTATCCTGGAATTAAAATTTAAAAATTAATTAAAAAAATAAAAATAAAAACCATTTCAAAATTATAAGAACAAGGTATATCCTCCAGAAACATATATTCTACCTAGGAGAAAAGGCACATGTTTATTAAAATTAAGGAATTGATTAAGAGATGGCACAGGCCATAGATGGCAAATGTCCCTGCCTTATAATAGTAAGAGTCTTAGGCATGCTACAAGTTGAGTGAATGATTTGGGAAACAGGAATAACCATTCATTAAGTGCTGAATCACAGAGATTTCCCAAAGCTAGACAAATGCTAGGCAAACGGGAATAACCAATGAGGAAGGGCTGTTTGGAGGGGACTGGCCCGGACTGGGGCCCCCTCCTTCCTGCACAAATGTGTCGATTATGTGAATCCAGCTAGGCCGGGGGAACGATGATTGGAACATTTCCTTAGACAATGGCCCAATTGAAAGGTCACTTCCTGCCACTTTCCATGTCCCTGAGGGGGAATCCCATACTGGCTCCCAATAAACAGAGATGCCTATGTTGAAAGCCAGGCTTCCAAACAAATCCTGCCTGCCAGAGTCATAAGCCTCCACTTCAGGGTTTAGCGATGAATTTAAGATAAGTATTCACGCTTAAATGTCCACTCAAATATAATGAAATCTGTACAGTTTTTCAATTTACAATCATTGCAAAGTAGCTGTGTTTTCCTCTACTTTGTTGACTCTATGATTTTTCATATCATCTGAGAAACAGAAATTCTTCACTCCCAAATGAGCAACATTTTGAACTCAACCCTGACCCTAACATGATAAAAATCTGTGCCGTTGAAAAGAAACATAAAGTGTTTTGTTGTTTTGTTCTGTCTCTTCCCCTGAAAGCCATCCAAGGGCAGAATCCTGTTGCCTTTGTTCACAACAAATACGACATAGAAAGAATATGGTATTTTAGACAGAGCTTTCAGAAAAATCCATATAAGGGCAAAAAAGAAACATTTGATGCTGAATTCTTTCCTAATTTAAGACATTTTGAGTCCAGTTTTTATTAAAAAAAAAAAAAAAAAAGGATAAGAAGAATTCCAGGGCAAATGTTCCTGGGATTTCTTGTGTGAGCTAACAGTAGTAATCAGCAGACATTGTCCAAGTCATTGAAGGAACCCCGGATAACCTAAATGTCTCCTCTGTGTGCCTAGCCAGCACTGGCCTGCACAAAGATCTCATCCCTTCCCCAGCCTGCATCTTCACCCCCAGAGTCCGAACATTACTTCAAAACTCTTCAGCATTTTAAACATGTTGGTGTGTTGTTTTGAAATTGCTCTCAAGTCACTTTTTGGAAACTTCGCATGATCCAATGCGGCGCTTATCAAAGCAGAAGCTCTGTATCAGAATCACCTGGAGTTTTATTAAAATGTAGATTCCTGAGTCCATGCCTGGAATTGCTGAATCTGGAGTATCTGTGGGAGGGATCCTGGTATCTGTATTTTTAGAGACTCTCCTGTGGTTTGAAGCTACAGTGCAAAGAATCCTGGACTTTGGACTCTAGTCTTAGTTCTACCATTAAACATTCATGATAGACTTTCAGCCAGTCATTTTAATCTCTACAACTCAGTTTTTCAACTGGGTAACACAGGATTATTGTGAAGTAATATATGCAGAAGTACTGATACAAATTAAAAAAATATTCATACATGTACATGTGAATCTCTTAGATGATAAAAAATCTTTGAGATCTAGGAATCTCTTTATGTATTTTTCTTAGTGGTAATGTCCTATTTCTAGCTGGATTTCAGTAAATAGCTGTTTAATATACTAGACAGGAAAAGAGTTGGAAGCATTTGCAGGTTGATACAGAAAAACAATTAGCCCCCAGGAGTCCATATCAATATAAAATTTACCTTGGGTGAATTTACCATTGAGCAGGGTCTTCCCTAGGACTTGCAAGTTAATCAACTATCAGAGTCAATTAAAGTTAGTAAGGCTGTTGTTTGCTGTCTAACAAAGCTCATAAGATGGACATGTAAGGCTTCCTTGCTAATTTGTTTAATTTCCAGGAGAAAAAGAACTCAAATAGCCTGGTAAGACATGTTGACTACCCAACATGGATCAGAGTAAAAGTACCTTTTATGAAGGACATTATTTTACTGTTTTTTATGTCAATACTTTGGGCACTACATTATATCCCTATTTTACAAATGAATAAACTAAATCATGGGGAAGTTGAGTGCCTTTCTCTGACAGCCTGAAATGTCTCCAAGAGGACACAAGGAAAAACTTGTCAAAGGATCCTGCTGATCACTTGGGCCTGGTAGGACATCCTGCACCCACTGAGGGCTGAGGCTGTCAGCTGATGCTCGCTGAGGTGTCTCATTTCTGCTCTGTCCTTGGACTGACCAACTCCCTTTTTTTTATTGAAATACCTATATCTCTAAATATGATAAAGTCTCCATTCAGCTTTAGGTCTGTTATACTTGTGAAATCAGTGTTTCCAACAAGTTCGTTTTATGTGGTAAAAAGATGAGCATTTTTATATGAATAGTTACACATTCATGATCATTATTAGAAAAAATATATATAACAAGGATATCAAATCTTAATTTCAATAGTAGTATTACAAAGATGAGGTTAAATCATTTTAAATGGTCAATTGATATAAAGTTAATTTAAGAAAAAAAAAAACATGGGGCACCTGGTGGCTCAGTCAATTAAGCATCTCCCTTCAGTTCAGGTCATGATCTCAGGGTCCTGGAATGGAGCCCCTTGTCAGGCTCCTGCTCAGAAGCAGCCCTCTGCCTCTGCCCTTCTCCCTGCTCATGCTTTCTCTCTTTCAAATGAATAAATAAAATCGTAAAAAAAAAAGAAAAAAACATTACATAACACCTTAAGTATTGTGCAGATTTGACCATTTTGTGGAAGGAGTAATAAAGACTATCTGGGAAAGTACTTTAAAATGACTTTATTTACCTCCCTCTGTTTCATTCTGAGTGGCTTTTATATTTTAATCTTAAGAAAAAAATATTCAGTTCCCTGTTTTCAAGTTTTTCAGGGGCTGCTCCAAAGTAGCCCCCTTTGACCCAACAACATATATGTACTTCATTTGACATTAAGCTGTTATGATATGACTGCAAATCACACTAAATATAAGGATAGTAAGGACAGCTCCATTTATTGACTTTTGGCACAGATCACCCACTGTTCTTGCCATTGCACATACACCACTGTTAATTACCAGAACTCCTGTGAGGTAGGTATCATTGTCCCCAATTCATAGGCATGCAAACTGTGATGGTGAAGGTGGAGTAATTACCTACAGCTCCCTTACTACATGGAGGCACCAAAAATTGAACCCAAATCTGTCACTCCCCCAGATTTTTCTTCTTTCCCCAATATAGGTTACTTCTCCATACTAAATTTCCCAAAATTTATTACTGCCGAAATATTTTAAAATGTCTTACACTGTAAAGTTTCAGTGAGTACATTATACTTATAGGAAAACTATAGGCTATATCTGTGTGTGTGTGCCTTTAAGAGAATTCAATTGATTATATTTTTAATGGGTTACCTTTGAGAGGTCCACCACTTATTACATCTCCTCTTCTAGAAATCAACATTCCCCTACTTCCCTTGGAGATGGAAACCTAGCAACTATATTTGTACATGAGACACCATCTTCTATGTAACTAGGGGTCAACACCTATCCTAAACCAAAGTCAATCTGATTGATTTTCTTCCCTGCAAATCTGTTCTGAAGACCACCTTGCTAAACAGAGGACATGTAAATTTGGGAGCCATGGGACCGGAGAGGCAGAGAGAAGACTGAAACAGAGGTGCACCTAGAACCAGAGAATCAGGCCTTTAGGAGAGAGAGTGAGAGAGGGAAAGAGAGCAAGGACTACCATCTAGACTCCAAATTACAGACCATCTTGAGCCCCAGTTTGGTATTTTCTGACCTTGTGTTATGTGAAGTATCCTTCCGATAAATTTTTATGTTTTAAGTAAGCTAGTTTGAGATGGATCGCTGTTATTATAATTAAAAAGGTGTTAAGTAATACAATGTTGGAGAGAAATCTCTCCTTAAAAACACTCTACAGTGAATGATTCTGAACCATTCCGTTTCTTCTGATCATTACTGGTAGTGACCATATGACAGATGACTTCAGTTAATTCTAGAAGCCAATCCATTTGACTGCATTATAATATACACACTTAATATGCAGATAAGTGACTCAGGTTCTTTGTTGGGTTTGATTAAATTGTCCAAATACTTTTTCATCATAAGGTATTCAAATGAGAAAATACTACATTCTCCCCTAAAGAGGAGAATCATAAAAGATGGCCTTTATTTACTAAATAAACTCCTGTTCATCTCATTTAGGTCTCTTTTAGTTGCTTCTTCTACTCATCTTGTCTTAGCATTCTTACTAGAAACTCCAGAATAATTTTTGACACAGACTAAAGTAGAGGCAAATTTAGTAACCAAAACATGTACATTTAAAAATTGTCCCTTACTTAGCATATGTTAATATGGTGGTTCATACCAGAGAACAAAATAAAATCATCACAAGAAACAACGGCAAAACACAAGCACTCTGGATAATTCAACTAAGCCTTCTCACTGGTTCAAACAATTTGGTTTTGATTTCATACATCACCAAAATGAGACATTAAAGAAGACTCTACATGGAGTACTTTTTTGTTGTTCATCCACGTTTTCCCTTGGGTTTAAGAAAGAGAAAAAAAAACAATGGAAACCATAGAATTTTTCTCATTGAATTGATTTTTAAAAATGAGTTTGGCAATTAAAATCAGATTTTTTAAGAAAGAAAAAATACTTCTGAGTAAAGCACTTATATTAAAAGTTTTAGCAGAATGTGGATTAAATTATTGGTTTATAAACCACCCCTCAAAAGTGGCATTCACTCTGGAATGAAAAAATCAGTAGATCCAAAGTAGAACAAGATTTTGACTAGTAAAATTAAGAGCTAAATTAAAACTTGTTGTAAATTAATTGCAAATTTCATAATCCTAGGAAAATTCTGACTAAAACACCTTCCTAGCTGAAACTAATCTTTTTCTCAGTGTTTCCTTTTAGTGATTTGTTTCTGGTTTTTTATGGAATTTCTTCAGGCTATATAACTCCTGCAGTTTAATTCTCCAAGTAGATTTTTTTGGTAGCAAATCTACTGAGTATCCAGCCTCTTGACCTTGTTTCTTTTGGCCTGAAAGTTGTTCTTTTCAATGCTTCTACCCAAAAGAGGAAAGGCAAATCTAGAGATGAGGGAGGTGCCCTTGCTTTGTCAGCCGCCATAAGAGTTGGCAGGTGCTAGAAGATCAGAATGTTAGGAGACCATAATGTT
Organism: Eumetopias jubatus; assembly: GCF_037043125.1. NCBI lineage: Eukaryota > Metazoa > Chordata > Mammalia > Carnivora > Otariidae > Eumetopias > Eumetopias jubatus. The sequence goes on along the minus strand of NW_028274811.1, from coordinate 67,957,951 downwards.
ATAAATACATGTTTTTAAAGAAAAAATCTTGTTAGTAGTACATTAATATTATTGTGTGTCATGCTGTAGATGAGTTTACTTCTACAAAGTGAATACCTTGCTTGCTGAAAAACGAGCTAGCAGATGTTGGTTTTGAAAGGAAGAAATAATGCTGACCGCTTCAATTGAATATTTTTGTTCAAACCTGAAAACTCAATGTGCATTATTCTTTGAATTTATCAGGTCACTAAGAGTAATTATTAGGCACTATTTATAATATATTAGCATGTAGCAGAATAATGGACCTGGCTGGCCCTACACTAAAGAATAAGAGCTTTCCATGAAGAGTCTATTAGAGACAATATCTCCTTAAATTCCCACAATGGTGCTTTGATACCTGGTTAATGCCAGTGAAAACCTAAGAGCTGTTAAAAAGCAAATAACTTTAAGCCTCCACTTTTTGCTGCTTATAGGAGTCTTCCCCTTACTCCTGTCTGCAGAAAGACGTATTTTTTTTCTTAGTCTCAGTTTATATGTTGTCCCTTTTATGATGCTTCTCCCACATCAGCTCCTTCCTCTTGCCCAACCCCCACTGCAGCAGAATTAATAAATTACTCATGCCCTCTGTGATACCACAGCACAGCACTTATGTGGCATTACAGTTAGCTCTGTGTACGGGTTTATCATCACGATCCTGGAAACTTTTGAAAGTGGGAACAATATGTAATTCATTCAGTGCTTTGTTTATAACAGGTACTCAAAAGATGTTCATCAAAAACAAGTGAATAAAATCCTCTTAATAGAAGTGAACTCATGTGTTCACTCATCCATATCTCTCTTCAACAAGTAATGTTACTTAGGATATATTTTGTGTCTTATTGCAAAATATTTTCTCAGAGACCTAGAGGTCCTTGGAAATCTTTCAAATGCTTGACATCATGCAGTGGGCAAGGGCAGAGTAAAAGACAAGAAAACAACTCCTCCTGCTTAAAAATTTTGCTCTTGGCTATCTCTGATGCTAAACACATAGCAGGTGCTTGATGAAAAGTTGTTGAATGACTGATTGATTGACTGCTTGATTGATTATAGCTGAAGTTCAACTGTTTTCTGTCATAGCCAGTGATAAAAATACTTGCTAAAATTTTCATCTTCTACAAAAACTTCCTTTTGAAGTCAAGTTTTGTCCTGACAACTAACCCACACAAGACTGATGTCATTCCTCACTAAAACATTCAAAATTTCTTGTATGCATATCTTTATATTTTAAATACATCCATTGATGTTTATGTAGTATTTGTGCATGCTTTGTGCCCCTTCCTTTACATGTTGATTTTCTCAAAATGAGAGAAAAACATTTTATCCCTGAACTAAAAAACTATATATTTGTGCTTTTATAAACCAGGAAATTTGATTAATTGTTTTTCACCAGGACAAGGACCATTCACATTAACAATGATTGGCCAGAGGCAGTGCAAGTTCTGGGGCTCCTTCTGAAGTCTCATCAAATGACAAAATTGCACTGGGAGCCATGCTAGTATCAAGCATGGATGACCATATCCATAAGTTCTTCAGCTTTCAGAATTGGAAGAGACTTTAAGGATAATATATTTCAAGTTCAATGCAAGGATCCCTTTAAAAAAAAAATCTGGTAAAATCTGTCTAGATACAACCAGGACAGAAATAATTTTCCTCACAGAGCACCTATTCCATTTCTGAAGAAGTCTAATTCTTAGAATGCACTTCCATTTACTAAGCCAAAATCAGATTCCCTGAACTTCAAACATTGATCCTGGCTCTAGCCTCTAGTGTTTCAAAGATTTAATCTAATCCCTCTTCAAATATTGAAAAGCAGCCATGGTTCCCTCTAGATATTTTCCAGTACAGCCTATAAACCTAACTAAATCTGTATCATCCAGCACACATGTGTCTATTAACCACAAGGACATCATGAGAGATCACTTCAAAGGCACTGCTCATGTACTAAGGCCAGTATTTCTTTAACCACCAATTAAATAAGCAAAGTGAATTGGTCACGATTGCTGCTAAGAAACTCACATTGGCTCTTAGTGAGCACTGCCTACTTTGGGGGACACATATGTAATCTGCTTAATAATTCATTTGGCAATTGGCACATTTTGTTTCATTTTGTATCAGTCATAATTCAACTAGGGGAAGGTGGGTCTCTAAGTATTTAAAACAGTGCACTGAAGGGAGTGGATTTAATACAGGGAATTGGTTACACAGATGCAGAAAGACTCACTGAATAGGGAGTGGGGAGGCAACCCAGAGATGAGAAACAGCAGGAAGTCACCAGGTCTTCTAGGCTAGAGAAGAAAAAACAAGAGCCTGTGATACCAGGGCCAGGGGTTAGGGTCACCTAGAGGAAGATGGAACTGTGACAGGAATGTATAGCAGGAGGTGCAACTATATAGAAAAGACACTACTTGAGACATTTCCAGAAATATCCCCTGAGGCACAGAGAAACAGAGGAAAATAACCTGGTTTGCCCCTTCCTCCAACCCTTTACTTTTCCACTGGGTTTCCCACTGGCTGAACCCACTAGAGAGTCAGCTGACCCAGAAATCTGGGAAATGCAGCCAGTGGAGGTGAGGGGTGCAGAGCAAAGCAGGGGAGGCGTGGAAATGGGTGCCTTTCCTCATTTCTCCATGATTCTTTAAAGACACCACACTTAGACTATCTCAGTACTTCTGATACCTACCTTAATTATAGCACTTATTTCATTATGGTTTGTTTTGGAGGTTTCTCCTCACGTCTTTCCTAAACCTGAACATGCATGACATAACTGTGTTGTTATTCTTGTTGCCATTTGCTTTTACCAGTGTGTTGCATACAGAAAACACTAAATTAATACAATTTGTCTGATTTTGGAAAAATCTATTATCCTCCCCCAAAAAGCTCCTCTTTTGTTATCACCTCCCTTGTTTGAGGTTCAATTTCTGCCTAATCATGTTTGCATTATGTTTTTTAGTTTGTGATTAGTGTTAATAAATAATTAACTGGAGTTAAGTAGGTCCAATTTTCCTTCTTAGAGGGTTCACTCAACAGTATCTGCACTTATTGATTGTTTTTCTAATAATACACACCCAACTTTTACTGTTGTGAAGAAATGCACCATGAAAATGTTCAACTGGCATTTAAATGATGCATATCAAAAGACCCTTGACATATTTTTATTTTTTAAGTAATTCTCTTTTTATCTTTTGGGATTTCACTCTAAGAATATTTACATGGTATCCCTGGCACAAAAATTATAACATTTAACAGCCAGGTAGGTAGCTTTATAAAATCATCAATCAGCTGACTGAGCTTATGAATTTAACTAATTTTTCCCCCAACAACATGGCAGGCTTTAACAGTGATTGACAGAATTGAACAGCAATTGCATCATTGTGTTGATATGGGATGCATATCCAGCTTTTCCTGACTGTCCAAAGTAATCATTTTAATCACAAACACTAGACTGGCTCCTTAAATGGTGATGTATAGAGCTGTGCTATCCCATACAGTACACTCTGGCCAAGGAAAACTACCAAAACCTTAAGATGTGGTTCTTCTGAATTGGCTAAAGCTATAAGCACCAAATGCACACCAAATTTCAAAGACCCAGTATGGAGAAAAGAATGCAAAAACACCTTATTCATATTTTACATTGATTCTGTGTTAAAATGCTAGTAGTTTAGAAATATTGGGTTCAATAAAATGTTATTAAAATTAATGTCATCTGTTTCTTTTTACTTCTTAAGTTTAGTTTCTAGAAAATTTTAAAATATGTATGTGGCTAGCACCTGTGGCTTTCTTTGTATTTCTTTTGGATAGTGTTGGTCTAGAGCAAATGAAGAAGTGAGTGTCTGTGGAGACAGGGCATAGCAACTAATGGAGAAGTCATCTCTCCTTTTAATTAGTTTTGTAATAGCAACAGATTCAATGTCAGACATTTAAAAGAAACAATACTATTCTCTTCAGTCAAGCAAAACTCCCACTGTGGTTCCTAAGAGTTCTGCCTGAGTGAACCAAATGAGATTAAGCCCATGATGTTTACTTTGTACTAAAATGTTTTCTCTTTTCTGAAACTTTCTTAGTATAGTGTTGGCTACCAGGCTGTAGAAGTGCAGCATAGAGAAAGGATGAAAGAACAATAAAGGAACAATTTGAAAGTGTTGTTTTGAAACATGTAACTAGTGCTGTCAGCTGCTGGTTCTTTCCATTTTGTACATTTACATTTCCTGACTGTAGTTTAAGAACATTTCACTGCGTGTTACTATCAATCATCCTTAACCTAGAATTGCACTGTACATTAGTAACAGTTAATTGGCATATTTAAAGTAAATAGCTACTTAGTTTTGTTGTGAAGGTTTTGCATACAAATCTATAACACCACACGCTTTGTTTGTTTCAATAGCAAATATCCCTGTCTACAACATTGCCACTTCTGTCAGTAGCTGAATAGAGATGCAATCACATTGAAATACCCTGCACATGAGGCGACAGCCCAAATGACGAGCCACGTGTAAGCAGGCACTCTTTGCCCATCAAATGATGCCCACAAAGAGGGAAGAACACAGAGACATGAAAAGGAGAGGCAATGTGAAGTTTTAGAAGGATGGTCCAGGAAGAAGGAGAAAATAAAACAGAAATTATTATTTTGCCTCCATGTTTTGTACAAGTTAAGGAGCTAGGGGAGATTATTTAGCATATGTTGACTTGGCCTCTGCCATTTATGCAAGGCCAGGTTTACACCCAGCAAGCAACATACTTCCCAAATCTCAAGGGGACATGTCATTCTGCTCCTCATTCCCTCAGAGTTCATAGCAAGTGGAATTGTCCCTCTCCCTTGCCGCAGGACTAAATTGGGAATGGGTTAGGTATTTGACGATAGAAGATAAAATGAAAAGGGCTTCTTTCCAGCTGTGAAGCTAACACAACTGTGAGATATGTCTGAAAAATAAACAATCCACACTGTATTTGGGGTGAATGCCAGAGTCTCCTAGACTTAGAGAGATGAATCTTCACCCAAATCCCAATATTTTCTTTACTACCTGCACCAAGGAGTAAAAAGAGACCATCTGGTAGTTATGTGTGTTTATAGGTGTGTGGGGGCTGTTTGTGTGTGAGTGTTTATGGATATGTGTACGCGTTGTGAATTAGATGAGTTGCCACCCTTTCCCTTAGCCATAACTCTGTAACAGGATTTCCATAGAAGCAACAATATAAACAGTTGTCCATATGGATCATTTTCACAGTCCGTAAAAATGCTATAAACTGACAAAAGGTTTAAAATAAAATTAACAGTATCACTAATAATAGTACAATTAAGAGTCAGAAATCGCAATGATAGCATTGTTAGCACTAAAAAAAAATTATTACAACCCTATTAAGAAATTAAAGGGAAAAAAAAGAAAAGTTTTTATGGAAATAACCTGAGAAGATTCAATCACTACTCATTTTTTATTTTATTTCTTTGATGAAATTCAAATCTGAAATACCAAAAACATGTTTTACTTAAAATATCATTTCGCTACATCATCATTAAGTAGGCTTTGTTACTTTTTTAATGGGCTAACCTAGCTCTGGCATTTTTCAAATGTTTGCAATATGCCAACACATCCTGCAAAGGCAAGAGTGTTCTGAGCACGTCCTTCATCCACTTCCATATACTACATTCTACCTTGAAAGGAAAAAGAAGAAAAGTTGCATTGGTGTTATCTCAAACATGAGAAAATGTGAAGAGGGGAACTTCCCTTCCTAAGTACAACAATCAAGAAGAATTTCCCATCTGTTTTAAATTTCTAATATTGAACTCTTCAGTTGAGGTCCACAGTCTTTCCTGGTTCACTGCACATTTCTAAATAGAGGTTTTGCCAGCACCAACTCAAAATTAAAAAGCCAGAATTCCTAGTGTTTTTGAAGCTCTTCATCCAATGAGTCTATCTTATGTGAACTGGTAGCAACACCATCTAGGCTGATACCAGGCTTGGGGCTGCACATATCTCCTTGTTACATGGCCCATTCAATTCAGGACTACATCTCGTCCCTTCTCCTGAGTAAGTTTTGTGTTCCTTTCCTTTCATGGCTATCATTAAAGCTGTGATGTTTAATGCATAACTATATTATTGCTATAACCTCCTCTTCATGGGGGATCCATTGTCTCTATTGCAATCCATCTTACATAAAATGATGGAATTATGGACTCTAAAGTGATGCCTTGTTCACAGTTAGTGAACATGGTTTTTATTTCCTCCAACCCACCATGGACTGATACTTTGGTAAACTAAAATAAAATGAACTTCTGGGAAAGTTAGAGGGCCCAGCTACGTCAGGTTGCTGTAGAAGTTTCCAAATGCTGGCTCTCAATTTTTGTATTTGTCTCATCAGAGTTGCTGATCAGAATCAGTGTGCAGACTACACTCTGAGAGCACCAGTGAGCTACATTCTATCAAATCACCATTATTTTCTAGGCTCACCATTTACATCACTCCAGTCCAAGCACCAAAAGTCAACCTAAAACTCAATTGTCTGTTCAGATGAGTTGCATCTAGAAAATACATGAAAAGGTTCTTTCTCTCCCACTAAATATCCTCCACTCATAAAGCACTTTAGAATCCTGTGTTAGATAAAACTGTCAAAGATTTTATGGCAAAGAGGTACCAATACCTTCATCAAAGTATGGAAGCACAGGAGGATACTTGAAAACACTGGCCACAAAAGTCTTATAGAGAAGCAGAAAAATGACCAAAAAGAAAACAAACAAAACTCCCATCCAAGCTTATTAAAGAAAATTTTAACAATATTTTACAAAAGGGACACAAAAACTGCATCGAAGTTCTTGTCACTAAGATGACGAAATTCAGTAAAGGCAATATAGAAAAAAAATTGTTAAATAATAAAGTTCTTCTGTGCACTATCCCTTTAATCTAGCAAGTTTTATAAAAGTCAAACTGTTCATTTTGTGTTACATAAGAAAAATATCCAGAGGAATTTCTGAACTTTCAACCGTATTCACTGATGTCAATATGTTGCAGAGATGCAAAGAGACATTTCAGTGAGACACTCACCTTCCAGCTACGCCTGGGTATACCATTTGTCTTAAGGACTAAAATTCGGGGATAACAATACCCTCTCATCCATAGGCTCAGAGTCATAATAATCTCCTTCTTTCTGGATTCCATTGCTTGAGCCAGATTACTTTTCATACTGTTTCTTCATATACTTTGCAACATGATCACATCGTATTTTTCTTCAAAACTCTGGCAGATTGTTTGGGCTAGAGATAGATGGAGACAAGAGGCACCATCTGGTGTAAGATCTTTATTCCTTGTTAGCACTATAGGAGTTCTGGTATTTTACATGGTTCAAGCAGTAGCAACAAATTTTTTAAATGCATAGATTGAGAAGGTGTAAGATGGTCAAATGGCCCTTGGCACCGTCTGAGCACATCACTGGTTTCATTGGTGTAGAGTTGGGTTTTTTTGTTTTGGGTTTTTGTTTTTTTTTTTTTTTCCCAATTCAGACAACCAGTGGCATATGGTTTCATGATTCACAAAGATGGTCCTTGACTATAGATTTGACGATCTCAACACAACTTCCAGGCTTGCCAGAGCTGTGTTACAGCAGAGAGAGCAAATAGCTCATGATATTTCTCCTCTGATGAGTAAGCTCCAAAATCACAGGTTTAAATTTGATCTGGGATTGAAAGAAAAGGAACCATGTCCTCCCATGCCAGTATCCATGCTTTTTCTTTGTCAGAGGTGAGTGTCTATTTCTGCATCACTGATCCGTGGTTTCAGGGAACAAACGCTCGAATAATGCCCAGGTTAATTCTGTTGACTTTGACTGAATATATACATTTGCTCTTTTCTTTATCTTTCTATTCTTTGGAACTCCAAGCCTTTCCTGAACTTGAGCTATAGTTCTAAAAATCTAGCAACCATTTAATAGAATGTTTTTTCACCTTCCACACACAAAGTATAATGTTTTCTAATGGAATTAGCTAAGAGTTGGGTGCCAGGAGATTTGCTCAGAAGCTAACTCACAGCTACCTTGCGAAGATAAGTGAAAAAATGAACTGGAACGGTGCTTTGGAAACAAACTAAAACATCAAAAAATGGGGCTTATACAAGTTAATCTTGACTGCAATTCAGGAATAAAGTTAAAGGAAACCTCACCTGTTGGCTCCTGATTTCAGAAGGCTACTAAAGAAAAAGTGAAGGTACACCACTGTCTTGATAAAGTAGAAGAAAGCAATCTCCATGTTGAGATGTCCACCTCCTTATCTCTCAACTTATCCAAACAACAGAGTTACTGCTATTGGAATGTATTGCCAAAAATTTGAAGTATCTTTCTAAGGATCACATTAATACCATCGTAATCTCTGTGAATTGCTCTGCTATTACCCTATACAAGTGTGGTCTTCATTCTCCTCTCTCCTGTCAGCCATTTCCTTTGCTTCTTTTGTTAATCCTTAATTAAACCCTCACTTCTCTTTCATGCTTCCTCCAAATGCTTTCTTACCTGAAGACTCACCTTTTGACACAGTTTTCTGGATCCATGAATTATGACTTTACTGAGTCCTTTGACCACTTATCCCTGCCATCCACCACTCCTTCACTGAAAGCCTCCTTTTTTTTTTTCTGATATCATGAAATGGTGCAGATATCAGTGGGGATGATTTGAAACGAATAAGGAAAAGAAGAAATAACAGAACATAAATAGGGTGCTATGTTGAAGAAAGTAGATGTCAATATGACAGCAGATGGTGTAGATAAACTCACTATTAATATGGTCAACTCGTTGTATTTGCCACATGGCTGCAATTATAAACCATACATATAACTCAGAAGTCTAACAAGCTCTGCAGGTGGTTATTCATTAACACTCTTTAGTCAAGAGCTATGCAAGAATCGATTCTTTTTGTATTTGTCCAACAGGCAGAGTGCCTCACAATGTAGAGGTCATTTTTGTAAAAGCTAATGATTTGTAAACAGTCTTATTTTTATGTTAGCAGCAAACAATCTCCTTCAAAGTTCAGAGGAGAGATATTTGTATACTCCTGACATGCCTTGGTTTCAATTCTGTAATAAGACTCTGCTTCTTCTTGAATCACATGCCCCAGAAAGAAAAAGTGAAGGTACACCACTGTCTTGATAATGTAGAAGAAAGCAATCTCCGTGTAGCAGTTCATTTCTTCTCTACTCTATATGCTGGAGATGAAACAGAAGTTGGAGTCCAGGGAATGACCGATCATCATTGGGCCTTAAATTGTAATAACTTCCCAAAACACTGGCTTGGGAGATAAATCTGAAGCTGGTGACAAATTTAGGATCCAAGGTGCTGATCAACAAATAGATCATTTCAAAATCTCCAGTGGTGGGCGGTTGGGTGGCTCAGTCGTTAAGCATCTGCCTTTGGCTCAGGTCATGATCCCAGGGTCCTGGGATCGAGTCCTGCATAGGGCTCTCTGCTCGGCAGGAAGCCTGCTTCTCCCTTTCCCACTCTCCCTGCTTGTGTTCCCTCTCTCGCTGTCTCTCTCCCTCTGTTAAAAAATAAATAAAATCTTAAAAAAAAAAATCTCCAGTGGTTCCCTGGTGAATATAAAATAAAGGCCACACTTATCAAATTGATACTTAGAGCTCTCCATCATCTGAGAGCAACCTATCTTTCCAATGTTTAAACTACTTACATTTACTAACACCCCTCAGTTTCCTGTAGAAAAAAATCTAATCTGTAAACTTAAAAACATTATATGGATTCCAGGTTCTACAATTTTGTTTATATGTAGTTCTTTTGGAGATGTCCACCTCCTTATCTCTCAACTTATCCAAACAACATCCTTCCTTTGGATCCATCCTACAGACTCATGCCATCTATGTTCCTTCTGAGCTGCTTCAGACCTTGATACCTCTCTCCTCTGATCTCCTAAACAACTGATTTCCCAACCTATCCACATAAGGCTCTTATCATGGGCTATCTTTGATTGTTAGTTAACATTTTTTACATATGTCCTGCCCTCGCTACCAAATTCTGCTGTGCCAGATGCTATGATTAAGCCCAGAGTGAAAATTCCTTGGAGATAATTACTCACTTCTTTGTGCAACCTTTACAGAAAAGGCACTCATTGTATTTGTCAATGGATCATTTTATTGAATTCCTGCATTTTAAATATAAGTGCATGATCAATGTTAAATGTTCAACTCCAAATTTCTCTAACTGTAGAGACGTTTGCCAAATTGAATCTGGCTTTATAAAAGCATATTGCTAGGCATTAATGTAAGCCTGAGATAACACCCTAAAATCTAAGTTAGAAAAATACAGATTGAAAGCCCAAGCAATAAAGCAGAGATAAAATTTTAAAATTTCCTTTAAAAATCTGTAGTAAAGACATATTTTTAAAAATATAATTGGTTTTTATACATCTTTTAATATAATTAATAGTCTGACCATCAACACAGTATTACAAGACATTTTTTTAAAACAGATCTGTAGGATTGACCTCATCTGGTAGTCATAGCAAAAATAAAACATGCAAACTAGCCTGTGTTGAAAAGATGCTTAGATAAACCTGGTCAGTACATTCTCAGCTAAGCTCTGAAAGAAGCATTCTGAATAACCTAGGACAATGGAGCATTCCACAAGGAATTCGGGAAAGTAAATTAAAGAAGGTGACAGTGTCTAGAAAAATAAATATAGTGACAAAGACAAATTTTACACTAGCTGCAATGTGATTATATCCATATAAGACTACTGCACAAACTTTTTATACCAAAGTAAACATTCCATTCAGCCAAACAATTGTAAATTCAGTCAAACAACCAAGTGGATTGCCCCTATTCAATTGGCTGGTCGACTGAATTGACTGAATGTTTAAGCATTAAAAAATCTGGCTCAAAAAAAAAAAAATTTTGGCTCATAACTTAATGTGGCCTTAGAATGCACAGAGTATATAGCTGGAAAAACCATTTTCTCAGCTTAAAGTAACATACAAAATGTTGTGCCACAGACCATCAGCTGTCCACCAAAGATGTGTGCTCCAGCTATAGCACAGAGTTGCTGCTAGCAAGTGGCTGGAGCCAGGGAGTCCATTTCCCAGCCCCCTTGCATTTAGGTGAGGCCCCTGGCTAGTTCTAGTATTAAAAAAAGAAAAAAATAAAGAAAAAAAAACAGAGAGGGAGAGAAAGAGTGAGGAGAGAGAGAGAAAGAGCCTAAGTAGTGTGGGCAATTTGGGGAATAAAATGGTTAAAAAAACATTGTTGTCTTCTCCACAATTCCTCTTTCCCTACCTGCCCAGGCTCTTGTCTTTATGTGTTTGCATCATTGCTACACTATGGTCCTTGTGGTTGGAAGAGATTTTGTCATAAGGTAAGTGTATTAGTCAGAGATTTTGTCATAAGGTAAGTGTATTAGTCAGCTCCAGCTACTATAACAAAATAACATAGACTGGGTGACTTAAACAACAGACATTTATTTATCACAGTTCTGGAGGTTGGGAAGTCCAATATCAAAGTACCCCCAGATTTGGCTGTTGGTGAGGGCTGTCTTCCTGGCTTGCAGAGGGCTGCTATCTTGCTATTTCCTCACATAGCCAAGAGAGGAAGCTCTGGTGTCTCTTCCTCTTCTTATAAGGATGCTAGTCCTATCATGGGACCTCCATACTTATGATCTTATCTAAATGAAATTATATCCCAAAGGCCCCACCTCCTAATACCATCATATGGGGGCGGGGGAGCTAGGGCTTCAATATAGGAATTAAAAAGTTGGGGGGCAGGGGAGGGACACAAACACTCAGTCCATAACTTTTATCTTCTCAAACTGGATATATATTAACTTCTATTAGCCTACTCAAATCTTCAAGACAGGTTTAGAAAAAAGTCCAGTTACCCAGTGAAAACAATACGCCATAATTCAACATTTGATGATAATAAAAATAATGATGGTGGTGGTGATAAAAGAAAGGTGATGATAATAAAAACTAAATGGTTTTTTGTTTGTTTTTAGAAAAGAGTCTTTAAAACAATTTGTTAAAATAACTGCTATGTTTAAAGGCTTCTCTTTTCAGTCTTTCAAAAAGGAAAAAAATAATTATTTCAATTAAAACTGAGTTAGGCAGAGCTTAAGCACTCTCTCTATAATTATCAGGAAAAAAAAAAAAAAGACTCTGAGCCTGTTGCAGTTTACTCCCCCCAAGGCATTCACTGGGAAGGTCCCTGGGGCATTACTGTAGACTAGCATTAAAGTTACCGATTCAAACCACAGTCCATCCAAGAAAGCCCCCTACAGAGCCCTTCCTATTACTCAGTGCAAAGAACTGCATTGTCTTCCCAAACACCTAATTTAGAGTGAATTTACATGAGCTCTTAGAGGCACCACAGTCTTGCGGAGCCGCCAACATTACCCTGAAGCTGGACCAGGATAAAATATAAAGTTAGGATCCTGTGAATTGCAAAGGAGTGAGACAAACCCGATGTGTCCATAAGATATTAGAAATGAAACATACTTTACCTAATTGTTCTACAATTTCTTTAACTGTTAACTAACGTTAACATTTACAAGGGCAAACAGTAACTTAAGCAAAAATCCTATTTTTTTTAATATATAAAAACTACTTTTCCTTGGTTTGAACTGATTTCCCCCCTTTCCCCCAACTTGTGCTGTTATTTGGGGTTTCCAAATATAAGAGTGCTACTGACCATTCTTAATTGCACCGTAATGGGTGTTAAGCACAGGAGTGTGTGCAAACAAACTCGACTTTTCTAGTCTTTGACTGTTCCTTGCCTCTGGCCTCTGTCAGAGAGGCTTGCTAACTACATCTCAGGGGAGCAATCACACAGCTTGACTCAGCCTGTGGCTCTGACTATTGGGACTTCCTGAAGTCACAACCACTTTGGCGTCCAGAACTGGGGCACGGTACGTCTACTCTTCATAAAATACAGAGATTGCAAGTGTGAAGCGTGAGAGCTGATTAGGGATGCACCTTAAATGGTATCAAGGGAACCAGTTAGCAATGCAAAATATGAGATAATATAAACATAACATTCACCGCCAGTTGATCACTTATGTGAGCACCATGAAAAGCAAAATACAACAGAAAAAAAACTGCAAGTGAGCAACAAATACAAGATTTCTTCAAAGATAATTTTGCATAAAAGTTCAATTTCATGGGGGAAAAATGAATAATAAAGTAATAAAATGATGTGGAATGATGTGCCAGAAAAAAATTGATATGTCTATTTGTCTTTCTGGAACGTACTTGGTATTAATCATTTCTAATGGGTATATCTAGTCCTCTTTATACATACAGTATTGATTGAGAGAATTTGAAGTTAGAAGATGCAATTATTTTGGCTGTATTTAACCTGTTTCTGTGACTACAATAGAATGATTCCATTTTCCCTCTTAAAAAGTCAAAGTAATCTTGATTCAGGAATTTCTTTTTTTAATTATCAGTTTTTAAGGAACATAACATCATGCTTAGCAGAAGGGCCCCTTCCTCCTCAGTATTCTCGTGTAGCTACTCTCCTGTCAGCCTAGGCTTTCAAAGAGAGGAGAAAAAAATCTTCATAAAAGCTTTGGCCTAATTAACAAGAATGAACTAGATTTTATGATGAACAATTTATAGGCAGTTAATAGAGCTCATACACGGTAGCCAGGAGCTAGATAATTTATCATAAAAGGAATTTCAGTTACACTCCTAATCCCCATTCTCTTGATATTGCAACCAAATGCATTTACAATTGCCACTTTTATAAGCTTTGATTTACTGACAAATGATGCTGCATTTTATAGAGTCATAATGAAACTTATAAATGCAGTAAATACTTGTATCTCTGCCCATATGGTTCAAATACTTTGCCAGACAATTTACTCTTCTACATTGTTATCTCTAAATGAAAATGATTTTTCAAAGATCTCCTAAGAATTCTTCATACTAGCACAAATAATAATAAAAGTAATAGCAAATCTGAAGTATTTCTTGACAAGAAACTGTTTTATCTCTAAAAGAACAACGCAGCTGTTGTAATGAGTTATGAATGATAAATGTTTTTCAAAATTATAAATAAGATGAAATAGCAAATATCCAAACATAATTTTTTAAAGGGCAGAATTTAAAGTAGGCAAGACCCAGGAGATCAGATTGTCTCTTATCACTTGGTGTCTTACTACTGTTCCTATTTTAAAATTATAACAAAATATGGCAGACATTGTGGGGGCAGAATTGGATGACTGTATATACACTACATCTCCTCCAGCCATTGATCCCTGGAGGAGTTCTTGAAGTCCTCAAATTAGGTTAACGCTTCTTCCAGAAAGGCTCCCTTGACCACTGGCATCCCTTTTATGCCTTCTTACAATCCTATTCTTTTCCCCCTATCACAAAAACAAATACAACTGTGTTGTAACTGCCTGATTAGCATTCACATCCCCCATTGACCATGAACTCTAAGACAGTAAGGACCACAATATCCCCACTCTGGAATCAAAACAATGTCTGGGACATAATGTATTTCTGAATGAGTGATGTCTTTGGTTTCCAAGCCTGTTAATATAAGTGAGGATAAATCATCCTAGTTGTATGATGCAGTAATAAATTTGGTCGCTAAAATTAGCAGTGAATTAGTCTCTATTTTAAAGAGTAAAACATTCAAAAGTCATGATTTTCTCTACTCCCTTCTCATGACCAGCATTATAAATACTTTTAAACATTATGCTCTATTTAGATCTTCCACATTTTAAAAGGGACATGTTATAATAAGAAAAAGGTGAAAGAGAAAATAGTAAAAATAAGAAATGACTAGAAGAGAAATCCAGAGGAGAAGCTCAGAGAAAGATGATGGTTTGACCTGAAACAGATGTGCTAAATATTACATTAATCATGGTCTCTGGGGACAAAAAGAAAGTGCTGCCTATTTCTTGAAGGGACAGAGCCATGGACAACTGCAAAGTTGTTTAGACCCTATTAACTAACAAATTCCTGACTTAACAGGCTATGAGATATGAGATTAAGCACCCATAGGTCGACTCAACAGACCATTTTTCTAGTGATTCGGGATGAAGAGCTGCCTGCCAAACAACCGGTTTTTGTACAGCTGATCACACTACAGGCAGGTGGTCAATTTTAGTTTATCATCAACTATTCCCAAATATCAAATATAACTCTCTTTCATCCAGGGTTTCTTATCTCCTATCTAGAGGTTATGAAGTAGGTTCTATTATTTTTTAAAGCAAGACATTTTTCTAGGAAAATGATCCTTTTTCCTCTCAGATTCACCCCATCACCACAGAGAAGCTGAGGCTCAAACAGCTGTCCCAGAAGGCAGGTCCCTGGCTGCCAAATCACTCGTAAGAAGACAGTATCCCTGGCACACTCAGAATGGCTAGCAGGAGAATGCAGCTGAAAATCTGCTAGTTCCCTGACACCTTTTCCAATTTATTCCCCATCTGTAGAAGTGTGGAGACCCAGTGCAGAACATGCTCCTAGCACTGTCTACCGAGGATGCCAGCCCACGACACCTACGAGAGATGGAACCAACAACTCTTTTGCCCTGAGTCAAAATAAAGCCTCAAAATGCTATCTTTTATGATTCTAATATCAACTAAAAATAACAGAGGTGGTTAGTTCAGACCCAAGATTCACCTTGGAGATTTTTCCTAATTGTACATATCCCAAAAAGTGTCTTTTTTCCAAATGGAATTGGTCATTGACATGTGGATATGCTCCTAATAGCAAAATAAAAATATTCCCTGCCTGAAGCATTATAATAAAGTTGTCTTTTTCCATTTCATTGTCTCAGAACATTTAATCAATTGACATGACATCTGGGGCAGGTCAAAAGGAGCCACCTCTATTAATTTATAATTGCAATAGTCATTAACTTATTGATGACATACTCTTACTACTTTAAGTTATTTTTAACAGTTTTAGTTTTAGTTTTTTAAAATGTTTTTAAACTATAAACTCACTTGGGAGTCAGAGATAGAAACCTATGCACTTTTTTATCCTGTGTTCCCCATTTCGAAAAAAGCCAGCCCCAAGGAAAATTCTGAAGTGGACCCATTTTGTCTGCAAAAATGCTGGCCTCCCATTTAGGAGGCTTTCCTATTGCCTACCTAATCTCAAGAACCTGAGATCATCTACCTACCAAGCTCTCATTGAAATTTTATATTAAATGAAACTTTGACAGTATATTTAATTTTTCTAAGACAGAACTGGGTACACAGTAGAAGCCCCAAATTTATTAACTCCCTTCGTTTTCCAGCTCAGGAAAAGATCCATTACCAGTTACTTCCAAATGTATGAGGATATCAATCAATAATTTTCTTCTACCCGCAGTATTCTCTTCTCTAGTTATAAAAGAAAAGCCTTGTCTCCTTATTAAGGAAGGTGTATGTGTGTCTGGATGAGGGGGAGAAGGAGAAGTGGATTGAAAGAAATACAAATTCTTCCTAGGCTGCTGAATGGCACAAAACAAGCAGTTACCTCCCTCTGGCTACACATAAAACCATATTTGCTCCCTTTTCCTCCCCGGGTCCCTCCTCCCACCCACTGTCCCCACCCCTACCCCCACCCCTGACTCCTAAGCAGGGGCCAGCTTCCCTGTCTTTATCTTTCTGAGTTCACAGGAGGACCCTGACGACCCTATCTTAATTCTGGTCTCAAGCTAAGTACTTTACTGACAAGACAACGCTTGTCCCAGGCAGACAATGGGAAGTAGATAAGTATTAAAAATGCTTAATTCCAAACATGGGAATGAATAAGCTAAACCACTTTGGTAATAATTCTCCTCAGTAACGAATACGATGAGGAAAATCATTCCTTAGCACAACAGTGTGTACATGACAAGTGTTTGGGTTCATTTACTTAACATGTTTTGCGTAAGTTGTGATTAATAGCCTACATTTTTTTCTGATATTGTCTCCATCACATTGTGAATTTTAGCCTTAAACAATGGCTGTGTTGTGTTTCAAATATTTGAGAACATACCAGACAGGCATCCTCCACCCTATTAACAAAAGTATTACAAATACTAGCTAACTTGGGGAATCTGCATCCCATATTTCTTCCCCACCAAGCTTATAGAATGTCTATGCATATATGCACTCGCATGCAGATTTTCTTGCTAAACATGAGTATACTCACAAAGCCATAGTCACTCTCTTATTTGTGCGGGCAAAAAAAAAAAAAATACGTTGGAACAAGGACTACATTGCAGGTACAGTTCAGGGCATCTTTGAACGGCACACCCTCGCTACAAAATGTGGGCCACTTATCTAGACATCCTAGTATTTTGACATAAGCCCTGTCAGATAAAAGATTCCATGCTACCAGATACACTTCTTTTGAAAATGTCATCGAGGGTAGAAATTGACTTTCTGCCTCGAATTCAGCTGTTGTTCTGAGAAACCCCCTGTCGTATTAAAAGTGTCCCTGTTCCACCTCCATCTAGACATAGAACATATGATGGAATCGACATATTTGTAGGAATGCAAAATTCTCACTGATTCATTCATTCATTAAACAACTATATACAAATCACCGCCCTAGATGCTGGGGATATGGCAGTGATCAAGACAGCGAAGGTCCCCGCTCTCAGGGAAACTACTTGTTATGATTTCAGATAGTGTATTATTATTATTATGTAAAAATAATATAAAGAAGGGTAATTTGCTAGAGAAAGACTGTTTTGGATTAGACAAAGAAAATCTCTCCCAAGGCTGTGATATTTAAGCAAATCATATATAATCATAGATACTAAATAACTTAGTAGAAAGGACACCGGATCTGGACACAGAAGCCTCAAGTTCTAATTTTTTTAGAGTCTTTAGGCAAGTTCCT
The DNA here is from genome assembly GCF_037043125.1 of Eumetopias jubatus. Classification (NCBI taxonomy): domain Eukaryota; kingdom Metazoa; phylum Chordata; class Mammalia; order Carnivora; family Otariidae; genus Eumetopias; species Eumetopias jubatus. The sequence goes on along the minus strand of NW_028274811.1, from coordinate 67,940,127 downwards.
GAAAGCCTTCTGCTTTTAGCATATAATAGCTACCCCACTGGGAACATTTCTCATTCTCCCTAAAAGGGTTGATATTGGTTCAACTTGATGAGCTTTCTCCATTATGATATTTATATCATAACTAAAACCCACTACATCCACCTTCTTAAATATGAAGACTCTAAATCAATGGTTCTCAACTGTGAATGCACACTAACTTGGAATCCTAACCCTGGTGGCATGCTTTAGATGCTGAAGTAAATAACGTGAGATGAGTCAGTATGAAGGACTTATAAATGCCATCCACAAGCAGCTTAGAAAAGTGGGGGTCTTTTAGAATTAGTGACCACAATCTCTGGATGCTCCACTGTCTCATAGAAAACCACCTGATGGAAGTGAAAATCTTCGAAGCAATTCAACATTTTCAAGGCCGATTTATCCCAGGCGATTTGGCACAAGATATCTGTATTGGGGGCAGAAAAAAAAAAAAAAATCATGGTCATGTGATCAAGCCAGATTCAGACTGGAGGTGACATATATGTTTGTGGTGTTACCGCATTTTTTTTCAAGTTTTACAACAGAAATCACATTCTTTTGAGGTTAAAAACTGCTCTACTCTCTTCAAAGGATTTTATATCTCACACCTACACCCACACATTGAATTAGTAGTCCAAACCAGATGGAGGTTAGTGCTTTGGGTGAGAATGACTGTCTGGCAAAAGTCTCTCATTGATTACCCATAACTATCACTTGTACCTTTAGGCCTAACGGCACTTTGCTTGATTTCTGACATGAAACAGCATTTATGTTATATTAAGTCCTACTCTGAGCTACACAATTTTCCATACCATAGCCATGTGGAATGGCTGAAAAACAGTTTTTTGATAGGTCATTAGGAAGAACCAAGAGAAAATTCAAAGATGAGTCAGAAGTGTTTTAATAAACAAATACATTCATAGGCCAGCACCTTTTCTCACAGTGCTAATATCCCCACCAAATGCTCATTTCTTCTTCTTAGTCACCCAAATTTTACCCAATCTTCAAGGCTCAGTTCTACCTTCATCTTTCTCCCTCTACCAACCTTCTAGAATTCATAATTCTTATATATATACATACCATTGACTTCTCTTCTAATTGTTTCTGTATTTGATTTAACTGAAGTATGTGTAGAAGATAAAAGATATTCCTACAAGATAAAAAGCATATTTTACACTACTGTCCCTCAGTAACTTCTCTGTAATTAGGCTAGAATCAGGCAAACAATGGGACTTGGAAGATGGGCAACAAAGGAAGACTCGTGGAGATGTTGCCTAGGGCTATAGGATTAGAGCTTGATCTGAATCATGTGTTCAGAAAGAAGCAGAATAGACCCAGTAAGCATGTTCCTGGCTAGAAACCAGTAGCTTTGGAGACAGAAGGGAAGACCTCAGAATCTGAAGGCAGAACCAGATTGGAAAGTTAGTTCAGCAACACCTCTATAAAATGGGCTTGCAGAATTCCAAAAGGAATAAACACAATGCGTGTAAAGCAGCTATCCAGTGATGACTACCATATAGTAGGTACTTGGCAAATAAGAACTATTATTATGATGGCCCAATATTGTTGGAAAAAAAGAATTTTACTATGCTTTTGACTAGAAATTCAGGAAGAGATATGATATAAAAAATAAAGGCAAAATTAAGATCTACGAGAAAAATCAACTGGGTCACACTGAATACTTGGATCCAAGTAAAATCTGGATTTGTGTGGGAAGAGGGCTTCTCTTCAGCTTCTCTTTTATTTATCCCAGAAATGCATCTTTTTCTCTTTCCTTCTGGTTGATCTTATAAAATGTTAAAGTGTCCATATTTTAGATACTACAACAAGGTAGTACAAAGGAAAGAGCCCAGGGTTTAGAATCAGCATCTGTGGGTTCTGGGCTCACTGGAAGAAACCGAACAATTATCTTACTCTTTGCACCTTGTTTTGATCCATTGTAAAATAAGCACTCTTACTCCACAATGCTCTTGAGAAAATTAAGATGAGGTATAGAACTTACTGAATACCTTGGAGTTGAGATTGGCCAAACTATTCAGCAATCAAATAAAAAAAAAATTCTGAATTGGTACTTATTATTTCTTATAAGCAAAGGACCATGAAAGATACAAAAGAAATTGGAGCCAGAGGACCCAGCCTAGGAGAACTAGTTGCTGATGGGACTGCAATTCACTTAAAAAGGGCACAAAATTAAACTGGCATAGTACCAACTGTGAAAACATGGAACATTCCATAGGTAGTGATGAGGCACAGAGCTTGATCACTAACCTCCCAGGGCTACCACTCCAAGGCCACCCCAACTGAGCTCTAACCTACCCCTTGAAGCCTCATTTGCCAGCTCTCTCTTGGAAATTTGTTTCAGCCAAGTTGGAACACATGCTATCCCCAAACATGTGCTAAACTTTCCCTCTGTTTGCTCATTCTCCTTCCTTGCACATCTAACCATAAAACTACCCAGAATCTTTCCTCTTTAAAATCCTTTCCATTTATTACCACATACTCTAAATGTCACTTTTTCCATGAAGCTTTCCTAACGCTTTAACTGTTCACTTTCCACTTTTGAACCCCCTATTTCATTTTGTTAGTGCCTCTCTGTGGCAGTTTATACAATCTACTTATATATTACCTTTCCCCTCTTGGATTAAAAGACAGAAAACTTAACCTCCTGCACCTAATATCACTCCCAACAACTTGCTCATAGTAGGTATTTACTAACATTCTCAATATTGAATTCATTAATAGAATCTGGTTGAGATGCTTATAAGTCCATGCAACAAATAAATGCAATCTTAATCTTGACTGGGACAAAACAATTCTCTTGCTACCTTATTCATTTATTCCTTAAGTATTTGTTACTGGTGCTTATGTTGTATTAAGCCTATGGGATACATGCAAGTAAACAGCTGACTGCAGAAGCAGGTGATAGGGCTGTGATATAAGACGGACAGGATGGGCAGATCAGTGGGGAGGGGGGTGGATAAACACTCATCCCTTAACACTCCTCAAAGGACTTCTAATGGCTAAGAAAAGAATTTTCTCAGTAGGTGATCCATGAATCAGAGAGTTGAATTTGACATCAAATCTCTCTCCAAAGAGGGTAGGAGCAGAATGATTTAAGCTCAGCTAGAGAGAAGTGATATGGAGCAAAGGTATAGGAGGCCCCTCTGCTCTCTGCATATTGAACTTGTAGTCATTTGGCAGAGGAAAATATTGGGCAGATTAATATATATTTTCATCCACCTAGTAAAACTTCATGCTATATACAAGCCATCATTATCACAATTATATCCTTCTCTCTCTGTCTCTCTCTCTTTTTTTTTTTTACTAATTCAGAACAACTGTATCTTTGAAATGGTAGTACTGAAATATGGCAAACATCTTACTTTCAGCAGCAATAAACTTATGGCTAAAACGTAATGTTTCTTGTATATTCCTTCTCTAGTCTTTTGGATTATAGATTATGAAAGAGAGATTTTATGCAGCAGTTGGTGACAAAATATATTTCTTATTAATGTGTAATATTTGCTACATTAATAATTTTATGGCTTTAATTATTGATGCAAACTTAATTGTGCCCCATGTCCCTTTTTCTTGCAGCTCAATAAAAACTATATATTTCTTTAATTAGGTTTCATTTGAAGACTAGAAGACAATGCAGGAATGGTTTCTTGCTAATTCACCTATCTACAGCCAGTAAAGAAATGGAATTAGTGTCTTGAATGTGGTTTAGTGAGAAAAATTATCTAACAGTTCTGAAAGTGTGACTTTCCTTTGCACAGTTAACCTCACCCAGAGGCCAGGGATATATAGCCAACTGAAACCGAACGCTGCAACAGGGGATGGTTTTCTTCCTTTCCTGGCTTTGGGGAGAAATTCCACTGATTTTAGTAGAGATAGAAAGGGAAAATTGGGGTCACCTACATGGTTATCCTACTTTATATGCTGTGCTTTACTAGAAATGTAATCTTGGTCTTTCCTGCTTGATTTCAACATTTTGTTGTGGCATTCTACTTACAATAACGGGGAATGTTGTAACTACTTTATTCTGGGCCCAAATGTTTCAAAACAACTACAAGAAATGCTAGATGGAAGGAAACTAACATTTACTAAGCATCTGGTGCAGGTTATACTAGGAGCTTCCAATCAATTACCTCTTTAATCTCCAGGGGTCACAATAGCAAATGTCAACAAGATCAGAAACGAAGCAAGCAGATTGGGCTTGAGAAATAAGGAGCCCTCTGAGCTCCATCTTTCATTTTCCACTTTTGATAGAGAAATGAGTACAGAAAAAAAAGTTTAAGAATAACATTTGTAACTTTCTGTAAGAATAACAACAGAGCAAGTGCAATGATGAATTGCAATTGATACTCATATCTCAGGGTCAGGCCATTGGGAGTGAAGGGACTATGGCAAACCCGAAGGCTCATATCCTGTCCTGAGATTATCTACTCCGTCTTTATTGTTGCCATTTTGATAGCTCTTCTAAATTTTTAAGTGAAGCTTAAAAGCTTCATTCTTAAATATATTTATTTTCTACTATTACATAAAAGACTAACACTAACTTACTAGCCTAAAACAATACAAATTTATGATCTCACAGTTTTCTTCCTCAGGAGTTTAAACACTACCTAGCTGGGTCCTGTGCTAAGGGTGTCATTGGGATAAAATCAAGGTGTTAGCAAGGCCTATAATCACATCTGTACCTTTAAAGTCCACTTCCAAACTCAGTAGTTGATGGCTGAACTCATTTCCTTGAAGTTGGACAACCAACAACACTATTTTCTTGCTAGCTGTTCACTAAGGACTGCTTTTAGCTCTGAACTGTCCCCTACCCGACCCCCTGGCCACAGATCTTCTCACCACATAGAAGCTTATTTCTTCAAGCCCCGGAAGAAGAATCTCTCTAATGCTTAAAATCTCTCTGACCTCTTTTAAGAGCTCACCTGCGTAGGTCAGTTTCACTGAGGATTATCTTCCCCCTTGATTAAATCAAAGTGAAATGATTAGGGACCTTAACTATATCTGCAAAATCCCTTCTGCCATATAAAGTAACATACTTACCAGAGTGAGATCTCATCATATTCATAAGTCTTGTTCTTACCCCAAAGAGGGGGATTATACACCAGGAGGGGGGGGAATCTTGGGAGCCATATTGGAATTCTGTCTAATACAGCACTGTCTCGGGCTTTCCAAGGAAGTGTAGTACTCTTTTTAAAAATGAGCTGCTGAATAGCCATGAATACTTTAACTTCCTTTTATTTTCTACAACTGCTTTGACCTCTTTGCACTATCTTATCATAGTATCTATTGGTCCAATGCCATCTACATTCAGTGCCTGTCACTATTTTAAAAACTTTAGTGTCAGAGCCTTTTTCCTGCAATTTGATAAGTATAATAAATAGTTGTCACAAATGAAATTTGCACAAAAGCTAACTGCAATGTCAATAACAGGTATAGTTTTTGTAACTGTAATGTAGGTTGATTCTTGAAATCCTAAATTTATTATTAGTACATTCTATTCAGAGGGACTTACTCTCTTGATATACATAGAAAATTCAAACTTCAAAGCATTTTAGAAAATGACAGACATCTGAAAGTCCCATTTTTATTCCAATGAAAATACCTTTTACCCAGAAGTTAAAATTTCCCACAAATATAAAAAGACTTAAAAAAATAAGGATAATAAAAAGTGCTATTATTCTCAGTAAGACAACTCATAACTATGTTGATTTAGGAAAATATTCAAGCATTTACCTGGGCAATTGTAAGGTAAACTCAGTTCCCACAATGAAAGGAAAATGCTGTGAGGAATTTTCTGGGGTTTCTTTTTAGCTTACTTGCTTCTTTACCTATAAGAATCTTTTACATCACTTTTAAGGGCAAACTATAAGAAACATTTATGTTTAGAGGGGAAATCCATTTATAAGAATTCAGATTAATTTTTAAAGTAGGTAAGCACAGCCCTATAAATAAAATCAATGATTTCCCCAGATACTTTTAGAAAATAAATAAAAATAAACCAGCTCTGGTTGTCTCATTTGTTGCTTGAACACCAAAGAGCAATGCACTGGGATTTTAAAGAGTGGTTGTATTATTTTAGACTTTACAAATCATATAGAGTAATTCATGATTTAGAAAGGAACTACTGAGCTATCTAGCTATTCTCTTTTAAGAGTAGCATTTAAAACAAACCACCAGCTCACTTCATGCATGGAAGAAAATTCTCCAAACTCTTAAATCTCTAGTCAGTTAATTGACAACTATGTTTAACAGATAAGTATTGTGTACTTCCCCAATTCTTACTGATGAATCTCTCATTCTCAACTTTAGAATTTGTTGTGTCAACTAAATGGCTATAAGTGGATTGACTTATACTTTTTATAGTACATAGATTAACTAGACCAGTTAAACCAAATGCCAATATTTTATCCCATCTAATTTTCTTTTTTCTTTTTTAAAGATTTTACTTATTTATTTGACAGGAACAGAGAAAGAGAGAGAGCATCAGCAGGGGGAGTGCCAGGCAGAGAGAGAGGGAGAAGCAGGCTCCCGGAGGAGCAAGGACTCCCATGTGGGGCTCAATCTCAGGACCCGGGGATCATGACCTGAGCCAAAGGCGGATGCCCAACTGACTGAACCATGCAGGCGCCCTACCCTATCTAATTTTCAAGACAGCATGCTGATAAATACTCACACAAAAATGTTCCTGTATTTATTATTTGCAGCTTGAGAAGACTGATAGGGTTACACAAATGTAATCCTAATTTAAAAGTTTAATTTGATAGGCAGTCATTTCTGAGCACTTTTGATTGTGCCAAGGGTGAAAAATTTGTGGTAAGTTTATTGTAGTCATTTGATAACAATAACCTTCACCTAGAGGGAAGGTGAAATTAGTAATAGCAAAAAAGAAAAAGAAAAAAGAAAGCTCATTTTTAAAAGCACTTTCTTATTTTATTATTTATTATATTTAAAAATAAAAACAAAGCTTACTTTAGCTCTTGACCTACCTCTTCATTTCTCTGATTAAACAGAAAAACTTTCCCCTGCTATAATTTGAGAAGCACTGAGCACCTTCAGTTGGCCTTGGCTTGATCCTGGTGACTAAGACTTCAAGACTTTAGTTTAAAGGCATTGGCAACCACCATTTAAAGGCAGAAGTTATCTGGCAGGGGTAATGCATAAAGTCATTATCACGTAAGATTAGTTCTGAAAGATAAATTGTTGCCTTCTAATGAGTCTCTCGCAGAATAGGGGCCAGAGCAGTTGGATTTGAAAAGGATAGGAAAAAGAAAAGTCATTCTCTAAAACACCCCAGTCACAATAATCATCCAGTGAATCTCTGCTGAGTTGAATCAACTTAGCACCAGACTTTACTTCCAGGACCCTGTCAAAGAATAATGTTTTGTAGCTGAATCCCAAGGGAAACTCTGATGGCCAGGGGAAAGGAAGAGCAGTTAAAGGGCAGAAACTACAAAAGGAGGTGAGGAGATTACCCATATCTGTGTTTGAATATTTAAAATTAAGTAGGAATAAGGAAACAGGAGATGTTGTATAACTACTACCCAGAGATGTTCCTCTCTTCCCACGGTACAAAATTTAATCTGCTATTTAGCTGATAATTCATTTTAGAAACCCTTGCAGGTTAAATTAACATCTGAAATACAGAAAAAAATTATAGACATTTTTCCTATATCTAGGTAGCTTGTAAATGTAATTTTCATATCATTTTTAGGTAAGGCAGAGAAACAAAGCTCCCCCGGTTTGCATCTTGAATTCACAGAACAATTTACCTATGATAGAAAATAAAGCTATTGGTTAGCAACTTGAATAATCACCACCATGTATAAGATTAAGCTGATCTTATACTTTTCAGATTTACAATATTATTACTTCCAAACTATCTGGAGTTCAAATTCAAATCTACAGTATATAGCTTTAATTTCTCTCTCTGGTCATTTTATCCAAGATGATGTAGATTACAAAGTTTAATTTTATACTTACAACATTATCATTTAATTTTCTCCAACAGTATACCAATAAGTTTCTGCCAGTGAATTGGCAAAATCATGATTTTTCTTAATTTATCTTTTGCCATCCAGTAATTTTCCAACCCAGCTCTAAGAGCTCTGGTTTCACTTCTTGTAGGAAAGAAGCAGCTTGCTGGCACAATGAAGATCTAGGGATCTGTAACATGGGAAATTGAATGACTGTTTCAATATTTCCACCAGCAGTTTTCAGAGGGTAGAGTCACACAAATGCACTTAATCAGAAAAAACGTGTCACTGAAGTTCAGGATATAAATGCCAAGACACCACATATTATAGCAGTGCTGCCCATTGGTATCTAGGAAATCCAGAGTTCAAAGGAAGGTCCACTAACTAGAAAGAGCTTCCCAGAAAAGCCAGGGAGTTCTGGATAATATTTCAAATATGCCTACTCCCTACTTGAGTGATTGGTCATATTTCCCTGATTCGAGATACCCACTTTTCACAGTTATGGCTTCCAAAATCAGGAGACAACTTTTAATCAAGGTATATTTTTAATATAGTAATATCTTTTTCTTTTTTGCAAATGTATTATTTAATCAATAGTACAACTTAAATGATCAACGGTTGTTTATACTTGAGAAGATAAGGTATTCCAACAGATAAATATAGGGTCAAACATAAGAAGAGTAAAACTTTATACAGGACTAATATTCGCCCTGATATTGTAAAACTTAAATGAAGAAAATCAGAAAAGGAAAAATTCTGTACGATGGTAGTGAACTTAGCTATTAGACACTAGTTCTATGTTTAAAAGCATGTGGAATGCTTCTCCAGACTAAATTTAGTATCCTTGTGGGGGAGAGAATTTACTTGTTATTTATAAGAACTGTCTGTCTCCCTCTACCCCTCTCCCCACTCTCTCTCTCTCTTTTTCTCTCTCAAATAAATAAAAATAAAAAGAAGAGAGTCATTGGCTTTGCCCAAGGTTGCCTAGTTAATTAGTGACAGAACCATGGGTAGAACCCAGTACTTTCTGTTTTCCAGTAAAACACTTTTCTCAGGGGAGAAGAGACTACCTCCCTCTCCCTGAACATGACAAAATACTGTGGTTCTGGGCAGCTTTGCCAGAACCTGAAAATTAAACCCAAGTCTCAGAGGAGTTTTGAGAAAGCAGAGCCCTAATTCTACCACAGTATTTCAGGTTGTTCTCTGTAATCCTCTGGCCACTGCAAATAGAAACAATGTCTATATGGTTTTCGTAGCAGACCTGAGAATTATTGCATTAAAATACAGTATTTAAGCAGTCAAGAAAGTCTTTAATAAGTCAGAATCAGAGGCGCCTATGTGGCTCAGATGGTTAAGCGTCTGCCTTCGGCTCAGGTCATGATCCCGGGGTCCTGGGATCGAGTCCCGCATCGGGCTCCCTGCTCCTTGGGAGCCTGCTTCTCCCTCTGCTTCTCTCTCTCTGTCTCTCATGAATAAATAAATAAAATCTTAAAAAAATATATATTTAAAAAAAATAAGTTAGAATCATATATCATTTTGAGAATTGGAAGTCTTGTGCAATAAATTTCATGTCATTCTTTAAATTTATAGAGGAGGAAGATAATGTCGGAAAGTAAAATGAGCCATCACGTGCTGGTCAGTACAGGGCCAGGACTGGGAAACAAGTTTTCTAACTCCCTGTCCACTCTTTCTTCATGACACCACATAGCTTCATCATGAATGATGTCCAGGAAATGGACAGAGGTATAGGGGAATTAACCTCTGACAGCTTTCCTATGACAGATTCCTCCAGCAACAAAAAGATGTGGGTGATACTTGTCCTCAGGCCTGGCTAACTCTCTATCCTGTACACATTTAACTAAATGTGATGGATATGTACACTTATAACTTGCTTGTAGGTAGACATCACTTCTGCCTGATAGTTTTCTCTCTCCTCTTTGTATCTTTTCCATCTCAGCACAATAATACACAAGAGTTCCCAGAGAAAAACGAATGATACCGCTTTCTCACTAGGTTTCCCTCTGGGAATAAAACTAATGGACAAACTCTGTGGGGCACTATGGGTGAGAAATTATACCTAGCTGTTAGTAGCCTCGAGCCTGATGGGACCCAGCATTACCTACCACAGTGGGGCTACAGCAAAGAGAGAAGAAAAATTGATGCAGAGAAGGGCTTCAAAAAGGCAGACAAAATGATAATGGGGTTCACATGAGGAAGATAAAATGTAAAGTTGGAGGCTGGAAGGATGACTAAAAGGTTTGGTGAAAATGGGTTCAAGGGGCGCCTGGGTGGCTCAGTTGTTAAGCATCTGCCTTTGGCTCAGGTCATGATCCCGGGGTCCTGGATCGAGCCCGGCATGGGGCTCCCTGCTCAGCGGGAAGCCTGCTTCTCCCTCCCCCTGCCCCTGCTTGTGTTCCCTCTCTCACTGTCTCTCTCAATGTCAAATAAATAAGTAAAATCTTTAAAAAAAAAAGAAAAGAAAAGAAAATGGGTTCAAGACCACACAAGGGAGACACAGTCATGTCTTTCTGCAGGTCCTGGTGTGGACTGCCTGATGACTTCAGGAAACTAGACAGTTACTGCATTACATGTCTCAGCTGATTTACCATGGAGGCTATGATGGCGCTCTCTACACTGCAGCCAGCCAAACAGCTGGGCGTGGCAAGCCATCTCAGACATCCATGGATGACTTCAATTATTTTCTTGCAACTGCTAATTCATGTCCAAACTCAATTTTTGGAAAATTTAACAATGTATTTGTTGAAAGAGACATTTGATTTCTAGAATTCTAAAATAAAGATGCATATTATCTTCATTTTAAGAAAAAATACATTTCAAAAATGTCTTCAAAGGGTTACAATAAGTTTCCCTCTTAAAATCTCCAGTAACTAATTTTAACAATGGCTTTCATATCTTTCTCAGTTTGCCATTTTGTTTAGCTCAAGAAAAGAAATAACTATAATATTTCTCTTCTAATAATGTCAAGAAGTTTCCATTATTGCCCAAAATGAAAATATTTCACTGTAGCCTAATTTCCCTCTTCATTATATAACATAAGATCAAGAGCCATAAAAATCATTATTTTCCTGATGCCTTCAATCTATTTCATAAAGGAAAGAAAGAGAAGAATAAAGCTATCTCTCAGCATTCCCAAACCACTTTGCTTTTGGAGTTTGGATATTCAGGCAACTGTTGGCTGTTTATTGGTTTGAATAACCCAAGCAAGGTACAAGAAAATCTAACCTCTATGTTAGAACTCACATCTGCTTCTGCTAGAATGAAAACCCATCTGAGAATCAATGAAGCACATGGAGAGGGTCTAATTAAATCCCTATGCCATTTCCTTTAAAGCTGTCAAATTGAAATTGTAATCGTGTATTCATTCACCCCCAGTGGTGTGGTGGTAATTTTAGAAGTGGGAATATTTAAGCAATAAGACCCAACAGGGTGTGTTTCGCTAGGATATCAACAAGACTGGATAGTTCCTAGGTAAGCAGCCAATAGTCCGAAAGCAAAACCTTTGCTAAAGGGTAGGTGAATCATGAGACCTAGTTTCTGTAAGTGTACAACCATACTTATGACAAAGACAATTTTGGGAATGAGAACTCGTAATAAATATATTTATTAAATTATACCATAAAACCATGCTAAACTATTAAATGAAAATAATGTAAAGCATTGACACATTATATCAAAGTGATAATATGTTCAACAAATTAAAAATCAAATTTCCAAGATTTCTGGATTTTGAAGTCACCATAAAATTCCAAACACTTGTTCGATCTACAATCCTCTTTATTCTTATGCCTAATTTTGTTATTGCCTTAAATGATTCCCAACAAAAATTTAGGTGAATAAATATGAGAAGAATATATGCTCTGCAACTTGTGATTGGGGTACTTTTTGTCTCATTTTAGAGGACAGCACAGCTTTAAGGAGGAGTCTCTGGAACACAGACTGAAATGTCTAAAAGTTCCTCACATATACTAAAAAGAAGCTAAGATCCCCAATTACTCAGGATGCTTTCTGCCCTATGTTTAAATAACAAATAGCTAAGAAAAGCAAGCAGATTAGATAGCTAATTCACTGGCTTTATGTAGATACTGCCTGAGTTAAGAGACCAGGGGTACCTCCAGTCCTCAACATAGTATATTCTCTATGCTCTTGCTTCTAGGCTATAGGATTTCTTACTCAATCTAGAGGCAATGACAAAAAACAAAAAACGAAGAACAAAAAACCAAAACCACAAAACACACACACACACACACACACACACACACACACACACACACAAGAAAGAAAGAAAGAAAGAAACAAAGAAAGAAGACATAGTTCTGTAGATTAAATTGTTAAACTGCTTTCCTTGATATACTTTCTGACTGGAAAATTCAGTAAATGGAAGTAAAAAAAAAAAAAGCTAGCATGGCAGCATTCTAACAATCCACATATAAAAAATTCCTCCTTTTACTCACCTTCTCTCATTTTATACCCTTCCATCCTCCTCTACATCCAATCTCAAACAGAAACACATCTGTAGGGATGAGTGTCAACTGCTCTGCAGATATAACCCAGGCAGGAAAGATCATCAAGGTGGAACAACAGAGAAAAAAGAAAATAGGGAGTTTGATTCTGTTTTAGCTCTCCCTACTCCTATGCCAGCCCCCTGTCTACACAAAAGCCGCTATAAAGGATTTCCTCAGTCAAGTGGACAAATACAGCAACCTCAGAGAAAATTAAGGAAGGTTCCACTGAGCTCCATTCTGTATGTCTAGGGTATCCTTCAGGGAAGAATTATGATAAGCAATATTGACAATAAAAAAAGTAAAATAAAACAGAATATCACTTCTGTATAAAAAACTATAGAAAACTGAGTAGAACTAGAGGTCACACAAGAGAATGAAATAACTGGATAAAGGGAGGGTACCATTCCCACCTTCCTCTCCACTTGGCTTAAGCCCATTCAACTTCTGGTACCTGGGGATGGGGAACAGGGTGGGGGTAGACATTTAGGAGAATGGAAGTCTACTGCTTTGATCAAATAAATTCACCTTTTCTGATCTGATTCTCCTAGAAAACAAAAATCACTTCCCACCATGAGTGTAGAGAATCCTCACAATCATAATGCCAACTCACACTTTACATTCTCTACCCTACACTGGCAACATAACTATATAGAGAGGAACAGAGTTTACAGGTAAGTGGAAGAAAGATGAAATTCATAAATGATGCAAGAATTCAAAACCATCAGCATACCAGGAGAATCCATAAATTGCATCTCTCTGCAGTAAGACAGATCCCCAAAATTAGTCAGTGACAGGGAGAACATATACAAAGTTATGATAAAATTCCAATATTGAATTGTTATAAAAAGAAGCATAAAACTTATATGTCTTGGGACTTTTCAAGCAAAGGTCAACATTTGAATTATAGGGAATTGCTCTTTTAGGCTCTTATTTTACCTGAGCCAAATTTGTCCACGCTTAGGAAGAGTACATTGCTCTGAAAGAGCACATACTCCCACTCTCCAGGATTAGTGATAAATAACTACAACACCTGCAGGAAAAAAAAAAATTATTAAATCACTTATTTTCAATGCTCATTGGATAGCAAATCTGAGGGCTCAAGTTAATTGAGCATTGACCAATAGACTTCTTTAGAGGTGTCAAATACATAACCCCAAATTAGAAGGATTATTTCACAGCTTTATCTCCCCCAAAAAGTGATCAGTTCCAAATATAAGTATTATCCCTCAAACTAGAATATTCTAGTGTTTTTGTTATAAAGGACCCATATAAATGGATTTCAGAAACTATCTTTCACTTGTAACATCATTGGATATGCTTTTTCACTTTTGCTGGGTTTTCACTTTTACATATAAAAATGACATAAATGTCTACAGTGAAAGAGATGTCTCCATTTAAATAAATGTGCTGATTACGAGCAACATACACTAAAAGGAGATAATTTTAATTTTGTTGTTTTTAAAAAAAGAAATAATTTTATAGCCTTCATCATATATATCCAAAACAAAAATGAACCATTTATAAGTACTAAGCATTATTAGCACCTTAAAATATAAGTGATTCTGCTACAATGTCAGCAGGTTACTATTGGAAAGCAATTCATTATTTAATTGGTCTTTGGCCAGATAAGAGATATGAACATGTAGAAGACATGCAGGCCTAGGCATTTTAGATTAGATAACACCTGACCTACCTTGAGAGAGAAAAATAGTAAAAACCTGTTAAAATCTCTGCTGTTTTAATTAGAGATGGGGTATCATGAAATACTTAATGCTTTCTTTCCTGCTGCTGGAAAAAGACCTGCTCCTAACCATTATCTGATCTTGTCAGTGCCCAAATAGTGAAGATCTAACGTTCACCATCAAATGGTATTCTGAGTAGTACATCTCAACTAAACTCTACATACAGAATGATGGCTTCATAGAGGAATAATGATCCAAATAATCCTAGTAATAACCTTGCTTTGGAAGGAAAATATTTGCAAACTTTCCTATTAAATGTAGTTTTTGTCACACCTGTGTAACCTTGCCAAAGGCATGCTGATATCTCAATGGTGGGCCAACATGAAAAATGAAGTAAACTGGAATTGTGTTGAGCCAAGCCTAAGAAAATTAATTTAGCTGTAGGTCCAGCCATCAAGGAACCAAAATGGTATGCCTAAGAGAGCATCACAATCTCAGAAGTAATCCTGACTGGTGTTTTTGTACAGGAGTCTACACAGCTGGGAAGCATGCCAGAGCTCATGCTTTGCAGGAGAGACTGGTAGAGAAATGGCAAGAGCTATCAAACAGGTAAGCATTTGGCCAAGGGGTCTGGGGCTTGTGGCAGAACCCTGTTCCAGCAAATAGAGCTGAATGACACTGGAAAAGTAAACACAGTCATGAGAAGGCATAATTAGATCAGGAGATATGGCTGCAGCTTTTGTAGGCAGTGGACTGCTCAAGCCCAAGCCAGTCCAAGTATCAGACTGACTCAGAACAATAAGGCTAGTGCCAAGTTTCCCCACCAGCAAAGATATAGCTTATATTTCTTTTCCAGTGTTAGTTCCCTTTAGTTCAAAAGTGGACAGAAACGAGCCTACAAGCTTAAAGTTTTCAATGTCTAAAGTTAAATGAGGCTAGAGAAGGTGTGAATCCACCTTTATGTGGTCATTTATATATTTTTTCTATCCAACACACACAGAAATCACTGAACACACACACACACATACACACGCACACCAGAGACATGAACATACTTTTATTAATACAGTATGAATGATTTTCTTAAGTCTGTATTTTACAAAGGTCCAAATTTATTGCTGACTGCCAAGTCTTCTTAATTTATAACAACAAATAAATCTTAAGATTAGGAAAACCACATTAAGTTTATGATCTTTGACACTCAAGCATATTGTTTAAAATGTTCAAAAAATGGGTGCCTGGGTGGCTCAGTAGTTAAGCGTCTGCCTTCGGCTCAGGTCATGATCCCAGGGTCCTGGGATGGAGCCCCACATCGGGCTCCCTGCTCCGCGGGAAGCCTGCTTCTCCCTCTCCCACTCCCCCTGCTTGTGTTCCCTCTCTCACTGTGTCTCTCTCTGTCAAATAAATAAAATCTTTAAAAAAAATGTTCAAAAAATGATGAACTTTACTTAGAGATGAGTTTCAGGCTTATACTTCATCACAGATTATGAAAATCAGTGGAAAATGTACAGTTGTGAAATAAACCAGTGGGAATATACAGATTTCCAATTCTGGGTTCCCTAATTTTAAGTTCTTTATATCCTGATTTATCAAATGCAAACTTTGAACTTCTCCAGTTGAAATATTTCTTAAATTCTAATATAGAAGGATTTATGTATACTCCCCATTGTTTCATTTACTTAGAAAGCAGATTGAAAGAACAATGATGCTGGATTTCAGATGTCTGGAGGAAATACTGCACGCATGACATCTGTTTTCCCTGGAGATTTGACACACATTTGCTTTAATGTACTGGTGTGTTCCTCATTACCTTAGAAGCTATATGCTAAAAACAGGAGTGTGTTTCAGTTTTCAAGGAAAAGAAAAAAATTATAAATCCCAAAGCCCTTCTCTCTGATGAACAATAAATTAGGGTTAAGCTTTCAAAGAAGAAAAAATGCAAATGATCATGTTTCTAAATGGCCCAACTTTTTAAAGATTATGTGTAAGTCTTCCATAAGCCTTCCATACATGTTAGTTTTTCTTGTTATTGAAGACTTATCCAGAGCCAGAAAGAACATGTCTTTGAAAATCAACAGCTAAAAGAAATAAGATCTGCATCTCTAAATAGCCTGAGTCACCAATTTAAGATGTTTGAGGTATTAATCCTCTGGAAAATTATTTGGCCCCCAGAAGCAGTGAATTGTTAAACATCTTTGGTGGATACCCTGGAGTTTTGCCATAAACTGACACGTGAAGATCCATGCTGAACACAGAATGCCACTATTCCACACTATACCAGCTGGCTTGTAACATCTACATCTCTGTATAATTTCCTTTAATAAAAAACATATAACATACCCAAAACACTTCCATGATTCTCATTCAGTATCTATTCAACCAATTTGAAAATTGAGGAGTATTTCCCCCTCAGATCACCTAAACTTAAAAGCTTTTGTAAGGTTCCTTCAGAGTGAAGGAACACAATTCAGAATGATAGCATGAAGAATAAAATGTATTCTTGAAGTTCACATATCACATGGGTAGATGAGATAAAATCTTTTTCTTTCACTATATCTTTCCTTTGCCTGAGATGACCACATCAAATGATCAGATGTTATTCTGCAGCATGAGAACTAGATGGAGCAATGAAATCAAGCGTCTCGAATCATTGCCTAAGTCCAGACAATGATAATAAACATCTCTCGAAAGGTCTAAGCCAGACACATTAGTGAACATGAGCTGTCTCACATCAGCTGAAAGGAAAACCGTCTCCTGAAATTAAAGAGCAATTGGTATCAACATTTGCTTTCTCCTGGCACCATCTTTAGAATCTTGGATTCATACCTTTCGCTCATGTATCCTGATGCACTTAAATAAAACTAAAAAGACTTCAATATCCCCCACTCAGTGAACTGAAGTAAATAAGTGAATTGATTTAGTGAATTGCATCCATACCCTTAATTAAATACATTTCACAACATGATCTGGAGAATTAGAATTAATTTTGCATTTATTATAGTGGCTTTTCCATTAAAAATAGAGACACCAAGGAGGTCAGATTGAGTTAGGGATAAAGGTTTGAAGGTCCTACTAAAAAGACTAATAAAAAGTGATTTAAATGTCACCATTTCCCTGCCAAAATGTATACATGATATTTTTAGTTTGACATGAAAACTCCATCCTTGTTTGTTGGTGTTCAATTCTGAACATAAATTCTACAGTTTTCAGAAAGAGATGATATGTGTGTATTTAACAGCTAAAACACTGACAGGATTGGAAACCAAAATCTTATGTTTATCCAAAGGTTAGAGAGAGTATATTCAGCCACAATATGAATGTAGATTACCTACATGAGCTTGCCAACAACAATCTTTAGGATAGAACAGTAATTTAATGCACACCTTAGCCAGAAGCCCAGCAGAGACAGCTGAGCAAGTCTAGCTGACTGAGGCAAGTAATCATTAGCAAATATCTCTGCTGAGATTTAATAGCTTTTATGATATATATCTCTATTGGTTTGAATTTTTTTGAAGCCTCAGAAACTACAAAAATATTAAAGTGAGAAGTCTTTATTGATTGAAAGAATAAAACAAATTGATTAACAGATTGGTGGATGACTGCATGTATGGATGGACAGATGAATTTTCAAAGATTTTAGTTTATAATACAGTTTTTATTTAAATAAAAAACCAAAGTACTTTACTTTCTTTTTATAATATCTGGTTTGAAATTATACCCAGTAGGTTGAAGACAGCTGAGGGAGCAACTGGGGAAATTTTTCCTTAAGAGACTATAGTGACACAACAATTCATTTTCCATATATTATAGATATTATCATGGAAGATAAATTGAAGAGATTCCAAGAAAGAGAAAGAAGTCATGATTTAGGTATTAATTCTTCAGTCAAGAAGTTTACCCTCAGAAGACTCCATTTGTTTACATTTTTTACCAAACTATTATTTCAAACATCTTGGCTGGATATATGCACTTCATCAGAACAAGTAACTAGTTCATGATTAGCTAGATTCTCCATACACCAGGATCATCTTCAGTTGTAAATTAAGTACCAGTGGAAGTCAAATCAGCAGAGTATAATTTATTAAGCTACTGCTGTGTTAATGCAACCTCCAAAGGTAGCTCATTTACTATCCAGGATTTGATTAGTCCCTAGAATAACCTGGTTCATTTTATTCAGATAATACTATTTCAAACCATAAATTTCACAAACTGACCCTCAGAGAAAAAAATACCTGTGAATTTAAGTATTCTGTAATTTACAGAATTAAGAATTCTGTAAAATTCTAACTCATTCATTTTCCATCCACGTTGACACCTTGCTAGTTGTACAGGGAGTTATAAAATATGTAATCCTGCTATTTTTCAAAGATAAGTTAGGCAATATCCTGGGGCGGCATATTTTGCTCAGGCATCCTTACACCATTATGATACTACCCAATATGTTATGGCAATTGTAATACTTTGTAGACCAGTGGAAAATATATCTAAAAATAACTGTGCCATTTCTGAGCAAAAGCAGAAGTAATTGATGTTTCCTAGAAAAATGATCCCACCTGGCTTTGTAGAAGAGCAGCATGAGTGTTTCAATGACAGGTAGATCCAGAACAGAGCTTTGTCCTCAATATCATTCTGATTCTCTGAAACCCCAAAGCAAGGTTCATAGAGATTCTTTAGAATGCTCCACTTGAAAGCCAGATTACACTATTTAAGTGGCCTATGGAGTTCTGTATTAAAGGCTCCCTGCTGCTCAGGCATTTTTCCCATTATAATATATTGCTGTGGATTTAACACTGTAGATGTTCTAGCATTTAACTAATGTGGCTCAAAAGGTTGTCATCGGGGATGCTTCTAAATTATATCACTGCAAATAAACCTTGCTACGGAAAGAATTGCTTATCTAGCAAAGACATTTTATGGCATATTTGCATAAAAATAATACTTCTGTCTTTCAAGTTCATCTGTAACACTGCTGCTGAGCTGAAGAGCATTAGATGTGTTACGAATACAAGCGACTTTGGCAGCAAGCTAATTTGTAAAGGCATGTTGCAAACTTTAAGTGCACCACAATGCCCTAACTTATGCCCTGCCTAACTCAGAGGTGTTTCCATAATAGAAAAAGAGTATCAAAAATACTTACTACTCAGCTCTTCCATTTAGCTTACGGGAAATTGGCAATCAACCACTGGATGTTAGTCCCTTGTCATATGTGGCCTACAAAGCTGGTGAATGAAGCAATTCAAGGCAAGGCAGTTTCCAGAGGAGAATGAAATATTGGCCACATGGTTAGATTGTTTGAAGAGATGTTTTTTACCCCTCTTCTAACACCAACCCACAGCGAATGTGAAAGCAGACGTGAGGACGAAAGGTATTGACCAAGCCTTGTCCTGTTCTCTGGATCTTAGTTGAAGGCTCGTGGTTGCTCGTACTGCAGAACATGAAAACAGCTGAGACTCAGAGCAGCCTGGGTTCAACATCCACCTTAATGTGTGTGCCATGCGCTCTAGACAAGTTGTTTGACCTCAGATTCAATTTCCTCATATTTTTTGAAATGTGTATAACATACTGACTTTGGTGGTTAAGAAAATTTAACAGCCTTTTCAGTTAGATAAGGCAGGTACTTTTACCTACATTCTGTAGATAGGAAAATTAAAGCTCAATGAATTTAAGAGAATCTGTACAAATTTAGGAATTTGTAAAATGTCACCTATATAGATAATAGCAGAGCTGGGTACAAAATCCAAGAGGTTTGGCCCCTGACTTAAAGGTATTTCTGTTCCAATATGCAGGATTCTCAATTTTCCTAGATTTTGCTGGGTGTTCTGACCTCACAAATGTACACATAAGCTATTTTCATTTTTAAGCCAAACAAATCTTTATTTATTAAAAAGTGAAGAAAAAACAAAACCTTAAACAGCTAGTCAGGTTGAAACTTCACATTTGCTATTTTGAAAGTCTGTCCACAGGTCTCCTAAACTGTTCCTACTTTTCACAGATTCTTCCTTTATTTCAACTCTGAACTCAAAAGATACAAGGCTTCCATTTCTCTCTGAGATTCCAGCAGTGTCCTGTGATATAAGGAAATTGGGGACAAAGGAGGCCATTTGTAAGTATAAGTCATCTATGGATTGAATGTTGACTGGGCACGTCCCTAACTGCTTACTATAAATTTTTTTCTCTATTGAATTAATATGATCGTTTCAAAAAATTAGATTACAATATGGTCATAACAAAATATATGCCTACAAATTAATTTATTTATACATTCAAAGAGTATTTAAGTTAGAACTTATTCATGTCCCTTGTACAATATACCATACTATATAATTTATGTATTTATTTCCTTTATTCTCTCATATCTCACTAAAAATAAAATGGAGGAATGTGTAACTATTGTCACCATTTTATTCCCAATTTTAGAAAAAGCTTCTAAGACATAGACATGTATTAAATATTTGTTAAGTGAATGAATGCATCCCTCAATCAAATACATACCTTAAATGGGAATATGAATTCCATCTGATTATCAACCCAACCATTTTTGCATTGCATCATCCTTTCTCACCTATTTAAGGTGCAATTTCCCCTTCTTTTTCCTGCACCATCAATGTATTACACTATCAAATTCTTCCCATCCACTTACAGCTATGCATTAATATCTATCAACTTGAAAAAAAAAAAAAACCAACCTTGACACCATAGCTCCCTCCAGCTGTATCTTCACTTATCTGCTCTCTTTACATGAAATCTTTTTTAAAAAGTTGCCTATACTTCCTAATCCACTTCTTCCCTTTTCAATATTTCTTGACACACATGCCTGAAACTATAACTGCTTTTGCTAATGTCATCAGTGATCTCCATGTTGTCAAAGCTAATGGCCAGTATGGTTTTGAAACACTTTCTTCACTTGACTCTTAGGAAACCATTTGCCTTTTATTCTCCTCCTCTCCCACTGGTACATACTTATCTTTCTAACCTTGAATCACTGGTATGTCCCAGGACTGTCTTCAACACTCTGCTTCCATCCTCTATTGACACTTACCATCTAGGTAATCTCATTCAATGGCTTTAGATATCATCTATATGTTAATGACTCTAATTTTAATCTCTATCACTATTCTCTCTCTTAAACTGCAGACTCATATATCCAATGCCAATTTCACATGTTCACCTGAATGCCTGAAAAACACCTTAAATTTAGCATGCCCAAATAGAAACTCTTGGTTCCTCGTCCATCCCCAAAATCTATACTTCCCCCAATGTTCTTCATTTCAGAAAAGGGCACCTCCATGATTTCAGTTGTTTATGCCATAAAACTTACTGTCATCACAGGCTCCTCTCTTTTCTCTCACATTCCACATTCAATCCCTCAATAAATCCCATTAAGTCCTACCTTCAACATATATTCTTAACCAACTACTTCTTAATACTTCTAACACCATAGTTGAAATCACTATCATCTGTCACCTATACTACTGCAATGGGCTTCTAAATGAGTCTCTGTGTTTCTTTTTTTTAAGATTTTATTTATTTATTTGAGAGAGAGCAAAAGAGAGAGAGAGAGAGTGGGGAGAGGGGGAGAGGGAGACAGAGAGAATCCCAAGCGGACTCTGTGCACTGAGTGCAGAGCCCGATGCAGGGCTCAATCTCACGACCCTGATATCATGACCTGAGCTGAAATCAAGAATCAGGCACCTAACAAACAGCCACCCAGACACCACAGTCTCTATGTTTCTAGCCATGCCACTCTTACAGTCTCTTCTTAGTACAGTATTCAACAATCTTTATAAAACATAAATTAAATCATGTCAGGGGGACCTGGGTGGCTCAGTCAGTTAAGTGCCTGCCTTCAGCTCAAGTCATGATCCCAGTGTCCTGGGATCAAGCCCCACATCAGGCTCCCTGCTCAGCCGGGAGTCTGCTTCTCCCTCTCCTTCACCTTCTGCCCTTCCCCCAGCTCATGTTCATTCTCTCTCTCTCAAATAAATAAATAAAATCTTAAGGAAAAAAGAAACATAAATTAGATCATGTCAAAACTTTGTTGACAACCATCCATTAGCTTCTGAAATCACTCAGAATGAGACCCAAAGTCTTACCCACAGTATACAAGACCCAAATCATTTCCTCCAACCTACTGCACAAATTCTCTGATTTCACCTCCTATCATTCTCCTATGAATTAAGATCCAGTTAACACTAGACTCCTGAGTATTCCTCAAATATGCCAAGTACCACCCCCCACCTCATTGCAATCATATTTTCCTTTGCCTAGAAGATGTTCCCTCAAAATGTCTAGTCTCTATCTAGACATTTAGAGGGAACATCCTCTAGAGATAGAGGATGTCTCTATCACATCCTCAAGTTCTGTGCTCAAATCAGACACTAGGTGAGAAGGTTTCATTGACCATTCCATACAAAAATAATGTCCTACCCCCTAACTCTATATATCCTTATCCTTCCTTCACAGCATTCATCACTAGCTAACATACATTATTTGTTTATTGCCTTTTTCTCTGCTTTAGAACATGAGCTCCAAGACAGTAGAAAAATTATCTGTTGTGTGTATTGCTGTATCCCAGTCTTGGGACAGTTCCTGATACATGGTTGATGATTAATAAGTATCTATTGAGTCAGCTGAATGACTCTCTTAACTATGAAAAAATAGGGTGAGGAGAAACCATTGTCTCAGAAAAAGTTATACTAGGACCTTCCATGGCCAAATAAAGTAGAAAAACACAGGCTTAAATAAAATTAACTTCTCTGACTAGAGGGCTTCTCAAAAGGGAATAGGATAAAGTATAGCATATGCCAAATGTATGAACTTAGGAAAACCTTTATAAGGAAGATTTAATGAGACTATCTACTTTCTGGGGAACACACTGGAGAAATGCTGCCAAATTTAAACAGTATAGAATAGAATATATTTTGCAAGAATTAATGACTTGATTGTATACTAGTACCTTTTGATAGAGTTAGATATGGCACCAAAATTTGTACAAAATAATTTATTCAGTGAAAAATATTTCATTTAAAAAAAAAGAAAGAAAAAGAAAAAATATTTCATTTTAGTTCTGTAGGTGTGGAAAAAGATATTTTTAAGCTCCTAAAGATGAGGCAGACATAAGTTATTCAATTTACAAAGTCCCTTATTTCATTTCATAGGAACTCTATAAGATATGTATTGGTATCAGTGAGGTCATATGATACATGTCTTTCTCTGATTGACTTATTTCGCTCAGCATAATACCCTCCAGTTTCATCCACGTCATTGCAAATGGCAAGATCTCATTCCTTTTGATGGCTGCATAATATTACATTGGTATGAGGAATTCTTAATCTCAGGAAACAAACTGAGGGTTGCTGGAGTGGGGGTGGGGTGGGAGGGATGGGGTGGCTGGGTGATAGACATTGGGGAGGGTATGTGCTATGGTGAGTGCTGTGAATTGTGTAAGACTGTTGAATCACAGACCTGTACCTCTGAAACAAATAATACATTATATGTTAAAAAAAAAAGAAGAAGAAGATAGCAGGAAGGGAAAAATGAGGGGGCAGAAATCGGAGGGGGAGACGAACCATGGGAGACTATGGACTCTGGGAAACAAACTGAGGGTTCTAGAGGGGAGGAGGGTGGGGGGGATGGGTTGGCCTGGTGATGGGTATTAAGGAGGGCACGTACTGCAGGGAGCACTGGGTGTTATGTGCAGACAATGAATCATGGAACACTACATCAAAAACTAATGATGTAATGTATGGTGATTAACATAACATAATAATAATAATAATAAAGGTATGTATTGGTATCTCTACTTTTTATATGAAGGAAACAAAACCTAGGGTGTTTAAGCGACTTCCTCAAAAAATTAATGATAGAACCAGAGTCTGAACCTAGGTCATTCCAGTGCCCCAAATCCCAGAATTTATTCCTCCTCCCCTCCCTTCTTTCCTCCCTTCCTTCTTTCACTTCTTTCTCATTCATGATGCCTCTCTAAAATTCAAAATCAATCAAAAATCACCAGTCTTCCCCTACAAAGGTTTAGTTTTTCTATTATGGGAGAAATACTCTATTCTGGAAATCAACAAATTTTGTACAGATCCCATGAAAAATGGGTCCCATTTTGCATTATAGTGATCCATTATTTTTATGGACCACCCTGCACTTCCTATACTCTCCCCAGGCTCTTTTTATTTCATGGGAGCAAAAATTTTTTCTCTTAAAACAAAAGCTTCATTTAAAAGGAAATTAATTGTTATTTAAAGGGCAGCTTAAATGTCATTTCAAGTCATACCTTCTTTCTGTACATCCAAGGCATTCTGCATAGAATGTAAACTATTTTTAAATGGTCATTTTTTGTCCAGTCCCTGTTTCCATCGGTTGTGTGGTAAGCAGGAAAGCAAAGACTTCATGCAGATGTGCTGTTACCACTTGAGACAGTATTTTCATTCTCATTGTAATTCTCCTTTATAACCACACAAAGAGTTATTTAAATTTGGAAGGTATGGCTGAATAAGAACTTATATAAACTCAAACAAATTGCTCAAAAGAAGAAACGAAATTAATCTCTTCTTATGCCTTTACTTTTCTCAGTTGCCTTTTAAAACTGATTTTGATTTTGCTATTTCATAACCAAATAGCCCTCTGCCTTAAATACAGATTCTCTTCCCTAAGTTGAGCTCTAAAATATTACTGCTGTATTAAATCCTGACTGTACAAGTTTGACTAAATAATACTTACCACCTAGCAAACTGAGAAATCTAAATGTTATTAGGATAAATGATGGTATGCCAACTTTGTGGATTCATTCTCTAGTAAATTTCAATTTTCATTTCGTAACATCAGTTCAGATCAATGTTTCTATTTAGAATTTTAAATCCACAAATATTAAATTCATTCATTCATTCATTCATCAGTAATGAGAAAATGCAAATTTAAATAATATAATACCATTTTTATGTCAGGCAATGAAAGTGTTAACTCATGCCACTGTGGTGATCATTTTCCAATATATAAGCATATCAAATCAACACAACACACCCCTTAAACTTATACAATGTTATATGTCAATTATATCTCAATAAAGCAGGGGGGTGTGGGAAACGAGATACCAGGATTCAGTTCTTGGTAAGGGCCCTATTCTGGCTTATAAGCAGCCAGCATCTTGCTGTTCACATGACCTCTTTGTTCTCCAGGGAAGAGCAAGAGCTCCTTTATCTATTTATCTATTTATCTATTCCTATTATTGATAGATAAATCTATCAATTTATCTATTCCTCTTCCTAAAAGGGCACTAATCCCATAATGGGGACCCCACCTTCATGACTTAATCTAACCCTAAATACCTCCGAAGACCCCATCTCCCAACACCAACACATTGGGGGTTAGGGCTTCAACATGATTTGGAAAGGAAGGGAACACAAACATTCAGGCCATAAAGGACAACTTTATATATATGTCCATAGAGACATGAACATGCATAACCCCTGCGGTACTACTTGTACTACCAAAATAGATTTAACTATACATAAGTACTTCTTAAAAAAATAATACTGAGACGGGGCACCTGGGTGGCTCAGTTGTTAAGCATCTGCCTTTGGCTCAGGTCATGATTCCAGGGTCCTGGGATCGAGCCCCGCATCAGGTTCCCTGCTCAGCGGGAGGCCTGCTTCTCCCTCTCCCACTCCCCCTGCTTGTGTTCTCTCTCTCGTTGTGTCTCTCTCTGTCAAATAAATAAATAAAATCTTTAAAAATAATAATAATACTGAGTGAAAAAGGAAGGTAAAAAAGGATAAATGTAGTGATGTAACTAAGGTTAAACACTTCAAAACAGAAAAGTTATAAATTATTTATGGTACATATACATATATGAGATAAAAATGAACTAGATAGAAAGACGCACACCAAGTTCATAAAAGATAGTTCCTGTGGAGGCAGGAAGAGTAGAATGAGACTGACACTGGTATGAATGGAGAACAGAGATAACAAAATTTTAACAATTGTCAGTTACGAAAATGGGTATTCTACTATTCTATGTATTTTTCTGAAATATTTACATTTTTTTAATTTTTAAAACAAATTATTAGAATCCTACATCCTACATCCTAGCTACACTTGGGTTCAGGAGGTTGGAGTAGTTCATCTTATCTTCGTCATGGTTATGATAAATGGGGTATATATTTGCAGAATAACCATAATTGTTTAACACGACTGGTAATCATACATTGGATTTTCCAATGAAATATTTACCCAGTTTTGATGTTGATAAGACATTTATATATATAGATCTTGTGAAAATGTATATTATAATATACTAAGGCCACTAGTTGGCATTAGTAATGTATTACATGATTGAATTAATTGCAATATGGGTAAAAAGTAGTGTAATCACATCCAATACTGAGAAACCTAAGGAAAGTTTCTAGTGTTACTGGAAGATGGAAAATATTGTTATTTAAAGACAATGTAAGCATGAATTCTAAACCCAAAGTAACAATGAATTTAGCCATTGAGTTTCAAAACATGATTGAGATCAGGAATATTTCACAGAAAACGTGTGCAGAATAAGGGAGGAAGTAGAAAAATATGGATGCATATGGAGGAATAACGCTCCTTTCTAAAAACTCCAACTAAGCTGGTGGTAAATATATTGAACCTGTGTTTCTCTAAGCACCGTACTTGGAGGATCTAATGTCAAAAAAGTTTAGAATTAGACAATGGTGGCCATTGGCATTTTATTGAGATGTGTTGTATGGTGATTCACTTTTTGAGGCTTGTATATACTAAAGATATGTCCTTGCCTAAACTATGACTGCACTGGCTTAGGCCCCATCATTTGTTACCTGCTTAATGTCTCAATTTACTGCCCTCCTCCAGTTTCTATGCTCTTTTTAACTCATTGTCCACTCTAACATCATATCTCTGATATAAAATTCTGATCATGTCAGTCCCTAATTAAAAACATGCAAAACAAAACCAAAACCTGCAATGGGCTAGTCCTATGGGCTTGGAGACATTTCCTTTAAAAATAGTTGAATAAGAAAAGCAAGATACAGGGGCGTCTGGGTGGCTCAGTCAGTTAAGTGTCTGCCTTCAGCTCAGGTCATGATCTCAGGGTCCCAGGATTGAGCCCCGCATTGGGCTCCTTGCTCAGCAGGGAGTCTGCCTCTCCTCCATCTGCCTCTCCCCCAGCTCATGCTCTCTCTCTCTCTCTCTCGCTCAAGTAAATAAATAAAATCTTTTAAAAGTCAATATACAGAAAAATATGCAAAGTATTCTTTCGTAAAGCAAACAATGACCAAAAGAACTATGTGTGGAAACTGGATATATGTATAACATACTGTACACTTGAATATGATTATATAACCATGGGGAAAACAAGGGTTACAAAATAAGTGTTAATATGAGTTGGGGAGGGAAAGATGTGGATGGGGGAGTCGGGGAGATGGGAAGGAGAGAGGAGTAGGAGGACCAAGTTGAAAAAGGAAAAGGAAAAAAACAGTATGTATATGATCACCTCTATATATTAATATATTCTATGTGCATAATAATTTTTAAAGATTTTTTTTATTTTAGTGAGAGAGTGAGTGGGGAGAGGGGCAGAGGTAGAGTCACAAGCAGACTCCCCACTAAGCACACAGCCCAATGCAGGGCTCAATCCCACAACCCATGAGATCATGACCTGAGCCAAACCAAGGGCTGGTCACTCAACCGACTGGGCCACCCAGGCTCCCCTATGTGTGTAATATTTTTAAGTAAGCACTTAAAAAGCATACCAATAACTTCCCGTTATCTGCAGGAAGGAGTTGAAACTCTCTGGCATAAAAAAGAGTCTTTCCAATCCCCAAATTCAAATCCCACAATCACACCAGCCTCTGTCCCAGCTACACCTTTTCTTCATCGTTCCCACACACCATCTGAACTTCCCTGTCCTACAAACGTCCTACATACGTCATGTATCTGGAATGCCCTCTCCTCCTTTCTCCTTAGGGAAACCCTAATCTTCATTCAAGATCCAGTTCAAATGTCCCTTGTGAAGCCTTCCTTAAATTCACATACTCTATCTTCTGTGCTCTCTTAGGTCTTTGTAGATCCTTCTATTGTGATGCTAAGTTGTATTATGATTACTTTTGGACATATTTCAGCATATAATTCTCTCACTAGATGGTTAATTACATGAGTAAAAGAGCCATGTGTTTAGTTTTTGCACATCCAGCACCTAGGATAATACCAGCATTTACGAACTGATAAGTAATTTTTGTTGAATTAATTGATTGATTTCTGCGTGATTTTATGTCTTTAAAATGATACTCAACATTGTTAGCTTTCTGTACGTCAAGTTTAAGCATTTAAATCCCTGTAAGCAAATCAGTTTTATTCTGGCTAATGGCCATGGTTTACAAACATCTCATACTTGCCCATGTTACAGGGCTTTAGGGAGGGATCCCTTCTATCTAAGTTTTGGGGAGGCCACCCTAAGTTAAGACCAAAACAATAGGTGGCATTTCTTCCACATTCCAAACTAAGGTACTAGTCCTCCTATACAAGACTTGAGAGGGGGTGGACAACGACCCCTTGGTGACTCACGTATACTTCAAGGGTCTCAAAGAATTGAAACTGAAGAAACGAGAAGGGACAAAACAATTTCTCTGGAGAAAGTTGTTGGAGGCCGTAGCAACTTTCCATTTCCCTCACCTATGAGAAAGGATTCAAGAACACTTCTCGGAGATGTGGATGTTTATTCCCTAAAGTTTGGAGGACACAGAAGACAAGTATTTGGTCCACCCTTGAGAAATGTCAGGCAAAGGACTACATGGGGCTGTCTGCTTGGTGGCAGAACAAAGAGATACAGGTGTACTCAGAGCCAGCTGTATTTCTTACAACCGGGCAGAGTTTCATGTTTCTGTGGACCAAACGTGGGCCCTTTAGATGGGAGCTGGCTAAGGGTGCTTTGGAAAGGATTTTTTCTAGGGATGAGCCACCCTTAGCACAGAGAAGCTGTGGGACCCTAACAGATGCCAAAGTTGAGAAGCAGTTAAAGCATTCAAGCAGAGGAGAGGTGATTGCATGATTCTTGCAATAGAACCTTGGAGGAACTCACAACCTCTGAGTGCACCCCCACGACAAGCCAACATAGAATGCTGGCATACCTGCCCCGTGCCTCTCCTCTGCACCCCACCCCCAACAAGGAAAGGTGAAATTTCAGTGCTGGGGGTTAGGGGGATGCCAGGACATTTCCTCAACTGCAGCAGGCCCAAAATGGGGAAGCTTTTAACTTTATATGAAATCAGAGGTTCACTTTCCTGACATGGGATTGTTACTGTAACTGTATGTAACTAGACCACTTCTTTTATCATACAAAAGTGAATGCGAGAGCTATGGAACTCACCTAATTTTTTTTTTTTTTTTTTTTTTGAGAGAGAGAGAATGAGATAGAGAGCATGAGAGGGGAAAGGGTCAGAGGGAGAAGCAGACTCCCTGCTGAGCAGGGAGCCCGATGTGGGACTCGATCCCGGGACTCCAGGATCATGACCTGAGCCGAAGGCAGTCGCTTAACCAACCGAGCCACCCAGGCACCCACACACCTAATATTTCAACCAGAGGTTGGAAAAAGAGCTAATCCTAGGAAGGTTTGAACTTAACATGTTCTAGTTTACAAACAAACTTGTAGTGCATGCTGTTTTACCCAACAGGAATGGAATGAAAAATATGTATTAATTTGTATCAATTTATTGCCACTACAGAGGGAAAGAAACCTCAAGTGCATGTTTGGCTCAGAGAGAAATACTGGATCATATTCTAAAGGCCGATGTTAGGGTAAATTGTCAAAGATATACAACATACCCTCTTAATGTCATGATTGAAACTCACAATGAAATCACTGCAGCAATTCTAACACAAAAAATCTTACCTTCATAAAGAATTTTAGTCATACAATAAGATACTCTCCTAGTCCAACGAAATAATTAGGACAATACTCAGAAATGTTTTTTTTTTTTTCCCTGTCATACTAACTTACTGCATGTCAGGTATGATAGTAGGCACCGGAGAAACAAAGCTGAAGAAGACCACATCCTTGTTACTGAGCAGTTCACAGACAAGAAGAAAGGCAAACAGACAAAAAACACCAGCCACGGGGCTAGTGAAGGCCTTCGTCAGATCACATCTGGACTGTTAGAGTGCCATCTAACCAGGCTTCCTGCCTCTAGACAAATGCCCTCATGCCCATCTACATTGATTTCTAAAATAAATCTAGTATGATCATGGCACACACCTACACTGAATGCCCTACTAGTTTCTAGTAAATTTCAAGGTTAAGTTGAAGTAACTTAATCAGGGATACTCTTTATGATCTGCCTCCTAACTACTTCTTCATTCTCCTTTTTATCTTTTTTTTTTAATTTTATTTATTTATTCATGAGAGACAGAGAGAGGGGGAGAGAGAGAGAGAAAGAGAGGCAGAGGGAGAAGCAGGCTCCCAAGGAGCAGGGAGCCCGATGCGGGACTCGATCCCAGGACTCTGGGATCATGACCTGAGCCGAAGGCAGACACTTAACCATCTGAGCCACCCAGGCACCCCGTTCTCCTTTTTAAATACTCCTCTTTAGCGGCACCTGGGTGGCTCAGTCGGTTAAGCGACTGCCTTCGGCTCAGGTCATGATCCTTGAGTCCTGGGATCGAGTCCCACATGGGGCTCGTTGTTAGTAGGGAGCCTGCTTCTCCCTCTCCCTCTGCCTGCCACTCCCCCTGCTTGTGCTCTCTCTCTCAGATAAATAAATAAATAAAAATCTTTAAAAAATAAAAGTAAATACTCCTCTTTTGTTAACGTTATATGCCAGTGCCTCAAACTATACCACATTGTTTCAAACCTCTGAGCCTTTGACCATACTGTCCTTTCTCCCTAGAATCCCTTCGGCATCTCGTTGGCCTGCAAAACTTCAGTTCATTCTTTGAAACCTTGCTAAGACATTCACCTCTTCTGTGAGGTCCTTCATGTCCACCTCTTTTTTCTGAACTAACCACATCCTTATTCATATCAATTCCATTTCTTAGCCATACGTCTATAATGATACATATGGTACTGCCAACAAATATTTACTCAGAATCTCATCTCTACCTCTAAACGATTAAGCACCTGGTATGGTGACTAGAAATTGTAGTCAATGAGCAAATGAAATAACTGAACCAAGTTGAATTTGTTTCAGTTGTATGATAATATTTATTGACCACGATGAGGGGTCACTTCGTGGGACTCAAATGGTAAGTGGATAAAAAAAAGCTGTAATAATTGATGCTGAAGAAAATACAGATGAGACAGATTGGAGGAGAGTTGGCTGACTCGCCTCTGTGAATCAGGCCCAGGATTTATGAGGTAGAAACCGAGGAGTCCTAAGAGGTTCAGAGGGTTCAAGTCCTACAGGGACTTGGGTATTGGAAGAAAGAATTAGCTAACACTACTGAGAAATCAGACAAGAAATCCCTGCAGCCTCACATGATGTTCATTTGAACTTTGTTCATACTTTAGATTCCATTTGTTTTTTCATGTGGCTTCCATGCTCCTCTATCTTTCCCTAAAGGCATACTCATGTTTAGAGAACGTGTAATAAAAAGATTAGATAAAAATAACAATGACTGCTTTCTACTTATTGGAAATTCACACGATTTATACAAATGTATAAATGTCAGGAAGAATTATTAACCAAACGCCACTCCACCCAATTACTTGGTATCTTTCTTTTCTCACTTGATTCTTTTTTTCAAAGAACAAAAACTAAAGACTTGGCACTTTCTCCATAATCTTTATTATTCCTGAATACAACTGACTAGGAAATATTTAAATTAATTTTTACATAGCACCACAATCACATTTTCATTTTTAACATCCATCATTAACACTAATAGTTCCCCATGTCCACCACTACCACTATCATTAAATTGAATCTTCTAGGATCTGCTTAATCCAGAGATCAGTTTAAGTTGGCTTATATACATGATCCTTAGTTTTTACAGTTCACATACACCACAAGAAATGTAGTCCATCTGGATATAGATTGTGATCTTGGCTTTACATCTCCCAAGAAACAAACTACTGAACAACCCATTCCAAACTAACTGAGAGACTTAAGCCTAACTGTATAGTTTCTAACCATTCACTCATTCAACAAAATCTTAGTGAGCTCCTACCGAGAGTAAGCACTAAAATACACATTGTAAATGTTAATATACAAAGAACTCATATTACCTTCAGGGAGCTCCAGTGAATTCACAGACAATGACAAATACCTGAGGTAGGTGCTATGTTGGAAGATGCTGGAGAAATGAGAGGGTGCTCCACAGATGACTCCCAGGAGGCATCCCAGAAGAGGTCAAACTTAAGTAAGATTTGAAGGATGAGTAAGAGTTAGGCCAAGTCCCCATAATGGGGAAGGGAATTCCAAACACCACAGGTGCTAGAGCCTGAAAACATGAGCCTGGCGATGCTTTTAGAAAACTTCAGGCTTTTGATGTAGCTGGAGCCTGGAGTGTGTATGAAGGTATAGAGAGATGAAGCTGGACTAGCAGGCAGGCCCTGATGGTCAATAGCCTTTTATGACATGTTTAGATTTTACCCTGAAGATGAAAAGTCAATTCAGAAATTTTACCAGGTGAGTGGCTGGCTCAGATTAGGTTTTTAGAAAAGTCATTCTGGCCCAAGTGTAAAGGACACAGGAAAAGCAGTTGAGGGATTATCATAGAAGTTCAGGTGAGATAGGGAATCCTGAGAGATGAGCCTGTTTGGGAGGGAAGACATTGGAGCCAGTTTGGGGCAAGCTGAGAAGGCCACTAGAAAATCCAGTAGACCGTACTTCTTGGTTTCTTTAGTTATATAATTTACCCTGCTACCCAGCCCTAATTTCAGTCACATGCCCTCACTGCAAGTAGTAAACCAGCCAGTGCACTGTAAGCCTGCTGCTGAGTCGAGACTTCCCGTTTTGAAGTTTTGTAGTAATATACCTGGCTGATAGAATTTGCACTGTGCTTGAAATATCCACACTGCAAAATCTGCTTTTGGAATTTCAATCACTTTTGATTTAGCCTTGAATCACAGCAGAAAAACTATGTCCTAGTTGTCTTGCTTTCTGGGAAGTTTGGTAGGAGACAAAAAAAAAAAAAAAAAAATACCACGTCATGGAAATCTTTCCCTGGGGCTATGTTTATTGGCCAGTGCTCCGCAGGGCACAAAAAGGTAAGGGCAGGAGGGGTGGAAACGAATCTTCTCTTCTGGGCATACCCAGATGTGAAGGAATGCAGTCCCTGGTGTTTTGGGTCAGTCTGCCCACATACAGAAAATTAACAGGCAGCTACACAGCTTTGAAAATTATATCATAAAGTCCTTTGCCATGATTTCTTATGGGAAAATTATTTTTGATAAACACACTTTTGGATTGCTCATGTTTCTCCAATAATAATTCCATCACATATGTCAAGGAGTTACTATATATGTGTCTAGAAATGAGGGAAAAAGATCTAAGCCAGAGATATTCTATTATAATTTAAAAAGAAAAAGTAATGGACATTCTTTTTATCCCATACTCTAACTTTCTGCATGTGAAAAAAGTATTGTCTCTAACTCCATCTTAAGGGTGAATGACCAAAATAAATCAATTTGATGTGAATGCCAAAGAGTCTAAATAATGGGTTCTAATAACTGAACAAGCATGTTGGGTCTTTATTTAATGATTAAATGCCAAACTGTCACAACATTTTCTTATGTGAATGTATGCAAAAATTTTAGCAATTCAGACACTTTATAAATTCCAATTTCCAAATTAATTTTGAAAACTCTAAACTTGTGATTCCCTCCCCAAAAGGAAATATTCCATTAACCCCTGATTTAACAGGCAAATTTAAAATGATAAGATTTTATAAGTCTAAGATTCTACTCAGAATATTAAGGATTAAACTAATCAAACTATACTAACCACTAGTTCATTAAAAGTTCACTTTGAATTTCTAAACATAAATTATGCAAAAATTAAGGAATATTTATGATGACTTCAAATGGTATACTAGGAAAATATTAAGTATTGCTTTCTGTTCATAAAACTCTAAAATGTAACTGCATTTTTTATCTTCATAAAATCACCTTATATAAAAAGTCAATATGAAGTAACCCAAGAAATCAGCACATTTTCTATCCCTTGATAGTAGTGACTGGAAATAGAATTCTTGGGAAAAAAATTAAATAACATAAAACCAGCTTCTTAGTTAGCAACTTTGGAGTTTCCTGGTCTGTTATGTGGTTGGACTATTGCTGGCTTGTCTGAGTTGGGTTGACCACCCATCTAGCACTCAATCCACATGCCCAGTCTTGTGGGTGTCTTTCTGTTCTCATGTTTTTAAAGCCATGTTTGGTTTTTCACTGACCTCCTGTTATGGTGACCTTTAAAGCAAAAACATTACTACTCCCCCCATGGGCTATGTGTGATGTTGTAAATGTGAATTAAGTATTGGGTAGATGGGGGGGGAGGCTAAAAATCCATGTAGGAGGCCAAACAAATTGAGGGAAAATGCAAAAATCCAAATTGCAAACTCCTGAGAATTTCCCAGGAGCTTCATACCATTTCCACATTTTGAAAAGAATGTAGTAGGAAGTTTTACAAAACAGAGGCTGATAGAAATAAATAGATGAAAAAGGGAAATTCAATTCATCTGTTGAAAACACAAAAAGACGATGTTTTTAAAAATACTTTTTTTTAAATTTTTTATTTATTTATTTGAGAGAGAGACTGAGAGAATGAGAGAAGAGAACACAAGTTGGGTGAGGGGCAGAGGGAGAAGCAGACCGCCGCTGAGCAGGGAGCCCAATGCTGGGCTCGATCCCAGAACCCTGGGATCATGACCTGAGCCGAAGACAACGCTTAACCAACTAAGCCACCCAGGCGCCCCAAAAGTACGTTTTATGTATAGTTACAACAGAGCCTAGATGTATGATGTATTCCAAGTGAAGCTACACTTAGGGCAACTAAGGTTTGGTCCCTGCTTACAAATGACATATGGAATCGTAAAGCCAGGAAGAGGCTCAGAAACTCTCTTCCCAGGGAGGCTTTGGGAGGAGAACCAAGTGGGATCTCTGATCTTCCACCACCACATATTCTTCATTCCAAGTGATGCTGCTCTTAACTCTTCCCAAGTGCCATCATTTGAACAAAGTGTTTCAGGGTGTTGTAAGAAAAAGTCTGTAATTACTAATCTAGTCTGGAATTCTGAAAGATAAACTTACTGCAAGTAGTAGAGTAGCAGATTTGAGAGTAGAATCCCTTTCTCCTAACTGCTCCTCCAGGTTTTGTTTCTCTGCTTCATGGTACTCAGATGAACTCAGCCAACGAATATAAAGAGATCATCACAACATAGTATAGTTAGGCAATAAACCTAACTTTCCTCTTAGATATTCTATTCTTTTTGTCGGCTTAGACTTTTAGTTGTTTTATTTGGAAACTCTGGGCCAGATTTGTTTGTTTGTTTTTTTTATTTATTTTGAGACTTGTAGCTGAGATGACTAGTTACCTATTCAATATACATTTACTCTTTATTCCTTACTGACAAAACCAATTTAGTTGGGGCTTGCAACGGTGATCACCTCAAAGCTCTACTTACCAGCCTCAGTTACAGGTGGATGGCCCTATGACTAATAAAAGGTAAGCAGAAGCTACTGGGTGGGGCTGATAGGGCTAGCACACACACATTTGTCCTTTCCCTTTCCATATCTTTCTGCCTAACATTGTGATGTTTGTATAGAACATCCTCTGTCACAACAGTGGAGCAGAAAGTGTCCTAAGGCATGGGTGACAATATGGAACTAACAACACACTAGCCCTGGAACCTTGGGCGTTCCTCTCAGTCGGTTACTCTTAATCACAGTCCTACCTATGGTATAAAAATTACAATTCTACGCCTCAGACAAAAACATATGGTAAAAATCCTTCAATTTCTCCCACAGCTTAAAAGTAGCATAATAACAGCACCCCAAATATGTGAAGTTTTCTCAATAGGAATTTATCATTTGTTGGTAGTGACAATAGTTTGAATCTTCTACTCTCATTTTTAAAAAGAATCTCAAATTCTGAATATGATAGGGCCACATTTGCTTGGTATGTGGAAAAACGCCTTCGTGGGAAATTGCTGTGAAAACAAATCTCTGTGCAGTAAAACTGATTTTAATCAGATTCTCTGAAGGGAAAGACCTGTACTAGTCCAATATGCTGATTTATAAATTGTGTCTAAAAAGAAACGCAGTTTTATTCTTTTCCCAAAGATAATATCCGTTTTTTAATAGCAAACATTGTAAGGGTTTGTTCCCTTATCTTAATTAAATATATAAATCACATAGTATCAGAGTCCTGAAGTTTTTTTATATGTCTAAACTTTTTTCCAGTTTTATTGAGAAATAATTGATCTATATCACTGTATAAGTCTAAGGTTTGATTTACATGTATCATGAAATAATTGCCACAATAGGTTCAGCTAACATCCATCATTTCATATAGATACAATAAAAAGAAAAGAAAGAAAAATTTTCCTTGTGATGAGAACTCAGGATTTACTCCTTTAACAACATTGCTATGCACCATACAGCAGGGTTAGTTACAGTCACTGTGTTGTACATTACATGCCAGTACTTATTTATGTCTTATAAGTGGAGTTTGTACCTTTTGACCAGCTTCTTTCAATTTCCCCTTCCCCCACCCCCCATCTGCCTCTAACAATGACAAATCTGATCTCTTTTTCTAGGAGTCTGGTGTTTTTTTATTTTTGTTTTTTAGATTCCACATATAAGTGAGATCATACAGTATTTGTCTTTTCTCTGTCTGACTTATTTCACTTAGCATAATGCCTTCAAGGTCCATCCATGTTATGGATTGCAAATGGTAGGACTTCCTCTTTTATGACTTAATAATATTCCATTATATATATATATATATATATATACATATATACATATATATATACAATCTGAAGAAATTTTGATGATACACTATCCCATCTTTTTCAGTGGAAAAGACGAAAACAAAGAAAGGCAAGAAGAGCTAATGTGTTATTTCTAAACTATTCACTATTCATTGGATGTTTTATCAAATAAAAGAACTTTATTAAGTAATAGAAGAAGAAAGTACTTCTATTTGCTTAGAGTTCTCTTTCTTTACCTCTTATCTTGACCTCCCCTACCAGCGAGGCTGCCCTTCCTTCCCCAACATAACTCATCCCTTCCTTTAACCTGGCTAACTGTAACTCAGCCTTTAAGACCCAGGCATGGTCTTATCCAGAAAGCTGTCCCTGACTTCCCCACCCCCCCAACATACTCAGCTCCTGGCCAGGTGAGGAGCTTCTCCTCTTTGCTGGCTGCACACAGTGCATACTATCATCACCTCACTTACCTCAGATCCTAGTGATCTGGGTATGTCTTTTCCGTCCCAAAAGAAAGTGAACTCCCCAAGAGCGAGGGCCAAATCTGTATGCTCCAGCATGCAGCATGGAATCTGACAGAATAAACTTTCCCTGATACTTTCCTTTTAGAAAAACTATGTTAGTGAACCCTAGTGCAAGGAGGACAAATGCTAAATCAGTGAAATGTTACTCAGCTCTTTCAAGTTTTGAAACCTTCCCTCCTATTGACTTCCATCCTATAGCCAAACAGATGTCCATAAGTTCCGGGGAAGTGGCTCCAAAAGGTCACAAAGAGGTTTGGTAATGGTGGAAAAGTTATAAACAACCCATTTTAATGTATGGTAGGACAATACGAAGTACATGGTGTTGTCCTTTGGTGGCATAAGAATTTAATTATAAGGAGCAAGTAAGGGCAGTTAAATAAACAGAACACACTTGATAAAATCACGTGTGCAAGTGTCTGGTTACTCAGGTTTGGTTTCCAAGCACACTATGAAAGATACAGCCTTTTAAATTAATAGGTTAATCTAGGCTTAAGAAAGGAAGATACAATGGAAAAAGCATTGATGCAAAATGCAGCAGGAAATCATCTCTTGGGGGAAGCACATTTCCTAGAACAGAGATAAGGGAAACTAGAATGTTCCAAATGATATTCGTAAGGTAACATATTAAATTTGTTATTTACCACATCAACTATAATTTAGTTGAAGAGATTTCTAAATGAGTTTGCTGGTAATTTCCCCCACCTCTTTCTTAATGATGCTCTTTTTCCATTCATCATATTTTAAATGATTCTATAAATAGTTTTTTTATGCTAAAAAATAGTTTTCTCTTTAAAATAGAGTATTAAAAGGAGGTCCTATATAAAATATCCTACAGAGTGAAATATTAGGAAATAATATAACCAAATAATTGATATAGTCATTTTAATTGCTACCTTGTTATCTGTGACCTAGTTTGCTTAGTGGTTTTTATGGAGCCTGATTCTCTGATTTATTGGAGAATGTTGGATTCAGAATGGATGTTAAGAATATTTTGATCTCTCTTTCAGTGCTATTGGATTGACACTATTTCTGTAAAAACAAATCAGGCCAGTAAAATTCATTTTTAGAATTTTTTCTAGACAGCAAGTTTTTATTAAATTGGATTTAATAAAGAGGAAAAGCAATTTTTTCTGTAATCATTATTCCCTATAGAGAAGGTATATGAAGGCAGACAAGAGAGAAAATGATCTTATCATAGTCCCTTGGAAAAGTATTGCAAATAATCAAACAAAATTAGCCTAAAGTCCACTTTTTTCTTTACAAACTAAAAGCAAGCTTAACAACATTTGCAGCTAGGATTAGGCCGAAAGTCTTACCTTAGTTTTCTACTCCATATAGCAGACCTTTTAGTCTGCAAATTCTTCTTGAAAACACTCATCTCTATGAGTCATCCCATGTAACCAAAACACAAAATGGCGTTCATTTGTGATTTGTTCATTCCTGATGCAAACACTTCATTCCCAGAATGTGGAAAGATCTAGATGAAAACTGTATGGAATTGTGAAATAACTGCAGGTATGCAGAAAGGCTTTCTCATGAACTACAGTGAGAATAATAATAAACAGTTAATGACAGGTAAAAGGAGAAAAGACAAAGAACGGCGTGTTGTGAGACACACCCAGGCAGAGGACCATGCACACATACGTGCCTGTGGCCTGGTTATGATGGGGCAATTAAATAAACAGAACACACTCTATAAAGATTCTCAGCACAGTGTCCTAGATTGGCCCGCTTACTCAATGGTTATTTCTCAGAGGTGACTGCTTGTCTCTCCAGGAAGGATGAACACTAGGTCTGTGGTATGGACCCATTCCTCAATATTTTGTTTCTTTGTGCCAAGATGTCTGTGTGGGCACCGGGCATGAACCTATACATGAGATTATAAGGATGAAGTAAGAAATTAAGCCAGATCATCCAAAGCTGTTACCAAATATCATAACCAAAGACCATCATAAAAAACAAGCTGTATAAATGTTGACATTGTTTTTGTCACTTCTGAGTAACTGGTTTATGAGATGAATGGCTCTTCTAGTTTCTTTCTTCAGCGTGGCTGCTAGGAAATCAGTCATCATTGTCATTAAATTCATATCTAGTCTCACTGTGTTTTCATTCTTATCCTGGTCTTCCCTTTGGCTATGTGATAACCTTTTTAATGGATTTAAGTCATTTTTAATTATTTTATTATATTTCCTTTCTGAATCATTTGATTCTTCAGTAAAAGACCAGAAAGGGAAGAATGAGAGGAAGGCAAGGAGCAAGGGGAGAAAAGAAAAAGAGAGTAGCAAGTGTGTGTTCTGGACTATGGGGTTCAGTCAGGCCTGGGTTGGAATTCCACTACTTTCCAGCTTTTTGACTTTGGGCAAGTTACCTAACTTATAATTTAGTTAACTGCTCTGACCTCAAGTTCATCTAAAAGAGAGGGATATTAGTACTTACCTCAATGGAGAAAATTCAATAGGAGATCAATATCTAAATCACTGTGTATGTGTGTATCTATGTGTGTGTATTATAGATGAAACTGTGCATATAGACAATCTCATATATATAGTGAAATATATACATATATTTACACATACACACCTCTCCCTCTCACTCCCCCCGCCCCAGCAAACACACACACAAAGCTAATTATGATCTACAGATGACATTGGAAGCAAGTCTAGGAAATAAACCATTTTATTAAAGCAGAGTTTGGATAATCCCCGTATTAAAGAGAGGACTAAAAGAAACTCCTCTCTTTGGGTCCCCCACCTGCCTGTCTGCTACAACAATCATCGCCACGGCACACAGTGCTCACCACTGACCTATTGCAGACA
This sequence comes from Eumetopias jubatus, assembly GCF_037043125.1. Lineage (NCBI taxonomy): Eukaryota > Metazoa > Chordata > Mammalia > Carnivora > Otariidae > Eumetopias > Eumetopias jubatus. Next base: position 67,899,641 of record NW_028274811.1, on the reverse strand, counting down.
GTTAATCAAGAGCAGAGAGAGCAACTTCCACAGTACAAGGAGGTACTTGTTCTCAACTTTTTAAAGTTCATAATTCAGTCTTACTGTCATTTCTTTCCTCTTGCCGGTACTTTTATGAAAGGTAAAGCTGAACAGAAAGAAAACCAGAGTCATTAACTGTTTGAAAGTTTAATGTGTTACCAAACCAGAATTAGATGTGATAATGAAGTTTCCACTGCTGAAAGCAGACTTTGCTAACTGATGTATGTAGTGAGAAGGTGGCCACATAAGCAATGAAAATAAAAAATATGCTCACTTTTTATAATTCTCATTCATTTTTTTTGTTCGTTTAAACTGGCCGAACACCAAATTCGACTTCAGTTAAGATACTTTTTAAAAGTAGATTTAGTAAAGTTCTACTTGTTTCTTTTTGAAAATATATGCTCTACATTTATAGCATAAAATGTTGATCAAGTAACTTTATAGCAAGAGACATGGAGAACATGAGGAGGGGTCACGATTTATGGTTTAACATGGCTCGACTTATTCAAATAGACACCTAACTGGTCAGAAGAGCCATGAGAGTCACCAGAATCCCGGGGCAGAGAATGGTTTGCCCTGCGAATGCTGGCAGTCCAGGGACCTCTAAATAGGATTCCGATTTACCTTTCTAATGACTTCCGTTTCTGTTTTCTGTGCTCAGCGCTGTCAAAATGGATCATTAGTTGTCCCTCAGGTACAACACATTTCTTTTCTACCTATTTGTCTTTGCACATACTGTTCTCTCTTCGTGAACTCCCAGCCACTGCCTCTGCTTTTGTCCCCTCCTCGGGTGCAGACACCACCGCTACCCCGTGTACTGCTTCCGCGCAGGCATCTCTTGCAGGTCACCATCTGCTGAAATTAGACCCACTTGAAGTTCACTTAAATTGCCCTTTTCTCAAGAAATGATTCCTTCCTGCCCACCCCAAAATGACCCAATCTCTTTCTCCTATTCATCCAGAATCAATTTGCTTTAACTCTTGTATGTCACTTTTCATGGGTTTTGGCACATAGGGGCTCATTTACCGTATGATGAGACAATCAATGAATTATAGGTTATGTTGCACTTTCATGTACCCCTAACCTACTCCTCTTTAGCTTATAAGCTTCTTAATGGCAAAGATGGAGTTGGTGGGAGGAGGGTGCTTATTAATCTTTATAACCTTTAAATTATCTAATAGGTTCACTGACCATAATGAACACTTGATAAATATTTCTTGAATTGCATGATTAAACTGGGTCGACTGGGTTGGGTTTGGTTAGAAGTACCTCGGGATTGCCCCTTGATTTATCAGGAGCAGCGCTAATGATGCAAGAGGTAATTTTCTTTGCTGAATCATAACTGAGTTTATATCACACTAAGATTTGGAAGGTACCATTTTTCAACTTAAATATAAAAACAATAACCTTTCTGTTTGTAACATTTTAAGTTCCTGGCTCCTTTCAGGCATGGGGGCATTTCTGTAAGGTGTTGACCTAAATTTCTTCTGACCTAATTTCCTTGTTGCAAAAGGAATTCGGTGCAGCCAGCCCCCACTGCGGAAAGGTTTTGTTCTATATCACTGTCGCATTTCAATGACAAATGGAATGAACTTTGTTAGTCCTTTTGAGATTTCAGAATAGCTCAGGATATTCCCCTCTAAAATCTAAGAGGATTTCAGTGATTTGTCCTGCAGGCTACAGAGTGTAAAGGACCTCCCTTTACCCTGTGCATTCCCCTGAGCAGTCAGGCTTCCCCCCCCATGGATGTACCAGAAACTATCCGCACATGTTTTTACAGCACAGCAGCTGATGAGAAGGTTGTGATGAAATGGGAAAGAATGGAAGTGGCAAAAAATGGCCCACTGGGTTCTCAAATCAAAACAAAGACAGAGAAATGTTTCTCAGCACTGATCAACTGTACTCTGGTTCTAGTCCCACATATTTTGAAGCAAAACCAAACTAACCTCTATTCCTATGATAGGGAAAAATAGATATCCTCCTAATGATACAAATAAGCAAAAAAAAAAAACACTATTTTTCCCACTACAGCATGAGCATATATATATACTTGTGTGTATATGTAGTTGAGAAGGAGTAAGCCAGTGAAGAATAGGATTTGGCTCTGAATTCAGTAACTGTACAAGTCAAAAGATAATAGGAATATAATAAAAAATTCTTTTGCGTTTTTAAATAAAAGACAAGACAGTCTTCTATTAAAAATAGCTTCCTGGAAGAAGCATACACTTCCAGGTGGAAGGGCTTCTTTCAGATGCCGTTATTAACCAGTGACCTTTATCTGAATTGTGTATTCACACACAGCTTCTATGTGAAATAGACTGATTTTAAGATTCAGAATTTTACTAATCATTTAAGTAATATATATATATATATATATATATATATATATATAGTACATCTGCTTTAAAATACTTAACATTACTGGAATTCTCTCATAGAGATCTTAAATTATAACTCAAAAATGTTACTCCATTATTTCTATTTGATAGCAAGACTCCTGGAAGGCCTTAAGGTGCCACACCCTGCCAGTTGGTGATGTGGTCAGGACAGCGTGGAGGAGGTCACAGAGAGCAGCTGTCCCAGTAACTCAGCCCAGCCTACGTGGTAACATGAAAGAGAATAAAAGGAGGGAAAAAAATCTGACAAATGAAAGCAAGAGAGTTTGTTTCAAAAGAGAAAAGATGCAAGAAAAGCAATAGACAATAAAGAAGTACAGGAGGGGGGAAAAAGTTGTTTCTAACAAAAGACCAGGAGGAAAGTTAAGTCTGAAGAGGAAAGGGAAATTTAACCACTCAAAAAAAGGCTGACCATCTTTAGAGGAATTCCCCCAAGAGTGAAAAAAAAATAACAAGCAGAGTGAAAGACGCATCTAGATGACAGATTATGTATAAAGAAAGCAGCCAAATGAGAGCCTCAATCAACAAATATTTGTTACTAAGTACCTCCTGGGGCAGACATTGCTCTGGGTGCCAAGGAGGCCATGGTGACCAAAACAGGCAAACCCACTACCAATATGTTATCTTGCCAAGACTGTGTTACCCAATGGCCAGAAAAAAAATTGGTTATTTAGACTTGCATTTCTTATGTTATGGCCTGGTACACAGTATTAAACCAAAAGCAGAGAGATGAGAGAGAGAGGATGCAAACAGCTAATAAGACTATTTGGTTGGTTTTTGAGCGAGAGGACTAGTATATTCTACAGATCAAACAGAACAGATTCTCTCCTGAGGGCTCTCACCTGAATCCCTAAATAGATGATCTACTAAAGGAAAAAAAGGAAGAAAATCTTTTGTGAAATAAAAGGAAATTATTATTCTGGGAAATGGTTTTGGCAAAAGTATTTCTTGGCATATTTCTGTGACTTGTAAAGGATTTCCTAGTGTAAAGTAAAATTTGAAAAGTTAAATTGCCCATTAGGAAATGATCTCAGCAGATGCCATTACAAAATGGCACAGGAGAAGTTGTATGCAAATTAAAGACCCTGCCTGAATCTTTTGATTTAGCATGACCCCTCCACCTTGATTCATGTAGAATGAAGTAAAACGTTTTTTTTAAAGATTTATTTATTTATTTGAGAGAGAGAGAGAGAGAGAGAGAGAGGGAGTGCGTGCGCGCGTGCGCACACACACACACACACACACACACACACACACACACATGCATGAGCAAGGGGACGAGGGGGCAGAGGGAGAGGGAGAGAAGAAGACTCCCTGAGCGCAGAGCCCAAAGCGGGGCTCGATCTCAAGACCCTGAGATCGTTTTTATAAAAAAACCAAGAGTCAGATGCTTAACCAACAGAGCCACCCAGGCGCCCCTGAAGTAAAGCTTCCAATAACCCATTTACTTGGTAACGTGAAAATACACGTCAACTCCTATGTAAGCTCTGTGGTGAACTTTAGTTTCTTCTACTGGGAGCTAGCTTTCCATGATTGTCTCTCATGGAATCTGTTCAAGGAGCAAATGACCTCAGGCTGCTAGTGTTTATTTACATAGCATGGCATCCTGGCACCACTGCCTTCTGCTCCTGCTGTGATCCATACACACCTACTACTCCAGGGTCTTCTATCAAACACATGGAAAGAACAACTTCTGAAATCCATTTTTAAGTTACCAAGAACAAGGATGACAATTTGAAGTAAAAGCTGGGTCAAACTTAACTCTTCATAAAATTGGCTGTGCCTGCCTCTGCTCAGGGGAAAGCCTTGCTGAATCTCCACTTTCAGAAGCCACACTAGATTGAACAATCAGACCGTTTGAAAAACCCATCATCGTACAAGGATTTGTGAAGTGTCGAGCGTCTGGCATACGGGTGTTCTGAAAAAAAGGATTTTGCCAGGAGTTTTGAGATCAGAGATCCATGATTAGCTCTGACTGCCTGGATCAATAAAGATTGTTTTCCTTTGAAACAGAGCACCTATAAAATTATGTAATTTGAGGTATAGGAAAATCATTGCCGAACGAGCAAAGAGTACTTTGCTGCCCACAGAATCCATTTGGTAATAATTTCAGCATGAAAAGTAAGACCATTATTTTGATAGGACAAATGCACTTGAAAGTCATGAAAGATTATATTGCTTAAAAATTATATTTGCATAAAATACGTTTTCAGCACAAACTCACTCAGGTGTAGCACTAGTCACACCAGAAATGCAATTCAGTGTGAGCTATTTCCTAAAGGAAAAGTACATGTGAGAATTTGGATTATTTTGTCTAGCACAGCTGCTGCTTGTACTGCAAAAGCAGAGATGCAGCTGATGACAAGGTAGAATGGAACTTGGCACCTCCACTGGCATCCAGCCAAGAATACAGAATGTTTTAGCCAGTCTGTGGCATGTGATCCATTTCTTAATTGTTGATAACATATAATTAGGACAATCTAAGCCTAGTTTAATGAATGCAATAAGTTAAACTGCAGCGCTTGACTATACTTGGATAGACTTTGTTAGTCTTGGAGCATGGAATTGCAGAGTAACATTTTATAAACAGTACAAAATGGAATCTTCCCTTTACAAACTATCAGCCTAAAATTATGGCCGACATCCTAACCCACAGTATAAATTCTGTGCACTGTATAAATGTCAACTGATATTCATGGCCAATGTGCCCAAAATAAATTTTCCCCTTGAAGATTTTAAAAGTAAGATTTATGTGAAGAAATTGGTCACATATTTAAAAATGACAGACTACACGTTCTGCTAATCAGTTATCAACCTGATTTATTTTGACAGACTTCTTTCTAAGATGATCAGAGCTCAGTCTAGTGTACTATACATTTTTTAAAATGCAATGATTTTCTTGAAAATAATGTTATTAACTTTTTATTAAAATAGATTCGTTGCATTCACATTTACACATCCCCTATTACTTACTGGTAGGGCTTTGTAAACACGTTGTCATTGTAAAGCAGGCAAAAGACATGTACCTATGCCATAAATAAATTCAGCTGAATTTTTTTTCCTATCTCTGGTAAAAGAGTTATTTTTTCTTAAGGGGTTAAAAGTCTTACCTAGATATAAAATAATATGAGGAATGAAAAGTTTTGAAAAAAATGCATTTTAGCTTTTGATCAAAAAAAATTTTTTAAAGGAAGCTCTGTTTATCCACAGCATGCATGCTTTCTCTGATTGTTTTTTTCCCATCTTTAAGTTTGTTCTAATGTTATCAGAATTGATTTTTAGTCTCAGTCATCCCAAAGGAACTGTCTTGAGTGAAGCTCTTATCGGCGAACTGTAATGAAGAATCAGCTTGCAAAGCTGTTACTATGGTGTTCACATATCTGAAGAAATTTTTAGTGGAAATAAAATTCCAAAGCACTAAATTTAGAGGTATTTCATTTCCTAGTAAGAGGTATAAAAATAGTACTACTAGATACAATTTAAATTCCAAGGGGGAGATATTTATTTCTGTACAATCCTCAAACATGTACATTCTAGAAAGCTAGTTTCTTTCCACGGGCCTTGAGACAAATTAAAAATCATGTTAACTAATTCCCTCTTAGGCCACATAAAGGATGATATGTTAAAAAAAAAAAAAGGAGACTTTAGACAACCTGTGGAATGGGAGAAAAGTATCTGCAAATTGTGTATGTAATAAGGAGTTAATATCCAAGATATATAAAGAACTCATACAACTCTATAACAAAAGAACCGGATAACCCAATTAAAAAATGGGCAATGGACTTTAATAGACATTTCTCCAAAAAAGATATACGAAAGGCCAACAGCCACATGAAAAGATGTTCAATGTAACTAGTCATTAGGGAAATGCAAATTAAAATCACAATGAGGTATCACTTCATACCTGTTAGAATGGCCATCATCAAAAAGACAAGAGATAATAAATGCTGGCGAAGATGTGGAGAAAAGAGAACCTTTGTGCACACTGCTGAGATTGTAAATTGGTACAGCTACTATGGAAAAGAGCATAGAGGGTCTTCAAAAAATTAATAATAGAACTGTCATATCATCTCACAGTTCCACTTCTGGAAATAGAGCCAAAGGAAACAAAAACACTAACTTGGAAAGATACCTGTACCTGTATGTACACAGTAGCATTATTTACAATAGCCAAGAAAAGAATGGATAGAAAAATTGTGAGATACATCTATGTCAAAAATTGTGAGATACATATATGTCAAAAATATATATATAATGGAATATTATTCAGCCATAAAAGTGCGGAAATCCTACCATCTGTGACCACATGGATGAAACTTGAAGGCACTGTGCTAAATGAAATAAGTCAGACAGAGGAAAATACTGTGTCATCTCACTTATATGTGGAATGTAAAACACAAAAATAAAAAATGCCAAACTCATAGAAAAAGACATCAGATTTGTGGTTACGAGAATTGGAAGGAGGGGAGAAGGGGAACTGGAGGAAAGTGGTCAAAAGGTATAAACTTCCAGTTATGAGATAAATAAGGATGTAACGTACAACATGAGGACTATAGCTATGCTGCTTTATGATATACAGCAAAGTTTTTAAGAGAGTAAATCCTGTGAGTTCTTATCACATAAAGAAAATTTTTTTCCTTTTTTTCTTTCTTTTCTTTTTATTGTATCTACATGAGCTGACAGATGTTAGCTGAACCTATTGTGGCAATCATTTCACAATGTATGTAAATCAAACCATCATTCTGTGTGCCTTAAACTTAGACAGTGATGTCTGTCAATTATTTCTCAATAAAACTGAAGAAAAAAAGATCTTCATTTTCACATTTTCATTAGTGCCACTTTTAAGATAAAACTTTACAAAGTGAAAGCATAACTACGTGAAAATGTAGTGTTTTTTTCGTATATTTAAGAAATAAGTTTTGATGACGATACATAACTTAGTTTTAGATAATAAACTCACAGGGTAGGGCTGGGTGGGGAGAGTTAGAGAATGTCATCAGTTCCCCGGCATGGTTACTAGAAAACTCAGATTTAAGACACATCTTCCATTAGAAGAAATAATCACTATGTATGCACAGGTAAAAGGACCCCATTTTCCAGAAGTAAAAAATAAAAATTTCCAGAAACGATGACAAATTACAGTCCTGAAATTAAAGTAATTAAAAGCATCATATATAAATACGCTTCTTCCTCTGCCCACTATTAAAATATGTATCAAATTCCTCAAGGCAAATTGCAATTCCAGAGGTGTTGCCTAAGTTAGTACATGCAGAGGAAGAAATTTTTTTAAATCATCTTTAAATTTTTATTCTTAATATTAAGTCATCAAAAACAGCAGAAAAAAAAGCCAATAATAATACTACATGAGTAAGAATATTACATTACATCTACACTTCTAAGTTCATAAGAAAAAAAAGAGGAACTGTCATCTCTCAAGAAACAAGACTATGGCAGTTACAGATCCACACTTTTATGAGTAGCAGATATACATATAATTATTGAAAAGGAGGGAATAAGAAGTACTGCCATAATTCTCCCATTCATTATATGTAATTTTATGTATGCATGTTTGGATGAAAAACTTTTAAACATTAAGGTTTGACAAGTGCAATAAAAAAAAGTTTCTGGACTTAAGCCGTTCGGAGCATACAGGAGAGAAAGAGAAGGGTTCATGTTATAATTGCCTTTTATCTGTTCTTACAAACTGCCCTTCAATGAAGTTATTCAGAAAAGCAATCCACAGCGCCATCATCTAAATTAAAATGCAAACCTCACATTAACACGAATAAATGTGTCCATAATTTCAGAGATTATTTTAGGAAATGTGGTCCATTATATGTGTTTCTTTTATGATGAGTTTGGAAGTTGGGGGAAATTTTGGCTCATAATTAGCATAGAATACCAAAACTAAGAGATATAATGCAGTGCAATAATGGGTAATTTCCACTATTCTTTTACAAGTATCTAATTCAATACTTCTAATTATCAGTTTGCACCACGAAGGAAATATTCCTTCGAGTAAAGCAAGTGCACAGCTTTTATTAAAGAATTCACACGATTTTCTAGGTATACTTTTCATGTTATCATAATTTAATTTTCACCTCTATTTGACAAATAGTGAAATCTGATGGGGGAAAAAAGTATAAAAGAAGTGAGTTTATTTTGCTATTACATAAAACAGAACTCTAAACTGTAGCATTCATATAATAAAATTTACTAAAGCTTTTTTTTCTGACAAAACACTTAGAAAACAATCTCTAAAAATGCCAGTTTGAAAACAGCCTAAGAACATTACACTGTAAAAGTCACCTTTTTGTTAATTCGTTATTTATTGATAAAAGAAGTGTTTGCCTGTTTTTTTTTTTTTGTCACAGTGGCTGTAATTATTTCTTTTTTTTTTTTTACAGGCTGTATTCTAAATATAATCTACTAGTTTTTACCCACTTTTAGCTCACAATAAAACTAGCTTTCCACCTTTCCTACTTGCTAGACAAAATGGATTAGAAAGTGATTCTTGTGTTAATTTCACCAGAAACTAGACAGTTTAAACTGCATATTCAGCTACACTGATTTCGGGACTTTGATTGTATCTATGTAACCGTACTAGGGATGGTATTTTGCAAATATTAAACCAATGCATTTCATGATATTCCCTAAATCACACGTCTTTGTAGCTTCTCACCTTCAAGGCAGAGCCAGAAAACTTACTGCCCTATACCAGGAAAGAATAAAAACTTAATTTGCAAGCAAGTCTTTGTGGAGAGTGCATTGATTTGCTAATTTTTTTAGTTCCTACTTAACATTTCAAGGACCCCCCATCCAGCCTGGAGGACTCAATCTAGAATTTTCATTATGAAGAGAGGATACCTTCCACCTAAGAACCTCCAGGCCGTGCTGCTGGCTGCTTTCTTGTAGAAACGCTTAGGACAACAAGGAAGGGCAGTAAAGCCTACCTCTTCTGTTTCTGGGGGCTGAGGACGATAGACTGGAAAGTCATCTGAGACTGCCTCCCAATTTCCCTTTCTGGATTTCACTCTTAGTGGTAAGGTACAAGAAGCCCAAGGAAGGAGCGACTTCAAATTCTCTATCAACTAGAATGCAACCTCCCCCATACCTTGGGGTGGCCCCACATCAAGACTTCCTGAGATTTCATCTATGAGGCTTGAGGAATGGCTTTCCTAGACTCTGCTTTGTTTCACTGTGGCCTGGATAGAAACCAGGCATTCCCACAGCACCCCACCCTAAACCCATAGGGAATTAACGAGGCAGCTGAGTTAAAAGCTAGCAAGCAAGATGCCTCCATGGTAGAGGGTCAATTGGGCCTTCCTACCAGAGAGCAATATGGGGAATAAAGCAGAGAAAGCCAAGGTAAAAGCGACTTGACCAAGCCAAGACAAAAGGTGCCCACATCAGCTAAGTGCCAGCAAGACAGCAGACAAGGGACATGACCCTTCTACACGCAAAGATACTAGCTCTTCCCCACCACTCCTAGACTGTGAAAGTCTTTGCTTTCTAAAGATTTATTTATTTATTTATTTGAGAGAGAGAGCACGAGTGCATGTGAGGGGAAGGGCAAACAGAGAGGGAAAGAATCCCAAGCAGATTCCATGCTTAGAGAGGATCCCCAGGTGAGACTCGATCTCACAACCCTGACATCAGGATCTGAGCCAAAATCAAGAGTTGGACGCTTGATCAACAGCGCCAACCAGGTGCCCCAAAACCGTGAAAGCCTTACCCTTCCACCACACATCCATTCATCAACTAGAAGGGGTGCCTGGGAGTGGACAAAAGGTTAAGAAATTTGGGAAACAAAGCATGGTTTCCTAAAGCAGCATTACCTAAAGAGATGATTTTAATTACTGGAGTGGACCTTATTTTAAACCACAAAGGACTTTATGGGGCGCCTGTGTGGCTCAGTCGGTTAAGCAGCTGCCTTCGCTCAGGTCATGATCCCAGGGTCCTGGGATGGAGCCCCACATCGGGTTCCCTGCTCAGTAGGAAGACTGCTTCTCCCTCTCCCACTCCCCCGGCTTGTGTTCCCTCTCTTGCTCTCTCTCTCTCTGTCAAATAAATAAATAAATAAATCTTAAAAAAAAAAAAAACCACAAAGGACTTTAAATTTATAAAAGAACTAGAGTACTTATAGACAACATAATGGAACTACATTTTGCAGGCACATCTAAGTATGAATGAAGCCAATGTTAAATAGCCAACACAAAGATGAAAGTTTCTATAGTAAAAATAATTCCTTCTCCAAACATACATTCTTACACACATACACGATCACAGCATGGTATCTGGTGGGAGGAAAGTGGGGTGGCCTTTTTGACCTGAATTGTCCACACAAAATGACTATGTTAATCTAACTGACCAAATAACCGCTTGGGTTTCCTTTTTGGTTTTTCTGTGTATATATTAGTTAGAATTACCAGTTTAAAGAAAAAAAACAAAAACAAAAAAAATCATTCATTTTTAGTTTAATCATCTATTAAAAAAAGGAATACTAATAACTGGCATGGTTATTTGGGGGAATTAATTAAGATGATTTATATGAAGTTAAGGGCTTTCTGTCAATTAGTTAGCACAGTGTCTGGTACCTTCAGCTCCATCCTTTCCCCCACCCCATCTTCATAGTTCTTAGACTTACCCATCGTCTCCTTTCTCACTGCCAAGGCCTTCAATCCAGATCTCATTTAACCTCTTTGGCACCTGTATCTTCTAACCAAATACCTGTCTCTTGTTTGAGTCCCTCCCATTTTCAAACTGCTACTCAGCTCTAAGCTGGTCATTCCTTTCTCCAAGGCCCTCTGGACTTTCCTATATATGCCCTGGAAGAGGCAACTCAAACTCTTACCTCATTTTATATTATTTTTTCTATAGATGTAATTAATATTCATATTTATTTATAAACACCATATTCCTAACACCTAGCACGGTGTCTTGTCCACTTCAAATTGTGCATAAACTTTTATTTTTGAATGAATGAGGACTCTGATACTCTACAAAACCTTTTGATACAGGTCTCTTAAGATGAAGACCAGTCTCTTTGTTTTACTTAAAACAGGAATAATAAATAATAATAACAATACATGGCATTTGAAGAATGTAGACATTATGAGCATGCTTTTACAAGCATGTCATTTGAAAACCGGGTTTTTGGAAGATGAAACAAATTGCCTGCGATCACACATCTAGTAAACAGCAATGCCAGAGCTTGAACACAGCTTCACTAGATTCTTTTCACAATCCCAATCAGCTTCAATTGATTGATTAATTAAGTGAGAGTGATTAATTGCAGGCAGCTGGAGCTTGTGTCACTGAGAGTATATTCTTTATTGCAGTTCCATCCAGCCCATGTTGATATGTTCTATTGTCCTCATTGCCTTTATCTATATTAACCAGATAAATGTTAGAGGTGATAAATGAAGGACGAGGAGAGGGACATGTTGAATGTGTATCACATGTGTTTGAAAATTGGGAAGATACAATTTAAGGATATATTTGCTGACGGCTTCTGGAAAAGGAGGTTCCTTAGGGGCTCCCATGTCTCTGCAAGACATGAACAGGAAAATGGGTAGCCCTGGTTTTGTCAGCTACTGGTAGTCATCTCGTGACCATGAAGAAGGCACTGGAAGGCAGAGTGGGGAGATAGAAAATAATCAGGTTTTCTTGACAAAATGGAGCCACCTACACTACACCACCTTTCAGTTAAGAGGCTCTTGCATTCTTTTTTTTTAAGATTTTATTTATCTATTTGTCAGAGAGAGAGAGCTCCCAAGCACAAGCAGGGGGAACAGCAGGCAGAGGGAGAAGCAGCAGACTCTCCGCTGAGCAAGGAGCCGATGCGGCACTTGATCCCAGAACCCTGGGATCATTGACCTGAGCCGAAGGCAGCCGCTTAACCAAATGAGCCACCCAGGTGTCCCAAGGCACTTACATTCTTTTTTTTTTTTTTTAAAGATTTTATTTATTTGACACAGAGAGAGAAAGCACAAGTAGGCAGAGCGGCAGGCAGAGAGAGAGGGAGAAGCAGGCTCTCCACTGAGCAGGGAGCCTGATGTGGGTCTTGATCCCAGGACCCGGGGATCATGACCTGAGCTCAAGGCAGCCGCTTAACTGACTGAGCCACCCCGGCGCCCAAGGCGCTTACGTTCTTGTTAAGCCAGCTTGAATTGAGTTTTTGGCTACTTGCAACCAAAACGATATGAATTGATATAGGAAAGAAGTAGAATTAGAGGGCAGTTTATACTTACACACTTCAGACACACGTGTAAAAGGCATCACTGTGATACTGCTACTGAATGTGTTAAAGTTTAAAAGTGCTTGAGAACTTTTTAGATCACACAAATAGGACTCACAAGACATGGATGCTGAGGTTTAAGCACTGCATTAGGGAAATGGTGGATGATTTTACAAGGCCTAAGGAGGAAACAGAACAGCCCCCGTCGTCCCACACAACTCAGTATGTCAGTGGATATCCCATCTGGTTTACAGGTGCCAGAAACAAGGAAACCAAATTTTGGGAAAATTAGACTAGCAGGGAATGTATCAGTGGAACGTCCCCTAAATGGATCTTCTCTACTCAAGGGGGAAAGAGGATGTTTTCCACCCACGCTGGGCATTTTGTTTCTATTTTCTGGGCCTGCCCTATCCCAGGCCCCTCTCCCCAATGAAAGGCCATGGAGAAAATAGACCTCACCAAAGCATGAGACAGAATGACCCACAGTGCAGCTCTGGAAGACAGCCAGTTCCCCAGCATTGATGTGGTCCCACTTAACTCCTCTGGGGTGGATGCATGTAGAGGTTTAGTGACAGTGAGCTATCACAGCAGTGGGCATACAAGGAATTGAAGTGGACTCACTGCAAGTAGGGTGGGCAGCAGAAATGCTCCAGAAAACACTGAAGTGTAATTTCAGGCAATGCCGCATTGTTTGGGAATTCGGGAAACCACAGGAGTAAACAGAACAAGCTGGCAAAAACAAGGCAGGACTTTTTTTTTTTTCCCTGACCCAGTAGAGAAACCAGATCAAAGATACGGAGTAGTCGGCATGCAACTCTGGCCCTACAATACTGATTCATGTTGCTACAGCCATTTCTTGTGTGCCTACTATGTGTCACACTCTGCGACAGAGGAGTATGACAACAAGGAAGGCATAATTCCTTTGACGCATACAAACCTGGAGCCATCAAACACAGACGTGGAAAAACTTTATCATTTCATTATTTTTCCATAACAATTTATATTTGATTTGAAGCCCCCATTCACACAGTAGCAAAAATTAGGGCCTCTTCTAGCTCCCTCTCCCCTGGGTTGCCTCTAAGTTCCAAGAGACTTAAAAAGTGCTGGGGAGTCTGGAGAGCAGGGTGGAGGTGAGGAACCCAGGCCTCACTGCATCTCCCCTGCTCACTGGACTCTATGGGATCTCCTCTGTGTTGACCTGGGCCATCCTCCTTATCCCTGGAGCAAGACCTCATCAGTGCCACTCTCTCACAGCCACTGTCTACACCTCTCTCGTACTCCTCTGCTTCTTCAGCACTCCAGGCACTCTCTGGGCTTAGGCACCACAACCTAAGCTCTCTTCCCTTTTCAACTTGCTTCCTTTTCCTGGACCCATGAAATCTTATCTAACCAAGGGCTGAGAACAGTACAACAGAAACTGACTCCTTCTTCCTTCAACTCTGTTTTCTAAAGCGGAACCTTAATTTTGAGTTACAACAAAAAGGTCAACTCCTTTATTGTGACTTGTTTTACTTTTTGTCCCTTCCCCTAGCTTCCTGGATGCAGAGGAAGGGTAGGGGTTATAGGAAATACTAGGAGAACAAAAGCACTGGTTAACATCTCCAAAGGTCATCCCACTGCAATGGAGCTATGATGTTCTTTGAGAAGATGAGACATTTTTCACTGAAGAAACAGTATATGAGCTGGATCTTGAAAATAGATAGGTATTCACCAAAAGAAGAAAGTAAAAGAGGATCAAAGACGTGAGCAAGACTTTACTTGTATTTTTAGATCACAAAATAATACAGGACTTAAGAACAACATGCAGGACCTCATTGAAAATGAAGGTTCAGTGCCATTAACAGTATGAAATGTCCACTGTGGACAGAAAAATTGACCATATGCCACTTTATTTTATGTGGTGTAAATGTCAATTTGAAATTGACATACCTTCCCTCACTTTAAAAGTTAAAAAACTAAAAGCTTTATTTAAGAAATATATAACTTGGGTAAAGACCCATGCAGAGGTCAGATAAAAATCGAGAACTTTATTTCCCTCTTCTTCTGTGACAAGCACCTATTTGACTAGAGGCTTCCATTAGAATAACTGAGCAATGGAATATAGCATCGTGTCGGAAAAGAGACTCCCCCATGACACCGCTACTTCTGAAATAGAAATTGTTAGATGCATCTTACATAACTGATTCGATCAACTCTATTGTCAAAGAAATATGGAGACACAATAGGCAAGAGCAATTATTTTTAATCACCCATCAACATAAAGTGTCCTACCAGTAATCTGTATCGCAGATTTTATCAACCCATGTAACCTCCCTTTGCTTCAGCGAGAGTTGTGTGGGTGTCCATGCAGTGGAGAAAAGAATCCCACGAACACACATCACTCTTCCCAATTTACATTTTCAGTATCCTGAATTTAAGCATGCTCAATGAATCTGACAGGGAATGCTACTGAAGTCTCAACTCTAAATAAATAGTTTAAAATAAAAAGTTGTATAAATATCGGTCTGTGCCAACGATGCGGTTTGAGAGGGAGTGCTATAAACACAAAGTAAATTAAATGGGATCTACTTTTGTGGGGTAAAAGGCTACTTAGACTGGTTATTATAGAGAAAATTCTGTTGTGTGGTGCGACAGCACGTACCCATGTGGCTAACCTACAACTGGTAGAAGAAACAAATCCCACCCATACCTAGGAGCGGTGCCACAGCCAGACCACAATTCCTATGAGGGATGAACTTAATTTGCTGAAAATGAAGGCCAGGCTCTGTTGCAGCTCATTAGCTGGTTACAGACACACTGCGAGAGAAGAAAGTGGAATTCAGTCGATGTTCCAACTTCTACATGTGCTGTGAATAAAACAGACTATTGTTTTTTTGATAAAGAAGTATTGTTTTGAATGTGCAGAGTAGCTAAGTAAAGCCAGCAGAATTTTTTGGCCAAATATAGTCTCTTGCTCACTCCTAAAAATCCTAGCTTTCAAATTAAGAGCTGAAGTCATTGAAAAAAAAAAAAAGTTTACATTCCTGCAGCCTGCTGCAGCAAAGCCAAACAAATGTTTGGCTTAAAGCTCACTTACATCTCTTTCATGAGCCTTTTCTTTAACATGGAAGTCTGAAAAATACCATTTCTTTTATCAAGTCATTTAATGCCAAATGTTTTGTGTGTGTGTGTGTGTGTGTGTGTGTGTGTGTGTGTGTGAATGTGTGTGTGTGTGAATGTGTGTATGTGCGTGTGTGTGTGTGTTTATGTGAGGACACGCACACTCAGCAACAGTACTATAGGGTCAGTGTAGTGGTTTTAAAGCATGGGGTCATATTTGAATTTAAAGAAACCATGGTTTTACAGCTTCTGGCATAATTTAGGTCACAGTCACAAACTGACTTTTTTAAGCATCATTAACCACTGAATGGACAAGGAATGTGTTATTTTCAAGGAGTTTCTCTGGTGCCAGTTCAGGCAGTAAAAAACTAAGGACAGGGGTCAAACTTGGGAGGGTAACCTAGTATGTAGTTGGCCTCCTGATGCACTTTTTTACCGTAAAAAGTCAACATGCTTTTTGGCCTTCGGTCTCCAAAGCCAAGCTGGATAACACAGAGTAACATCAGTTTGTTGGTGGCAGACATCTGGATGGCAAATTTTCAGTCAGTAGACAGCAGGTCTGGAACTCTGAAGAGGCCGCTAAGATTACAAAAACTGCAGAACTGAATATGCAGTGGCCTAATATTTTCCAGGATCATGGGTTGTCTCTCCTTAACGTATTTTACATGGATCATTCCAATTTTTGCTATATAATTCAGTTGAGTTTTGTTATAATAATGACCTTCATAGAAAACAAGTTCCCAGTCTGAGAGCAGACAATGAAGTGGATTCAATCAAGCCTTTTTATAACTAGTTGGCAACTGACAATCCATGCCCAGACCTGAAAAAAAGGGAAAGGAGGGAAGTTGCATGTGCATCGTTCTCACCCTTTCCGTCCTAATTGTCTACCGGCTCTGCACGTTGGTGGCGTTTTGTTTTCAGGACTAACTTGGTATTGAAGGTACATTCCCCAAGTGCAAATGATGGATGTGTCAGAGTGGGAAGAGCAGAGAGTAAGTATGCCTTCATGATCTAAGAGCACGCTGAAAGCTGGGGGCCTCCTTAGACCAGTTCTACTTCCCTTAGCCGTCAAGCACAAACACTTTCATTACAGAGGGCAGTTGTTACATGGAAGGAATAAAATGAAGCATTTACCATAAAACGTTATTTATAGATTGAATTGTTTTCAATATAATATCAAAAAAAACAGATTTTTTGGGCACATCCAGAGGGTCCCCAAACTCTCTCTTTAGATGTTAGTGGCATCAGCTTTAATAGAATTTTACCTGCATAGATTTACCTGCAGAGTTTACATCATCAGTATACTAGTGACTAGATCAGCGCTAAAGGGAAAACTGAAGAAATGTACAGTTTTCCAGATATCTCAGGTATCGACTCTTGTGCTTTTGATGAGTGTCTTAAGATATTACAATCCACCAAAGAATGTTTCTGATTTATGTCAAAACCTCTGAGAATGAAGTCCAGAGAGGCTATAAGAGGAACAAAGAAGATCACCTTTTGAGAGAATGGATGGAGACTGCCTTCAATTCAAAACTCAGTACCAGCTCATTAATGAGACGGCTCCAGACATGTGTTTTCCAAATAAATATTTGTTGAGTATATAAACATATTAAATGCTTTCATTTTGACCATTTTTATTAGTTTCTAAATGTTTTCTAAATGCCCTTGCTTCCATAAAAAATGTTTTAGAATGCAAATTTAAAAAAATGTTTTCATGTCCTTCTCGTGAATCTCCACTATTGTATTACATATCTGTGTGTCCTGTTTGCCCTTAAAGTTGGCTGCTTTCTCCTTCAGTTTCAGATCCTCAGTTAAGACTTTTCTACTGCTTTGCCTGTATCTAATATTATTTCACCTTCCTCCTTCCAATCTGTTCTGAGATGGAAAAAGAGATCTAAATTTGTTAATAATTTATGTTAAATAATAATCAATATGACTCTGGATAAAAACCTACTATATAACTGCATTTTCTGCCAAAAGCTTAAGTTGCCAAAAGATAAGTAGTCAGGCAAGTAAGGAGTCATTGGAATATACAAGTCCTCACCACCTCTAGACTACTTCAAAAAATCAGAGAATACCTACACAATAGAGATGCAAGTTGACCACCAAATGAATTTTTTCCTCAATAAGCCTTTACATTAGAGGCTAATTTATATCCTAAGTTTCTCCAATCCCACCTCATATATGAACACTAGCTTACGGTTTACAAACAACTTCCACAAAATATATGAGTACATACATTACCTTCATAACATGAGTATGTTTGGCTTTTTTAGGTGACAAGGAATAGAAACATATTCAAGCTACCTTAGGTTATTATAAAGCATTAGAAGAAAGTAAGGAATATAAGCACCTTTGAAACAAGCCAAATGGCCCCTGGACATATCAGGGACGGGAAGATTGTTCAGAGACTTGTGAACCCACACAATCGGATTATCACACCTTCACTTTGGCATCAGGAGCACATTTCTTCCTTCGCTGCAGCTTCGCCATTATTCTCACCTACTTTCTTATTTTAGTAAATTTTTGGTAATACTTAAAACAATAAAACACTTAAAAACTGTTTTCAGTGTTTAAAAATACTTTAATAAAAATGTATTAAATATTAACTATTTTAAAACTAAAAAATATTAAGATTATTTTCAGTACTACATGAAGGATTAAATGTTGCATACTTTAAACAATGGAACATAAAGATAGTACTTAACACTCTCTCTCTCTCACACACACACACAAACACACACAATTCACTAGTGACAAGAAAAAGTACTGAACCTTTGGGTGTGAAACATTTCTGGCAAAACACAAATAACTTTATCCATTCTACATGAGTTTTCTTAGATGGTTGGTGTCCAATTAAAGATACAGACTTGAAATGTTACAGCTTTTACTTGGTCTAGAGAAAGAGGAATCATTTAGTTGTTGCAACTCAACCCTTTGAATGTCGGAGTTTCCTGTCTGCTTATCCTCTTGAAGGCAAATGGAGCCTTCTCTTCTATGAGGTGTTTTCACTCAGGAGAGACCACTTTTCATAGAAGATAGACCCAAAAAATCTTAACCAGAATAGAGAAATTTGTCAGGGACATAAAATTCAGCCAAAAAGCATTAACACCACAGTCTCTGGAGGGGGGGCAAGGGAATGTGTAGCCATTGCTTTTCCAGCTTCCCTGACCAAGTCTACCTCTGTAAAACTTCAGTCTTGGTATCTTGAGAAAAGAAGTAACTCAAAAGGAAGTGTGGTGGAAATTTCCAAAATACAGAGAGTCTGGATAAAAACAGTGAAGACAGGCTTCTATATTTAATGATGGGGCCTGGGTTGCCTGTCTTCTGTGATCACTGGCTCTGTGTGGTACACTTTGGTGAGTTTATGATGGTGTAACCCTCCAATGAAGCACTCCCTTCCCTTCACTGCTGTTTATTCTTAGCTTATGCACACAAAGAGCAAAGAAAGTTGTCAACAACACGTCCAATTTATACACTGAGCATTGGTAAGAGCCAGATGACTCAAGTGAACCAAGAAGCTCTTGTATCTTGGACATCCTTCATTCATTCATTCACACACACAAATATTTACTCTGCACCTACTATGTGCCAGGTACAACAACAGAAGAGGTTAATTGGGGAAAAGTGAAGGACAGGGATATGGCAGTGGTAGAGGGGGAGGAAAGAGGGAAAAAATAGTTTGTATTAACAAAAGGAGAGATTCTTTTCCTGACATCCTCTAAAAATTTGTGCCTCTCCGTCTAACTTATCCATCATATTAATTAACTGTTCATTTCTAACTTGAACCATAAGATTCCGGGGAAAGGGCCTCATGTTGACGAGCTCTTTACTATTCCCATCAAAATTCCCATAGTAGTGAAAAATACGTCTACACTAGCCTGTAAAATAATTCAAGCCTAAAGAATAAACAACTCCATATATTTTAAGAGCAGAGAACAATGAAGATAATAATTTGTTGCTTTCTATGAAAAAATATAAATTTCATAATTATAAATACCACTGATGTATCCATTTTACAATAAGAAAATAAACAGATTAAAGAGGAAACTCTCACAGCACCTAAATTCTAATACTTTTGACATAATCATCTAGGAGAAGAATCGGAGGAAAATGGAAGTAAAATTTTTTTTAGCTAGAGTTTGGAGGAGTTGTAGATCACCTTATGTCTTTAAAAATGAAGCCCTGCCTTTAGGGGAAAAGGCTGGTAGTTCTGGCCAATGGCAAGCTGTTTTAATATCATTCTGTGAATTGGGACAACAAAAATAGCACTCGTTCAGAAAATGTTTTCAAGTCATGCTTTCTAGAAGTCACCCCACTCATCACTATGTCAGAGTATTTTTCTTCAGTCCATTAGAAGCAGGTTTTGCCTTTATGCTGCGTTCAAGGGTTCCAAAGGTTCACTCACAATGTCAGACTACAATAAAATCCAGCATAATGTGAACCACTCTACAATATTGCCTTTCCTTATTGCCTTTCAGTTACACTGTTCTAAATGCAATAAAGGAGAAGTTGTTCTGAATGGGACAGATAGAGAAATGAGTATCATTCCCCGAGT
This sequence comes from Eumetopias jubatus, assembly GCF_037043125.1. Taxonomy (NCBI): domain Eukaryota; kingdom Metazoa; phylum Chordata; class Mammalia; order Carnivora; family Otariidae; genus Eumetopias; species Eumetopias jubatus. Next base: position 67,879,327 of record NW_028274811.1, on the reverse strand, counting down.
TGAAAAGTCACAGACTATATAATACGCTAACAGCTTCGAGCTGAATTTCTTATATTGATGGTTGGGTTATGCGTGTTTGAACATCTGAGTAACCTGAAAAGCATCTAAGATTGCTTATTACAAATCTTAGTAGTTTTTATTTAGTATGCAGTCCACAATGGGCAATAAAGCAGTGCCCCCACCAGCTGCAAATATATCAATGTGTTTTTCTAGAGAGTAAACCCAAGCAGCATTATGGTCATAGGAAAAGAGAACTCATGGCCATTTGCTCTGCGGAGCAGTCCCTGTGAAAATGAAGCACTTCTTTTTACACAGTGGCTTGACTCTTAGCAACAGGTCAGAGCTAGGGAAACAAGCATTGCCCAAGATATTCTGGGGGCTGTAAACACAGGAATGCTCTGAGAGGTGCCAGTGGGGCCCCAAATGATCCTGAGCAGTTTACATACAACTTTGGCACAGTACAGACCTGTCTCTCTGCATTCATTAGCCTGAGTTGAGCTTATTGATGGAATGGCAGGAGCATATGACGAAGCGTAGTTTTCTATGCCTTCCACGGACAGCAGAACCAATCTTTGGAGGTGATGTCAGGAACATTCCAAACGTGAAAGTCAGTTTTAAAATACCGAGAGTATATAATGGTTATTTTACATACGGTCATCTGTTTATGTGAAGATGAAAAAAAGGACTTCCAGACAATTCTGGCCTATAAATACCACCAACCCGTCATTATTTTAAGTGTTTCCTTAACCCTCTAAGAAAAAAAAAGAAAAAGTTTAAAAAAACACTCAAAAGTAACATTTCGAGGGTAATTATACTCATATTTTAACGTAACATATCTTAAGAATATGAGTGATCCTGTCCAGCTTACATTTTGGGTCGTTTTGTGCAAAATTCCCACTAACAATCCCTTTGCCTAGTACTTAAAATAAACCCATCTATTCCTTCTCCCAGAAAGAAAATAACAAAAATCTCAATGGTCGCAGTGAAATTATCCCCTGTGACAGAGTGAGTCATCTAAGCCACTGCAGGCAAAGCTCATGTCTTTGAAAACTCGTTCTCTGTCTTCCTTCTAGGGAACCTACACTATTGGCATATGACTGGAAAGCATGAAGCTTTACTTCACTTTATGCACCTAACACGGTCTGAAGGAATTTCATTGAAAGTTAATGTTTTTTGTAAAAAAAATGTATTTTCTTATTGGCTTTCACCGTAGAGTTAAAGTAGCAGATCCAAAGAAAAAAATTTGGACTAACCATTTTTAATTTCCATTAAGAGTTCAACGTTTGCTTCAATAGACATTCCTTGTGACTTTTTTTCATACATTACTATTAATTCTGCAAAATATTAGAGCTGATTCTGTGCACTCATTCAGAGCACATTATTAAAAAATTAAATATCCACAATTTCTTATATCTTTGACAGTATTTAATATTTAAGTAAAGTCACACTGACTCTGCCAATTTTATAAATGCTCACTGCTGAAAAACCATTATAAAGATTTTATTGATCAGAATTCACCAGCCTTACCAGTAATTTTACAGAAAATATGGCCATTTAATGACACCTTCTTTTTCTCTTCCAATCTATTCCAAGTATTAAATTTTTAAGAGATGCAACTTTTTTTTGAGCTACCTCAGATCTAATGGGTTGGTTTCTTAAACTATCTTTTTATTTAAACCAATAAAAAAGCATAACAAATTTGCTACTACTTATGACACGCTTTACTTCATTTCAATGAAAATAAGTTTTATAAGGCCAATCATTCTTTTCTGGAATTTTTCAATTTTTTTTTCAAAATTTCTTCATCTTAAATAGGAATTTCCATTTTTAAAAATGTTTATTGGAAGTTGCACAGGCATTAGAGAAATTCTGAGTTACTCTAACATTAAAAAATATATATAATATATATCTATGAATATTCACAGAGTTCTTTAAAATTAAAAATCTCTTGATTGCCTAGTTCTAGGCAGTGTATTTTCTGACACAGGTTTTCAGAAATACAACAGGAAACATAAGTGAGTCTATAATAAGTCCCTCTTAAAGGTATCAGTGCTTTCTGTTATCTATAAAAATTTAGAAATACAATAAAAAGAAAGGCAAGAAAAGCTATGTACAATGCCATATGCTGAGCCAAATATAATTAAGAAATCCTAAACTTATGCCCCTCCCCCCAAAAAAACTTTACTAAATGATTATCTTGGTAGGATCAGCTCCCTCCACCAAGACTGTCCCCAAAACTGACAACCTCAAAGAGATAAGCCACCACCTTGGCACCACTACCCAAATGAGAACAGAACCAAACATCCTGAGAAATTTCCTCGGGAAAAAAATATGAAGAAGGAATCATAAGGAGTTAGGGCTGAAAGGAACATTAGAGGTCACTGGTGATGAAATCACCTATTTTCATGGAACTAAATAAAGAGAGAAACCATAACTTTTTTATAATTTTAAAAAATTAATCAATATGTAAGTTCAAATAAAGTACCCTGAGAATATAAGTCCTTTTAAAAAAAATAGAAATAGCTCCAGCATGATTTAATAAATTAATTATATAACTAATGTTTAGTGATTTTTTTATGACTTAGATAAAATAAATAATAGACAAATTTAGAGCTTCCAGTTATTGCTTTCAGGCCCTCTCTCTCTACCTTTTGCTGTCTCTTCCAGGAGACACTTCTGTATCCTATTTCCTCAGACTTATCTTCATCAAACTGACCAATGATTCCAATCAAACATTAACTGTAGCTGTTTAGCATGTTAATTCTGAAATGGGCATTTCCATTTTAGACCACAAGCTCTCAAGACCCAAGAAATGAATAGGAGAATTTCAAACAGTTGACAAATAATGAGAATAATGTTTAGTTCACAAAGTGTTTCAAATTTGTCCTCAGGTGGCCATCTAGTCACATACCTGTGATCATCCTTAGGGTGAAAGTTACCGGATTATAGTGATAATGTTTGCCACGAAAATGAATGGTAGAGTTTTGTTAGAATTACTCAGTTATTAATTGTTCACTTCATAGAAGTGCTAAATAATAAACACTGCTCAGAGAATGGTACCATTCCTTCTCCAAAACATTTTCATGATGCAATTTGCCGAGAATGGGGAAAGAAATCGATGGGAAGTGTGCCTTCCCTCATGAATGTACACATCTTACTAATTAAGCCATGTGTTGTAATTTTATCTAAGCAAGCAGGAATGCACATAAAAGCGCCTAAATTGTACCATAAGAATTTGATCTAAAACACAAGCGTGGAATAGAATAGGAATAGTAAATTATCACTAAGTGGAAGGTGGTAACAATAGTAGTTCAAAATTCATAGTCAGCAAGGCAACACTACACAAATTAAAGCCCCAGGCATACTCTTCATTTGGGTGGCACAGCGCAGAACCACACATCCATGCTGAAGAATTCTGTCTGTAGAGGTTTATAACAGCCAGCAAGACAAGCAAAGTAACTCACAATATGGCATTTTTTAGAGGAGAGTCATTCTTTGGATGGGGAGATTGTCTCCATTGTAATCCGTGACCTAAAGGACAATGCTGCTGTGAAAATTCCATGGTTTCTGAGACAATCTTTGCTACTCCCCTGAGCTTTGAAGGTCATTGTCACTCTGTATTTCACTGGAGATTTCCATTGAGTCAACTACAAAATCCAGAGTTGCTAATGGTTATGTTCCATAGTCAAGTTTTCCAGAATTAGTCAGCACTAAAATGGCATGCCTTGAGACCAGCAGATCCACTGGTCCAGCAGGACAGGTATTGGAGGCACCTAAACTGCAGGTACACTGAGAAGTCAAGTAAAGATTGGGCATATCTGGGAGCAACATGAGGAACTGGTGGGAGCTACAGAGATTCAGAAGCAGAAGTTTTGATATGGTGTTGTGTGTGTGTGTGTGTGTGTGTGTCTTTCTGTGTGGTTTGGTAGTGAAGTATCGAAATCTTTAGTTCATACATTAACCCCATGCTTGAATCTTCATATGTGCTCACCTCTAAAGGATCACACTAAGGTTTTGGGACATTAGATAGTGTGTATTTAACAGAACAAAGACAGGGAAAGGATCTTGCAAGAGGGGGAGAAATGGGTAGGTGTGTGAGAGTAGAGGAGGAAGCAAAGAACACCTAACAAGAGTAGCCCTTAATTCGACGTTAGGCTAGATTAGCTTGAACTGTACTGGAATGTTCCACAAACAACTAAGCTTTTTTTATTTTCTACTTTTTTTAAAACGATGTTATTTATTTATTTGTGAGAGAGAGAGAGAATGTGTGCTCACGTGCAGACACGTGAGGGTCAGCAAGTGGAGGGGGGAGGGGCAAAAGGTGGAGAGGGACAAGCAGACTCATTCTCAGTGCTGAGCCCAACTCCGAGCTCTATCCCACAATCCTGAGATCAGGACCCAAGCCAAAATCAAGAGTTGACTGCCCAACCCACTGAGCCACCCAGTGCCCCCCTTCTACATTTTTTTATAACGCTTTCTCTGACATTCCAGAATCAAATTATCAGCTGGCATTTCTCATTTCTTTCATTTTCCTGAATCTAGAAGTCCTATAATCCCAGATTTGAGTGATTTGCCCCTTCTAATTACCTAAAGGTGCAAAACAAACAAAAGCTTGTTAGAGCAGTAAAATAAGAATCAGTAGACTCTGTATGAGTAGAAGCACTAAGGGTTCTTCTACCATTATTGACATTGTGGACTTTTTTTCCTTTGAATTTCTATGCCCCTTTGGTTATTTCTTAATTCCTTGCTATCGTCTGAATGTTTGAAATACTGCCCAGTTGTTACATAAACTATCAATATTCAGGCTTTACAATTAATTTTCTCTATGAACTCTAGATTTCAATTGCAATGAATACTTTTAAATAAAAATGGTGGGCAGGTGGTTCTGCTACTTCTTGATGAATTGTCATGTATCTGAATTAGTTCTTCTGTATGAAGTGTTATGCTAAAAGCAATGATGCTGGCTCCACAAAATGAACTGCACACGAAAATAAGCACATTATTTAAGGTAAATGAACCTTGTAAGGGCTCTTGAATGTCAATGATTTGCATGGAGAGTGTTTTCATTTGTAGATAGATTTCCCAACTCGTCTGGTATGAGAGATTCTGATGATAGGTGAGCTCTCACTAATGATCAGAGGCTGGGGCACAGATGTTGTACAAAGCTACATCTCCATTAACAAATATTTATACGGCACCTATCATTGGCCAGGTACTACGCAAGATCCAAGGACTATGAAAATAAATATGATATCCCTATGAGTCAAATATGAGTCAAAAGGCTCATAGTCTAGCTTGGAAGGAGAACGTATCTTCAAGTACTGTAGAGTGTGATACAGCATGAATAAATGTGAAAAATAGGGATAAAGCAGAAAGATCTCCTGACTTCCATGGATGGTAAGAGAACATTTCACCAAAAGGATGTCATTTGAACCCTATCTTGAAAGAGTGGATACACATTCCAAAGGTGGATAAAACTTTTGTGTCAGAAGACATTCCAGCTATGGTCAAAACATGGTTAGTAGTTAGTAATTTACAGCTTATTGTAGCTATGAAGAAGTAGTGTACACAAGACTACAAAGTAGATGCAGCATGGAATCTTTCTGTGCCACACTGAGGAATTTAGAGTTTATCATGTAGGTGACAACAGACCATGGTAGGTTCTTAATCATATTTGATAACCCATCAACAGAACAAAACATGCAATTTAAAAATTTTGTGATGTACTTAGTTATGCTCTACCCTCACTCTCTTTACAGGTCTTTGTATATCCCCACTCCCCAGAAATACTGCAAAGACAGAGAGGCCCTGGGCCTCTTGTTGAGGACTCAGGCCCTGGACAGAAAGCCTCTCCAGTCCAAGGGCAGCCATTTATTTTAAACCTAACTTCACTCCCAAACACTGGCTAATCTTTCGCAGCATACCCAAATGACAAAGAATCCAAACTACCAGTAAAATATCCCTGAACGCCAGAAATATTCAGTAAAAGGGATTTCATCTTGCAACCCCTGAAAAACATAATAAAATTTTCATGTAAGTATTTATAACATGATTGATGACATCACTTATGTCTCATGAAATTCTCAGCAACATGAGAAAGTTCAAAAGCAAATGAGAAACAGTCACATCTTCCTTCATCCACCAGTAAAATCCAGTCACCTTGCAAATTGGAGTTTTATGGCCTTGGGAAGTGATAGGGTAATGGGAAGTGCAATTGTTTGAGCTACTTACATGATATATTTCTGATAGCTCACAGAAGTCCATGAAAAACAACTTATCTTCACTTCTCTCCTGCCATTGTGTCTGGAGGTGACTCAGATGTGTACTGAAGAGCATGATTACAAGTATTTACCAAGAAAAAGGAATTTCTTTTTACTCTGTACACACAAATAATGGTTTTATTTCCATCACACTCTTTGCTTTTGTCTATCAATGACATAAGTATAAATGGATTGAACCAAAGTCTTTGGGAAGATAATGGCAGCCAGAAGATCTGGGTTCCAGACAAATGATGCAATTCTGGAATTTAAAATAAAGTCAAAATTAAATAAGAGGCTGAGACCGGAACTTCCTATATCTCCTAAATAAGACATTGTTATCTTATTTCCAGTACAAAAGCTGTTATCCAGGTATAAAAAGTCATTATCAATATAAACCTAATGGAAGTATATAAAATTAAAACTTGTGAAAATGAAAATCAGCAGGAAGAAAAAGAGCATGTCCATGTTTTTCCCACCTGCATGCTCTTCTCTATTGATACATATTTTGCTTCTCTGTATTTACTCCAACTCTTTTTTTCTTTATAAACCACTCATGTTTTTTATTTTTTTAATCAATTGCTTAATCAGAGGATCTAAACACTCTATGGGAAATTTCTCCTTTCTTCTCCCTTGGCCACATGAAAATAAAGACGCTAGCTGTGGCAAATATTTCACAAGGATTTCTGCTTCCTAATATGTTTAATTGACAATGGAAATAAGACAGGAATTAAAAGTTATACACTTATATTGGTTTTTACTTTATTTCCATTAGCAACTTTTTGCTAACTTTTCAAATTATGCATTGTTACCTTGACCCATTTTTTAGATGCCTCACTGGATCTGAAAGGCAGTAATTTGGAACTTAAAACTTGAACTTTCGATTGTTATATTTTTAGTACAATCTAACGGTATTCACAGGGAAACGTGGATCTAGATTAGAAAATAAAGAGTTGTTTCAGAAGCCACTACCCTTTTTAATTCAAATCTCTTTTTATCCTTAATTTTTCCTAAAAGAATTTTTTGCTAATATTTTTAGCTAATTACTTGCTTGGGCCACTGGGTTAATTTTATTTTATTGGTGGGTTTTCAAATTGTGTGCCTTTACTAGTTTCAAGAATTGAAAACATATAAAAATTATGTATGCTAATTTAACCTTACACTATAAATGTATGTTTTTTTATTATAATTTAGAGCACAAAGGTTTCAGACACTATACATGGTATTCTGATTCTTACAAGAAATTGTTGAGATTCAGGAATCATGCACCATGCCTAAGTTCTTGGAAACTATGTGCCTCCTATGGTGGCTGTTGGCTCCTGTGAATGGAAAAAAGTGCCACAGAGAATTTCAACCAACATGAAGCAACTGTTCCAAAGAATGTGGCTTAAGATTTTCAAAGACAAGTCAGACAGTTAAAGCATGCAGCTGTACTAGGTGACCAAGAGTAAGAATAGATGAATCAAATAACAAATGCATTACGAGACAGGTCTGAATTGTCAGGACTAACTTAGGTTTTGTATTTTTACCTGAGGAGCCTTCATATTTCAAAAGAAACTGAATTAAAAGAATGTAAACATACTGAGAACATATTTCAAAACTGAGCAGTGGCAAATGAAATGGTAAACAAATGATGTCCAAAATCAAAATAATGAGAGGTTATCAAGTTACACTGACAATGGGAAATACCTAAATCCTATATGTTCTTTTGAGGATAGCACATATGACAATTTTAAATCACACTAAAATTCAACTACAAAATTCTCCCAGAATAAATTAGCTTCCCAAAAATCAAACATTTTCAGAGAGCCTATAAAAAAAAGATAAGTGTGAAATGTAGGCCTTCTGTGGAATCACCAAAACCTCTTAGCTCTTTATTCTTCCTTCTAAAAAGTTTCTCTGCCGAAATATAATTTAGAGAACATGCAGAAAATAAATGTAAGATGGGCCAAAAAAGTATGAGGGCTGAAGCTCCAATGACAACTTAGAGAAAATACATGTTATTAAACTTCAACCCATTTCTTCTTGGTGGACGCAACTCATTATTTCCCAAGGAAATCAGGCTTGACCAATACCATTGTGAATTACTTGTATAAATTAAATATGCCACTTCTATAGAAAACTTTAGGTCAGCAGCAGATGTTGGTAAATTCCTACAGAAATGCATGCCCAGAGAATGTTTTTTTTTTTAAATGGCAGAAATCTGCTAGCTATTCCTGCCTTATCTGCAACAGCTGAGCAATCTTTCAGTGCCACGCGGAGACGGAAAACTTGGCTCAGATATAGCGTGGACAAGCTTGCCTTAATCACATTGCTCTTTTACATGTGCACAAGGACATCAACATTGACAGTACAGAGTAAAGCAGCCATTTGCTGAAAACAACTGTCAACGTTGTCAAGTTTTTGGAACCTCTTATAATGTGATTTGTATGACAAATCTTGTGGCATTTTGTTTGTCAGCAACAGTAGTGAATTTCCATGTATCTGGGAAGGCAGGGAACTGTTCAAAAGTGGATTGCGTTTCTTTACACAGACTGCGTTAAAGGAAAACAGTTATTAATTTTAAAATGACAGATTTCAAATAGATCTAGAATTTTAAAAGTGGAATTTCATTAAAAATATCACACAAGTGTATTTTCCCCCTTCCGCACAAACCTTGAAAAATTGCAATCATCGCTCAATTTCCCTTTGTTGCACTCCAGGTTTTGAAAACTGTTATTGTAAAAATATTAATATTTTCTGAGACTGGAATCTGTAGCAGTAATTACTAGGGTGTGTTCTAAGTGACAACAGTAGGTTCAGTCCTTTCCTCAAGAACTAGGTGTACACTGCCATATGGCTCATGAAATCGGATATAACAAGTTATACCTAACCTAGCACACACCAGTGTTATTCAACAATGTACCTATTAAGAGACTATTATAGAGATCTTATGGTTCATTAGTTTTTCAACATTTCCTTTTTTCCTACTCTGAGCTGTGTTTTTTATATAGCTCTTCTTTAATATGTTTCACTCATTTGTCCTCAGCCAAGGTCCTCCTCTGCGTGTACGGTGTCCGCTTGGATGCGCCGTAGGACAGACCACATATCCGCCCCTCCGTGCGCCTGCCAAAGTGCCCTTGAGGATATGAGACCAGCGTACTCACCCAGCCAAAACAATCTCAGGTTTTTCACATCTACACTAGTTATGGTTCCTTTAGAACAGATATGACAAAGTCTAATGAATCTTTTGTATGCTTGCTCTCATGTGGATCTGCTCAGAGAATTCCAGAAAAGACATTCTCTCCCTCTGTCAGGATCTTTTGCCCTTCTCCTCAAAATATGCTGAACGTAATGTGTACAACCACCCTTATAAATAGTAGATACTCAATGGGTTTTTCTAATTGAGTTGATTTCAATTGAAATGATAAATAAAATTAAGACACTTTTATCATTGAAGAATGAATCCTTCAAACTCTGTGATAGCCAGTTCTCCCTCCTGTTTTCCTTCCCTTTATTTTCTGGAAGAATACCAGAGAAGGTGCCTAGAATAGCAATAGAAATATAATGCAAGCTATAAATACAAGCTACGTAAGTGATTTTCAATTTTCTAGCAGCCATACTAAAAAGTAGAAACAGATTAATTTTAATAATATATTTAACCCAACATGTCCACAAATGTAAAATATTTCTTTTTTGTTGTAGTAAGTTTTTGAAATCTGATATGTATTTTATACTCACAGCACATCTCAAATAGGACTAAGCACATTTCAAATGCTCAGTAGCCCCCTGTGGCTGGCTAGTGGTTGCCACACTGGACAGCAGAGTTCTAGAGACCTCAGTTCAAGCACTGCTTTGTCCACTAGCTTATGTGGCTTCAGGTAAGTCCCTTTGCTATTGAGTCTTGTTTTCTCCATCTATTAAAAACACTTTAATATCTCCTGTTCTATTTTATCTGCAGGCAGTTTGTGACGAACACAGGGAAAAATATATTTAAAGGTAATCTGAAAACTAGGAAGTTCTCTGCAGTTTTAAATTTTGTTGCTATTTCCTCTTTCATTCCCCAGAATCCCCTCACTTTCCCTTTCTTTTTTTTAATGGCTGCTACTTAAAATCATATAGGGGAAGGCTTGATGTGTTTTATAGTTTAAAAAAACTACCGTCAAGTGCTTAAAGTACCAGCCTTTTTCTCTCAATAGCAGTTTGCCTTCATGAAATCCCAAGCTTTGGATAATATCAATAGCTTGCCTTTTCTCTAATGGCCACTATTTCTAAAAGACATTCACATTCCACAGTTTTGGTACCCTTCTTCCATCATCTAGTTGGGCTTTGATACTTCTAGACTAGACCTTTGCCAAACGTCAAAGACAATGTAGAGATAAAAAGGCAAGACCTCTGTTCCTAGATTTATTTTAAACACCCAGCTTATTCTCTACTTATAAAAACACTCTATTTATAAAAATTATGTATATGGTTCAACTTTCAATCACTATATTTTCAATACAGCCTAAAGGTGTTCACAGGAAAAGTGAATCTAGATTAGAAAATGAAGAATTTTATGAAAGCAACCAACCCTTTCTAGTTCAAACCTCTTTTCATCCTTAAGTTTCCCCAGAAGAATTGTTTAGCTAATATTTTTAGCTAATTACTTGCTCATGGGTAGGAAATGCCTGGGTAAGAAAGCTATTGTTCCATTTCTTTAAATTCTGAAAACCTCCTTTGCCATCCCATGATTCTTACTGGCTTTTCTCCTCCAGAGTATTTCACATTCATTGTCATCCTCTCCCTCCCTCTTTCTCTTTCTGTCTCTCAGTCTCTGTCTCTGTGTCTTTCCCTTCATCACCTTCCCTTTTTCCTCCTCCCCCCTTGCCCTCTCAATCTCCTCACTAAATGTATTTTGGGACTAAAGCTAAACTGTCACCACACCCCTTTCCTCTCTCTGGGGCAGCTTGTATTTAGTATCTAGCAGGCTTCAAGTTGACTGTGGCAAAAGAACTTTGAAATTTTTGTTTACCAACAACCAGTATCCTATATCCTATAAATATGTAATCAAAAATAAACTATAAATGTAACATATAAAATACATTGATTATTAAAACATCTTATAAATTAATCTAGCAGAATCTAGAAGTATCACTGGCTACCCAAGTCATCACTACCCCAGTAAAATAGAAATCTATCTGAACAGTGATCTAAGTGTTGTGGGGTTTTTTTAATGCTTCTGAATACGATCTTAATCACCATTTCCACTGATGTGTCTACATACCAGCTGCAGCCCTGCTGATTAGAGCATCAATTCCAATTGATTTTCTAACACATACTTGCAATGTCTATTGTATCTCATTGCACACTGTACAATATTGGTATTTAGCCAAAGTTAAGAGGGAAAAAAAAAAGATTTTGTGTACAGAACGCACGGGCCCCAGGGAATTTTGTAATTCTCAGGAGAACAGAAGAATCAGGTATTCAATGTCACACTAAATGGTTTCTTAACCGTTAATGTGTTTGGTGGCCACAGGCTCAAATAATTCTCTTGTCCAGAGCCAGGGTTACTCAGCTGTATAATAACCCCTAAAGTCTCTCCATCAAAAAGGACTCAGGATTCATGACTTTAATTTTACCACCGGTAATATGAAAAGTATACTCCTTATAGTACTGAGCAAGCATTCACTCTCAGCTTCCTTCCACTATAATGAAATTCTAATTGTTTCTAAAGTTTAGGAAGGATAAAATGGTTAATCTCCATGATGACAAAAGGAAGCCAGGAAAATAAAGTGACACACTTGAATGAACTGTGAGGAAATAAAGTGCACAACATGCGATAATGCCATGACTCTGTGTTATTGCGCATTTCTGGGCTGAAAAGATATGGTTTGATGGGTAATTTGTCATGCTGTGCAATAGAGAACAACAGTAAAGAGACTTCAGACAGAAGAAAATTACACAAATAGTAGGGTGGAAAGGTATAATTGAAGATGGCAAAAGATTGAAAGAAAGACATTTAAAATTACTGTACTGACCTACTAAATGCACTTGGGCGTGGAATCCTGGCCTCGCAAGAGGAGGCATTAAATGACTTTGGGCTGTGACACGACTGCGGAGTAATGCCAATCTCCCGAGCTCTCGGAGAAGAACAGCACAATGCACAGCCCACCGAACAGCCTCAACCTGCTTTCTTCCCTGGAGGAGCCTGGGCTTCTGGTGAACTTAGGAAAAGTTTTCTAAAGAAGTTTTGTTTTGTTTTTTTAAATGATGAGTAGATTTAATTTCAAATTTGAAGGGCCTAACGCCTTAGTTTTCTGAAGTCAATACATCTCCACTCTGTAAAACTAAAAACCAGGGTAGTATTTTTTTTAATGAATTCATGCAAAAAGGATTTTGCTTCTCACACCTGGTTAAGTTTCTAAAGAATCCAAGAGACAGGCACATTGTGGGAAGCACATCCATAAGTGTGAGGAGCAAAAGACGCCAGCAGGAGCCCCATCCCTTCTCAGGCTCATTAATTATGCATGGCTCAGGGCAAGTCCCTTCACCTTGACAAGCCCAAGCCTCCTTCCCTGAGAAGAAAAGGCATGGACCAGACACCTTCTAAATATTTCTTCCAGTTCTGCGATTCTAGCTCCAAAAAGCTTCTCAATAAAGGTTATTTCCTTCTCCTTCCCAAGCTCATAAAACAAGGATGTCTGAAACAACCATACCTCGGAATGGTTCAAATAACACTTCCCCTTTGTTCCCTTAAATGAGAGAAATGTGCCTTCTCCCTATCATGCAAGATGATTACATGGGAAACAAAAGTTAGAAAGATCTATTTCTTACATATAACTGCATAATCACAACTTATCTTTAAAAAGTTGATTCTTAATGACAATAAAAACTTACTACAGAAATGACATTTCTTTATCTAAAGGAAAGTGTAATCTTTAATGACGATACCAGATGCTAAATTTTAAATGAAGTGGTAACATTTTTGCAGTTTTTATTATTACTGTCATGTCTACCTTGCCCCATAATTTCTTCTAAGAAGCAGAAATCTTAGGGTATAAATCTGTGTGATGCTCCACACACTACTCAAAAAAGTTTTTCATTGGGAAGTGTCCTGAATGTATAACAGGTAGGGTTTAAAATGTATAAAAATTACTCATAATTAATGAAACAATGATTTCCATGTTTTAGTTTTTTTTAACTTGAAGAAACCTAATAAGCTTAAAAATAAGGCCTTAATAAAACCATTCTGTCTAGATGACATCCAAAGGAATACATTAAATTAAGAGATTTTAAGCTCATAAGGGTATATAAACTTAAAAAGTGTTCAGAAAGACAATGTAAGATGGACTTAGGACGTACTCTGGGGAAAACAAGATTTGCCTTAGAGGTCTTTAGAGGCCCAATACACATCCCTGCTGCCCCACAAACACCCTTAATATCACAAACAGAATTTTGGACTGGATTTCATCAGGAGAAATCATTATATGTTCTTCTATTCATTTTCTTCAAGTTAAACATTTCATACTTCAATATTTGGTATGTTTTATATTTGCAAATTATAATACTGATGATAATGAGCAACAGGTACCATACACAACTCTATCCAGAAACATCTTTTCATTAATTCATTTCAATATGAGGCTTAATTTAAAACTTCAGTGGAAAATGTATTGTAGTGGAATCTAGCAAAATCTTTTCCCAACTCCCAGGGTCTATGATTAATATATTACACAAAACAGAGCAAAGAGAAAGGTAATTTCTGACTAATTTCAATAAAATCATGTATTAATCATTTAATTATAAAATTCAAAAATCGGGGTGCCTGGATGGCTCAGTCAGTTAAGGGTCTGCCTTCGGCTCAGGTCATAATCCCAGCATCCTGGGATCAAGCCAACATCAGCTCCCTGCTCAGCAGGGAGCCTGCTTCTCCCTCTCCCTGTCCCTCCCCAGCTCTCTCTCTCTCTCTCTCTCTCTCAAATAAATAAATAAATCATCTTTAAAAAAAAGAAATTTCAAAAATCATAAAAGTAGAAGAAACATCAGAAACTCACCCATGCTGGAGTTTTATACATATGAGGTTAATCTTTTGAAGGATGTAATGAGCAAAGACTCTGTCTTCCAATAAACAAACACTCATCCATCCAACAAACAAGACTATTGATGACTTTTAAGGTATCATCCTGCTTTGGGATTATACAGTGTATGAAAACATGTAATTATGCTCAAGAAAATTCTATTCAAGATGGTTAGATCATATGAGAATCAAAAACTCCTCAAAATCAAGACTCAGTTTTACTGCCTACATTTTATGACTATTTATAAGAAGTCTAATCAGGGCCATGAAAGTTATTATCATTTTGATCAATGTAGGAAGGAACAGGTCTCGTTAAACCTTGTGGGAAGATAAGGTGAAGCTGAGACCTGAAGAATAAGTAAAGGTAGCTGATTTTGTGCAGTGTACCTTCTTGCTTCTGTCTTTGCACCCACTTCCCTCATTCCCTACATGCCCTCCCCAGCTCCTCATTCCTTCTCATCCTCTTGGATTTAGTTTGGGTAGAATGTCTTCAAGGAATTCTTCTCTGAATCCTCCATCTCTACCAGTCTAGAGGAGATACCCCCCCATTGCTGTCACAGAACCCATATATCTGCATCCACCAGTCCTCTAATTGCCTGTATAATCTTGGTCTCTTGTGCTAATAAAATCCAAGAAGAGGTTTCTTTGAAGCTTCTGAGAAGGCTCTTCTTGCCCTTCAAAAAGCCTCTGAAATAGCCCCTTTCACTTGATAGCCATCTTGCTACTAGCCACTGATGAAGCCTGACCCACAGAGAGGGGAAAGAATGGAAGGAAAACAGAGTCAAAATCACTGGACTACAATGTTCCTGAATTCCACCCTGCCCCCGGACTTTCAGTGGTGTGAACCAACCAATTTCCCCTGTACTAAAGCCATTTGGAATTGGGTTTTCTATTACCTATAGCCAAAAGCAGAGAGACTAATAAAACATTATGGATGGGAATCCTGTCTTTTTCCAACACACTATTTAGTCCATAGGAGTTGTTCAGTAAATGCTTCCTGAATAAATGAACAAGGCAATTCAAGGAGAATATCTAACAATGAAATTACTAATTTCATACCTAAATAAAATCGAAAACAAATTCTGTTTTAAAATTATATTTAGAAAGCCTGCCATTTCTAGAGGTTTTCCTATATTGTAAAGAAAGTACATCTGGTCCTCTGCTGTTCTAAGCCTCCCTACTCAGAGCCTTTCATCTCATCCCTCTTGTCCCCTTCATGCCCACAAGGCAGGTCCTTTTACTCCCTAATTACCCAGTGTCCTCCTATTTCTCTACCCGCCCCACTTTCAAATCCTGTTGTCCAGAAAGAGCTGGTAAGCTCATTCATACTGAGTTCTATGGATCTGATTTAAACAAAACGTTGCCATTTCTAGAGATATTTGCAAAATCTAAAAATTTTAGTCTCTCATTATGCAACTTCAGTTATGAGCAAGCAGGTAAAGGAGGCATTTGTGGAGTCTGAGAGCCAAGTTGGTGGCCATGAAACAGCAGAAAGAGATGCCTGATTTGCATGAGCACAAAGGCAACTCCAAACATTGTCATCAATGGCCAGCCCTACAGATCAACAGGAACCCACTCTTACTCACTTTCTTTTTTTTTCTTTTTCATTTTCTTAAGAGGATATAAATCCAGTAACCAGTGAACTACGTGACCAAGTGATATTCATGCTTCTAAGAAGTTCTGGCTGTAGACTTCATCCTTGGAATGGGATTTAACACCATCTGGTCTGTATCCCATTTGTAACTGAGTAACTTTGCAAACAGAAGAAGAATCCATAGTAAAAATTCCCCTACCTCCAAATCCTATTGGCTAAATAAACAACACTTGATTTACTCCATCTATGAACAAACTCAAGATGTTATAGACCCCAAACTCAGATAAAAACTAAACTCTTAAAAAAGGAAAAGTAGATGTCCCTACATAAGTGTTCCAATCTAGAGCAATTAAAAATTGCTTTGGTGGGGTGCCTGGGTAGCTCAGTCGGTTAAGCATCTACCTTTGGCTAAGGTCATGATCCCAGGGTCCTGGGTTCCAGCCCCACATCGGGCTCCCTGCACAGCAGGGAGTCTGCTTCTCCCTCTCCTTCTGTGCTCTCTCAAATAAATAAATAATCTTTTAAAAAATTGCTTTGGCTACTTTTTATTTTGCAAATCAGATATTCCAGAACCATTTTTATTTCCAAACATAAAAGCATCCCACTGCACACCTCAACAGAATTGCCTGTATATCCTTAATGTCTTTCCAAGCAATTTTATGCAGTCAGCACCCTATACATTAAGGAAGGAATGGATGTATGCTCTATGGGTTTCTTATAATAGCAATGAACCTTCATAATCAGACCCATTCCCTGATTTTGCTTACTTTTTTATGCAGCTACATTAATACTACATTGTCAGACAAAGACAAGAATGAACATGAGACTTGAGTTAAAAAACAACAACAACAATATAGCCATCCAAGAAACAACTGCTGAGCTTGTGAAAAAAACAGCTCCCATTTTATTAAATAATAGTGTTCATGCAGGGATGTCTGAAGTACTCTGCAAGGCTAATTAGGACAGATCAATGTACACTTACCTCTCCAGAAGGCTGAAAGGTGTGTAGTGACTATGTGTCATTAAAAATTTACTTGACCATGGGCATCAGATGTGCATGAGAGAATGACCCTGGTGAGCACTCTAAGTTTCCATTTTACTCATGTCATCCTCAATGCATCAAAAATGCTGTAGACACCATTACTATCACCCAGCCTCATAACAGCTTGATGTGCTATATATGTTTGAGAGGGTGGTATCAATTAACTATATTATCCATAAAGCCATACTTGCAATTACTACCACTTCACAATTTATCATTAGCACATTTGGCAGATTTTTTTCCAAAGTAACATTTATTTAAAGGTTAATCAAAATTCTTAGAACAGCATTTATTATAATGTGATTTTTGATAATTGACTAAATCAGTGGCTCTTAAGAAAAACACCCTTGTCTCAGTCCTGCTCAGTATACGCCACAGTGCCATTTGGGGAAAAGAAATACATACTAGAAATGTTCATTTCAAACCTCGTCATGGAAGATCATATATTAATGTAATCAGGTGGTACATTTACATGCTCATTAGTAATCCATCATTAGTCCAAACGCTCACTATTAGGAATAAATGTACAACGAGTTATCCAGAATACCCAGAAATAGTATTTCTTATTTAAACATTCAGAATAAGCTGACTGAAATAAGTGCACACCTTGAATTTGAACTTTCAAGGCACATCACTAAAGTCAATCAGTTATGTCAGGACACTCTTCTATAATAATTTCAATTATAAAATTCCTGCCCCTCCCTAACAGGGAGGTGGAGTTCCAATATCTGAATCTTTTGAATTCACTACAACTGCAAAAATTCCTAATGAACTGTGTGTTTAAATTTTATGCTTTAATACATAGCATGCCACTAAAACCACATTAGTTATGCTTTATGCTGTTTAATCCTATGTCAAAATCTATAAAATCTCTTCTAGCATGCTAAGGTAATTTAACTGCAATTAATCAATCAAGAAAATAAATAAAATGTAATAAATGCCAAATAATGTAACTTCTTTAAAAACAAACCACTATCTACACATTTATTCTAAAAATACTTACTAACCAACACCAGTGGAGGAAAAACAGAGTGAAAATTAGGCTTGCTGAGTCTTTTTCCCATTAGTAGCTAGATTTCTTTAAACTTACAGATGTTTTCAAGAGGTCTCTGGCATGATCTGACTTTCCAACTAAAATGTAAGCAGCTTGAGGGTCAAAACTTAGGCTTTTATCCCGTGTCCAACACAATGTCTTAATCATAATAGGTGTTTACTAATTGTTTATTGAATGAAAGAATGAATGGTTCCAAAATCCACAAACTAGGTTCTTTCATCATAATGTTTGGGACCTGTAACAATAGTCATACTTTTTCTTCTGACAAAAATTGTATATTATACTTTGTTGGTATTTAACCAAAGATAGTAGTGCTCTTTTCATTGATTCTCTCCTTTTCTCAGAGTCAGTTAGGAACCAACAAGGAAAGGTAGTGGAAGTGTTTGCATTTCTTCCTCCAAATGAAAACAGCGATGTTCTTTCCAAGGATGTAGTTTAACAGTTTGATAGGAAAGTCAACTATAAGTCATGGACCCAGTCAGCAAGAATTTATTAAGCATCAACCGCATACCCTGCACTATGCTAGTAACTACAAATATACCAAAGGAGTCAAAAGCATGCATGCACCTGCTTTCCAGATGAGAGGAAAAGACATATATATGTGTGTTCATTCAGTAAGCATTATTGGCTACACTTTATTGCATACAAGGCACTAATGGGGAGGAGGACAGCCAACAAATCTGTTTTCAACAAGGGGATAACAAAGAAATTGTTACATACAGTAACTGTATGTCAAGCAGAAAGTCATGCGTATCTCTGAAAAATTACAAACTAATTCCCATTGGAACCCTAGGAGAAAAAGCTGGCGAAATCATGGGAAGTGTGAAGAAGCAGGTGGCATAAAAAGAGATCAAGAAAATGTCCAAGACAACATAAATAAGTGCATTTACTAGTAATGAAACAAATGAAAGGAAGCATCCAAAAGTTTTCAGAGTAAATTGCTCACTTTCTTGATAATAACTGAAGTTATTTTTTCTTCTCATCAAATTTGTTTCGGTGACATAAAATGGTAACTTCTAGATTAATGACCGCCCATTACAAAAAACACTGATGAATTTTCCTTTCAAGGTCCCTGGTGATAACTGCAGCTGAGAAATCTCAATACTGAAAGTATCACCAAGATATGACAACAAACAAGAGTTGCCCTTCCCACTGCCACCCCACCCACCCACATGTGGCTACTGAGCACTCAAAATGTGACTTATCCATTCTTTTTTTTAAGATTTTATTTATTTATTTATTAGAGAGAGAGAGAGAGAGAGAGAGAGAAACAGCATGAGAGGGGAGAGGGCCAGAGGGAGAAGCAGGCTCCCCGCCGAGCCAGGAGCCCAATGCGGGACTCGATCCCAGGACTCCAGGATCATGACCTGAGCTGAATGAAGGCAGTCGCCTAACCAACTGAGACACCCAGGAGCCCCAAAATGTGACTTATCCAAACTGAGTTGTGTTATAAGCGCAAAATACAAACTGGACTTCAAAGACTTGGTTTAAAAAGAAAAAAAAGAATGTAATCAATATAGAAAAAAATTTTATATTGATTATCTATTGAGACAATATTTTTTTGGATATACTGAGTGGAAATAGATTGTTACTATTTTCACATGTACCTTTTTACTTTTTACTCTGGATACTAGAAAATAATTGGGCAGTACTAGTCTAAAGTCATTTTGAAAAATAATTTTTTGAAGTATCTCATGCTAGAAAGAAAGGATAACATTCAGCAACATGCACTGGTATTTTAATATGATTATCTGATAGAAAAATGTTGCTATAATGAGCCACTCAATTCCTCCCCAAAATACACAGCTAGGAAACCAAGAGCTTCTCTCTAGATGAACTGAATCTTTGTGCCACTCTGATCTAACAGGAAGTGACATCAGTTTTTATGCCTTCCTTTTTCTCTGATTGGCAGAACACTTGGGCCTAAAGTTCAGTTTACTCCACTGCAGGCTTCCTAGGGAGGGCCTTGGTTTTCTGGTTCAGTTTTACCCCACCCCCTCTTTATTACTTGCCTTGGTTCTGCCCCTTACTTGAACGGTCTTACTGTAAGTTACAAAAAAAGCTTTTTGGAACTAAGAGTTAAATAGCATATAAGAAAGTGAATGAGGGGCGCCTGGGGTGGCTCAGTCGGTTAAGGTCTGCCTTAGGCTCAGGGCATGGTCTGGGGGTCCTGGGATCGGCCTGCCCTGCATTGAGCTCCCTGCTCAGGGAGGGGTCTGCTTCTCCTGCTCCCTCTCCTTCTGCCCCTCCCCACCTCTGCTCCTGCTCTGTCTCTCACTTTCTCTACCTCTCAAATAAATAAGTACATAAAATCTTAAAAAAAAAAAAAGAAAGTGAATGAACCCCTTACTAGGGTGTAATCACTGGGGAGACTCATCACGTCGGTGACCCTTCTCCTTGTTACAGGTGTGAAGCACAATGCATGTTTAGCAATAGCCGAACAGTACTCACATTTGAGATCATAAAAACACAGGCGATCCCATCCATGGTGCCAACCAAGAGTCAGTGAGATAGACAGGCACAACATTCAAAGGGCACAATGAGTGCTTAAGTCATATGTGCAGCTATAAGTAATATGGTATCGTATCAGAGAAAAAAGCAATATCTGAATACCTAGAAATCAGGCAGTGGTGGTCATTACCAAAGCTGATCATATGCTGCAAGACACCACAGCATAGAGTGAGGACATAGAGACAACACTCAAAGATCCAAGGAGACCTGGCAGAAGCCTAGTCCCGTAAAGAGACAAAAGGATATATAATATCTGTGACTAGGGGCCACACAGGCCCCTGGGACCAGGCTCAGAGTCATGGCCTCCCAGATCTAGTGGACGACACAGATTCCAGTTGAGAATTAACAGTAATATGGAGCCCAGCAGTTGTAGCTGAGTTACTAGATGTGCCCACTGAGGAAGAAAAAGTCAAAGGCTCTACATATGCTTCCTACTGTTGGATTTGGTCCCGCGACCGATGGGCTTGGCTGCAGGTGGAAGCACCAGTCCATTCAATTCAACTTTGTTCATGCAGATGCAGGGCAAGGAAGGAAGATGATGGCAGTGTCTCTATCTTTATAAAGTAGAGGAATAATATTGGTTCCTACACAACTCCTATTCCAAAATTAATGCTTCAAGGATATTTAAGCTACTTTAAAAAAAAAAAAAACACTTCCCAAATAGCTTGCCAAATTTATGAAAAATCCACTGCTTCCTGTTAATCCCTATTCTTCTCCAAGAAATGCTTGTAATGTTATTTAATAGTGTTTTAGATTTAGACTAACACAGTACAATCTTAAGGTTGTAGGAAAAGTATAGAATATGTGGAATGTTATGTAACCTTTAGAGCCCTTATAATAAATGCATTTTAAATAAATGAATAAAAAAAGGGGGCGCTTGGGTGGCTCAGTCATTAAAGGGTCTGCCTTTGGCTCAGGTCATGATCCCCGGGTCCTGGGATCGAGCCCCACATCGGGGCCCCTGCTCAGCGGGAAGCCTGCTTCTCCCTCTCCCACTCCCCCTGCTTGTGTTCCCTCTCTTGCTGTCTCTCTGTCAAATAAATAAATAAAATCTTAAAAAAAAATAAGAAATAAGTATGAACTTTCTCATATCTAGAGAGACAGGACAGGACACAGAAAAGACCATGGTCATACAACAAAATCAGGACCACACAGTCACAAATTACCAGAAGGCAAGAACTATTCTAAATCAACTGTACTATTGACAGGGACTTGTACGTTTTCTTAAAAGTGTTAAAGGATTCAGCACACAAATAAAAAGTTTTTATTTCAGAAAATAAAAATTAATAAAATGTTAAAATGAAAAGTAGTACACATTTGGCCACAACAACAACAACAACAACAACAACAACAACAACAAATGAAGCAAAGTCTCAGGATCTGATCAATAATAAATGACCTGTTCAATCTAAAATATATTATCTTGGGACACCTGGGTGGCTCAGTCGGGTAAGCGTCTGCCTTTGGCTCATGTCATGATCCCAGGGTCCTGGGATCGAGCCCCGCATCGGGCTCCCTGCTCTGCGGGAAGCCTGCTTCTCCCTCTGCCTCTGCCCCTCCCCCTGCTTGTACCCTCTCTCTCTCTCTCTTTCTCTCTCTCTGTCAAATAAATAAAATCTTTTAAAAATAAATAAATAAAATATATATTTCTATCTCAGCAAAATTAAAAAAAAAAATGGACCAAGACTCTGCCACTGCATCAACTTTTTAAAAAAGGAGGAGTTCAAAAGAACTAAGTGTGAATTTCACAAAGTAGATGTAGGTAATTTCAAACTGACTACTATGTTGATAAAGGTAAATGATGCAAACCAGAGCTGCCTATACACACACACCTTGAGATTCTAATTCAGGGAGACTCAGATAGATGAAAAACTCTGCGA
The DNA here is from genome assembly GCF_037043125.1 of Eumetopias jubatus. Lineage (NCBI taxonomy): Eukaryota > Metazoa > Chordata > Mammalia > Carnivora > Otariidae > Eumetopias > Eumetopias jubatus. Next base: position 67,856,951 of record NW_028274811.1, on the reverse strand, counting down.
ACAACCTCTGCCCAGGGAATGTTCCAATAACACACATAGATGCAGACTCAGATCCCCTCCTTAGTCCAAGGGCAACCCCAAAGAAGCCTTCCTGACACCAAGAGGAGGGGTGAATTTCTTCAACAACAACAACAAATAAAATAAAAACATTTCCAGCTTACATGTGCTAAACCTGCCTATTCGTGGTTTTGTGAAACTTAGACACAGCCTGGTAAAAATTCTAAGACAACTGAGTTGTCACAATGTGACAAGAGCATTAATTCATATTGAGGCACTTTCGTAGTGCTTCTTACTAAAGACCAACAAAACTAAAATATGTCCCCTAACATATCAGAAATAATGTATTTTCTACTTAGTTCCAAGGGAAAAAAACTTTTGTAACTTAAGAAAACTCAAAATATGTGACAATCTGTCACTGAATTAAAGGAAGTTATAATAACAAGTGACAATACATGCATAATGCTCACTGCAGTTATGTGTTCATCTTCACATACAAAGGCTATTTCTCAATGGTCAGAGTAAAGCTTTGGCTAAGGTGCTGATGGCAGGATAGCGCTTGAGAAGAACCAAAGCTCTGTGTAATCCAAAATCGTTGGTAATTAAATCTGGAATGAGTCTTTGAACTTACAGTTGAACGTGTTGTGAGAACATGAGACTCCTGTTACTTTATCCATACTCATTTTCATAAAATGTTTGCCTTGTCATGGTTGGTACTTTACTGAGGCCCCAATGAGCAGGGCATATCACCATGGGTACTGGAGGTCAGGGAGGGTCAACTACGAGCATGCCACAGTTCCATTACTGCTAACACATGCCCCTCAAACAGAGGCAGAGGACCTGACTGGGACCATTTAGGAAACAAGGGAGTAGTAGAGACATTGTCTCTTGACTTGGGAATGGGAGCAAGGCATTCCTCTCTCTCTCTCTATATATATATATATACTCTGTATTACCACCCCTTAACTGAGTATTATTATAGTGTGTTGTAATTGGCAATTTGGTTCCCTGTATCCTTCATGAAACTGCAAGATTTTTCAGGAAAAAAAAAATTTTGAAATACTTAAAAATTCACAAGAAAGTGCAAGGAAATATACTATCTGTGTGTACCCTTTCCCTAGCCCCTATCCCTAGCCCCACTGTTAAGATCTTGCATAATTACAATATCAAAACCAGGTAAGTGATATTGATATAATGCATAGTTCATTCATATTTCAGCTGTATACATGTATTTATTTGTGTTTGTATGGGTATGTGTGTCTAGCTGTATACAACTTTATCACATGTGTAGTTTTGAGAAACCACTATCACAATCAAGACACTTAACTGTACTATTACAAGACTCCCTAGTGCTACCCTTTATGTCTACACCTACTCTCTCCCTTACCCTGTCTAATCTGTCCTCCAACTCTATAATTACATTATTTTATGAATGTTGTATAATTGGAAATAAGCAATAATGTAACTTTTTAAGATACACTTTTTTCACTCAGCATAATTTCCTTGAGGTTTAGCCAACTTGTTGCCCTATCAATTGTTCATTCTTCTTTACTGCTGAGTAGTATTCCATACCATGGGTATATCATAGTCTGTTTAACCATTAACCAGTATTCCATACCATGGGTATATCATAGTCTGTTTAACCATTTGGTATTTCCAGTTTAGGGCCATTACTAATAGAGATGTTATGAGCATTCATGTACAAGTTTCAGTGGGAAAATAAATTGAAAGATTTTTAAGGGGATAAATACTGTTTGATTCAATACTGTATCTCCAATACTTTATACAATACCCAGTAGGTACTCAAAAATGTTCATTGAAGAAATGATGAATGAACCACAAAATTGCCTCTAAATAAAATATAAAATAAGACTCATCTTGTGGGAAAAACATAATTGAGGGAAAATGTCAGCAAGAGGTCCTGAAAGTTGCTTTGCACGCAAAGGAAACCACCAACAAAACAACAAGATGACCTACTTAATCAGAGAAGATATTTACAAATGATATATCTGATAAGGGGTTAATATTCAAAATCTACAAAGAACTCCTACAATGCAACACCAAAAAATCCCCAAATAATCCAATTTAAAAATGGGCGGAGGACCTGCATAGACATTTTTTTCAAAGAAGACACATAAATGACCAAAAGACACATGAAAAGGTGCTCAGCATCTCTTACCATCAGAGAAATGCAAATCAAAGCCACAATGAGGTATCTCCTCATACCTGTCAGAATGGCTAAAATCAAAAACACAAGTAACAACAAGTATTGGTGAGGATTTAGAGGAAAAGGAACCCTTTTCCACTGTTGGTAGGAATGCAAGTTGGTGCAGCCACTATGGAAAACAGTATGGAGGTACCTCAAAAAATTAAAAATAGAATTACCATATGATGCAGCAATTCCACTACTGGTATCTACCCACAGAAAATGAAAACACTAATCAAAAAGATAATATGCACCCTTATGTTTATTGCAGCATTATTTACAATAGCCCAATTAGGAAAGCAACCCAAATTATGTCCATTGATAGATGAATGGATAAAGAAGATGTGGTATACACATATAATGGAATATTATTCAGCCATGAAAAAGAATGAGATCTTGCCATTTGCAACAACATGGATGGATCTAGAGGGCATAATGCTAAGTAAAACAAGTCAGGCAAATACCAGGTAATTTCACTTGTATGTTGAATTTAAGAAACAAAACAAAGGGAAAAAAAGAGAAAAAAAAAAACAAGACTCAAATACAGAGAACAAACTGGTGGCTTCCAGAGGGGAGGTAGGTGGAGGGTTGGGTGAAATAAATAAAGGTTATTAGGAGTACACTTATCATGATGAGCACTGAATGATGTATAAGACTGCTGAATCATTATACTGTACTCTTGAAACTAATGCTAATTATACATCAATCAATAATTTAAAAAATTATAAAAAAGAGGTCCTGAAAGTTGCACTCATGGATTTAAGTCTACAGTATTCCAAAGGAAACACACACACACACACACACACACACACACACACACACACACACACACCTTTTTCAGTTTGCTTTAAATATTGAGTTTCGTATTAAGATGGTGTTTGGATTAATAAGCTACAGCTGACCATTTTTGGAAACAACTGAGGAGACTTTCTATTCTAGCCAAAATGGACTAAGAGGGGCTATGTGTACCCTCCTTCCTAAAACAACAACAATAGCAACAATGACAAAAAATACAAAAAATGGTTTTTTTAAGACATGGACATCAGGCAACAACAAGATCCCTAAGAAATGAGAAGCTAAGGAGATGAATCTTCTGCCTGCCCTGCTTACAGTCTTGAGGGTTTCTTAGCAGAGTCACAGTGATGGTAACTCAAGAGTGGCAAATTCCCTGAGTTGACAAAGCAGGTCTGAAAGTATGGGAGGATAAGGTGGCTATGGTTCCCAGGACGGAGCACCCGGCAGAGAGCTACTGTATAGAGAAAGATCTCCTGAGACCTGCAGGGTCCCACTTGAGAATTTAGCAGCGTACTGATCAGGGCAAATGTGTGAGGAAACTTCCCAAGGCTGGGTATTCCTTAACTCTAAGGAATAAGTAGATCTAAACAATGATCAATATCTGTTAACATCACAAAAAGAGGGAGAACCAGTAGTCTTGCTCAGCCTCCTCCAAATGCATTTGGTCAAGTTCCTAATCTTAATTATCAATTAGTAGAAAAGATATGGGGCAGAGGAGCTTATTAAACAACTCCACAGGAAGGCATCAGCAAATACAAACTATGGAGCGCTCTACCACCCAAATAATCCAGTTTCCTTAACAAAAAGGAAAAATAGATAGAAGGGAAACCTACAGAGTAAAAGAGAAGAGAAATAACCAATTGCAAAGTATGGGTCTTACTTGTATTCTGTTTCAAACAGCAAAAAGTAATTATAAAAATTTAAGAGACAATTGGGAAAATCTGAATATTGACTGTGCATATTTGATAACAATAAGAAAATACTGACTTTTATATGTGGTTCATTTTTTAGGTGTGATTCATTTTTTTCAGTTAAAAAACAAGTCCTAAAAAAAAACCAAACAAGTCCTAATCTTATAAAGATATCTGCTGAAATATTAAAGAATGAAATTATGTCATGTCTGGAACTGGCTTCCAAATAATTTGGGGTGGGGGTGGGAAGTGGAAATAGGGATATGTCAAAACAAAATTATCCATGAGATGATAGTTGTTGAAGGTAGGAATAGGTGTATGAAAGTTCATTATACCATTCTCTCTAGTTTTTAGTATATTTCAAATTCTCATAATAAAAATTTGGATAGGTAAATTAGAAATACATCAATAAATACATAAGAAATTGAGGCAGTGATTCAGAACTCAGAGGTCACTGGCCATGATGAAAACTATTTCTCAGACATGGAGATATCAGAAATGATAATTTACAAGGACATTGAGGACTGTGATTTGTAGCAATCCCTTAATGGAAGACCATATTTTCTCCACACAGAACACTGGCTTTTTAGCAAGGATAGACCTTCTTTCTGAAAATAGACCTGGCAGTATGCAAGTGGTTGACTACCTAATTGAAGACACCAAAAGACATCAAAGGAGACCAAAAACCTGGGTCTACAGATGTGGTTGTTATGTCTTCCTGTTCTCTTAATAAGGTTAGGTTTATGAGAAGTTTAACAGAGCATATGACTGCTATCCTTCCAACAGCATCCCTGCAATACAAACTCATCCAGTTCAATCTTGTCATTCCTACGAAATGTTACTGTTTGCTCCTTGTCGCAACTCCACCTTTCACACACACATTTTAATTTTTTGGTTTTGAGGTCAGGAAGATATCCAAAAAATTTTTTCCCATTCAAATAATTCATTAGAAATACCTTCCATCTAGAATCTAGAAGGACACTGTGAGTAGCTTGTCCAAGGTTCTGCCAAAAGAAGTCTCCTCTCTCCTCTTATCTGAATCCTACCCATTCAAAAGGATATGTTCAAAGACAATAAATGGACTTCCTAAAAAGATGAATGTTACCTCTTCCATTTTAAAAACTTCCTCATGGTCTCTAGTTCAGTATCCTATAAATAATCTATAGCCTACTTTTCTTACTCAAGAAATGAGCTGATTTGCTGACTTTAAAAAAAATCAATGTAAATTTTAAATTCTCAGTATATTTTAGCTAATAATTCTGTCTATCATATTACTGACTAGTAATATTCTTAAAATATCATGATGCATCCTAATGTTTATTTTCACTAAATGCCTAAAAAGGCCCTGGGAGCAGAGCTTTAAAATATGATTTAAAATCTGATGTGTGCTTTGGAAGCAAAATCAGCTTTGGGGACTCAAGGCTAGTGAGCATTTTTGTAGGTTGGTTATATTTTGTACTGCAAGATGTGTTACAGAAATTGTAACTGAACTTCTCGAAATATTTATCATCATTGTTACAACTTTCATTAGAGTGTTTTTCTTTTTAGATGCAGTCTTGCTTAAAATGTCCATTTTAAAAGTTGCTACCCCAGGCTTATAAAACAAAGTTATAATGTCTTTCCAGCAACAGCATTAAAAACGTTCATCTCTAAGAAAGTGTTATAAAGAAATTCCACTGCAATTATAATTCAAATATTAAAGAAAATATAAAAAATGATAATGTATTATAGAATACCAAATGATTAGAAATTCTTTGTAAGACTTTAATTTCTGATAAAAGCAAAATACCTATATAGTAGCCACTAGTCACACGTGGCCTATGTAAATTTAAATCAATTAAATTTAAATTATATTCAAAATTCAGTTTCTCCATCGAACTAGCCACATTTCAAATACTCACCAGCCACATGTGGCTATGGTTACCATACTGGACAATGCAGATATAGAACTATGTCCATCATCTCAGAAAGTATGATTGAGTAATGATGGTCTTTGTTAGAGAGATCACTACTGATGAATGGATGTGCATATATCAATTTATTTCTCCCAAGTCATTTTTCCTTTAGTATAGGAGGCAGAATTAAACCAATAAAACTTAAATCGCTTTTCTGGAAAATCTATATTCTCATGTAAACATTTAAAACTGTTCCACAAGCATTGCAGTGTAGATTTTCTTTTTCCTTTCGCCACAAGGAGAATGGAATTTCAAAAGATTCCACCTGCTCAAGATAGGGAATTATGGCATTAGCCAGTCTTCTTCCCCTTTGATTCACATTTTTCTTTATAAAGATCTATTCTAACCCTGCTGCTTTCAAGTTTACCCAGCAATGGCCCAACCTTTATTTTGTGGCAAGGAATTCCTATTCAGAGGGGAGTACTTAAGGTCTCAAACTCCACACTTGTGAAGTTTGTTAACTAACGTAAGAAAACTCACTTCCTATTCAGGTCCTCCTACCAGGACAGGAGGCTCTTACACCCTTCCAAAGTACCAACAAATTCCTTAGTCTAACACAACTTCTCATCTCTCAATTCAGAAAGATGAATTTTGTAACATATGTAAAAAAGACAAAAACATGGAAAGGCATAAATAATACCACACTGTCATGTGGGAAAGTGAAATGCTCCTGAAGTAAGATACTGAATAGGAAGGGTCTGTCCAATTCAGCAGAGAAACTGAGTGAGATCATCTCTACCATTTATGCTTAGCAAGGAACCATGCTACAATGGAAAGACAGAAATATAAGAGTAACAAAGTAAATGAAAATAGTATGAAAAACTTCTAAACAGGGCTAAACTAGATGCATTTAAATGCAACTTCTGAAAACCTTGATGAACAGTAGTTAAGTCTGTATTTAAAAGACTAGATAAACCATATAGCTGATCCAGATGGTAAAAAAAAAAGCAATCTATAATTAATTATATGAGTATAGTTTTAAGTATTTCCATGAAAAAGTAAAAAATAATGAATATTTAGTATCAAAAATAATTTGACTTTAAAAGTAGAGAGTGCAAGTGAGAAAAAAATAATAAAGTCCAAGTAAAGAAATACCTAATAAAAGAGTCCAAATATTTGTGAAGTGGATCTTTGTCCAGAATAGCGTGCTGTTTGGAAACAATTTCTACAGTAGATTCAATAGATTCTATGGTTCTGAAAATTAATTAGAACCTTAAAATTAGCTATAGAAATTAGCTACAAACTAATGAGATTGGGGGAAAAAAAGAAAGAACACAATATGCCAACTTTCCAAGTCTTTCTGCAAACAGACTTTCACATCTTAAAAATTACACTTGCTTTCAAGATTCTTTGCATCCATAACTTCACCTTTTTACTCACTTGCTCACTCCCCAAGGAAGTCTAAAACCAAATAAACTGCTATAAATGTTTACCAACAAAATATTATTTTCCAATCAATTTTTTCTTAATTTTTAAAATTGAAAAAGTTTTTATTACAATTAGGTCACTACTCCTGGCATAAGGCCTCTGAAACATTGTTTCTCAGACATTAATGGGTCTTGGAAAAGTTTGAAACTCTCAATTCATTATGACTTTGAGTAGCTGTTTTGTACCTAAGAATGAGAACTGATGGAGAGGTTGGGACTAAACACATAATTTTATGAAATATGATGAAAACATAAGGGTTTTGTTATGACGCACATAACAATCAAGAACCTGTTTCTTTTTAGCAAGCTCCTAAAAAGTACCTCCCGTATAATTATTAAATAAAAACACTCACTTATTCAGTACTCAGCTAGCTTTTAAACTCTGAATAAGAGAAGTACGCAGTGAGAGAGGTACTTACATGGTTTCCTTGGATACTGGATGATGCCATTCAGGTCTATGTTTTTATCCGAAAGTGGTGCCCTGTGGAGAAATGAGGCTTGGTGAGTGGCTGTTTATACATAGTAAGTAAATAGGAACTTTGTTTATTTCACAAAGCAGTTTTTTATTTTGACCCAGATTTCTTTTTCTTATCATACCCAAACCTTGTAAACATCAATAATATGGTAGAACAGGTACTTTGCACAACTCTTTGTAATATCACTTTAAAAATCATAATTATTAAAGCAGAAGCTCAGAATGCTTTGGCTAAGCACATTACTCCTTGGGCTACTTTATATATCTTAACTACTATATTTATGTCAGACAAATCAATGAACACTGCCTGCCTCTCTATTTTCCTTCAAAAGGAATTGTTCTCAAACTGTCAATAAAGAAATTAATCAAAAAAATTCACATAAATGATAAATGTCCTTACCTTAATCAAAGAAAAAGAGAACCCTAGCTGTACCAGCTCCTAAACATCCAGGGTTTCCACAGACATGAACTGTCATTTTAAATAGAGTAGTGGGTCCTAGATTCTCAATAGTTCAAGGGCTACGAGCACACAATTTTGACATTCAGTCTCTCAGAACTACATGCTGTCTAATTTTGGTAGCATGATTAATCCCTCCTATGTGATAAGTTTTAACCTTCTAATATTTCTCTGGATCGAAAAGAACAAACAAGCTACAGCAAAGAATGGCAACTAACTTTAACGCTTAACACAATTTAATAATCTGAAATGAAGTAAGTGTGTGCTATGTTTCCATTAAAAAGTTTCCAGCCACAATTAATTGAACAAAAACTTGTCTTGTTCCAAGATTATTCTTGGAAATGTAATTTTAAAGTCTGCGTGAAATGAGGAAACTTACTTTTTTACCATATGAAAGCAATCTCATTTTTTAGGAATGATTTTTGGATAGGCTTCCAATTTGATATTTTCCATTTGAACTAACTGCATAGGGGCTTGGCAGGGGGAGGGGAGGGAAGCAATTCTGTGTTCTTTTGCCAGCACTGACAAAGGTCTGGTTGTCAGTGATACCTTTACAGCTAAATTTACCCCAGAGTGACAGGAACAGGTGCACCTCGGCCTGCCAGACACTTGTGCACAGGGATCACGCATCTTACGGCTTGACGATCAAGGGGGGAAAGCCTGGGTCTTCATAGAAAAGGAGAAGAGACAAACGCAGCCCAAACTGGGGGGTTTCTCTTCAAAGCCAGCTGGTCTGGCTTTATTCTACAGGAATTTTTTTACCTGTCAGGGTTTGGACAACAAAGCCCTCAGCAGGTGCTGAAGGGTACAACTTCCTGGAGAAGCAGAAAGGCACTGGTGAGTTTCAATTGCCAAAATATATTTTTTAATCTTTAAAAGTTGATTTTGTTATCTTGGAAGAGGCACTGCTGAGGAACCTACATTCAGAAAGCTGATGAGACCATTGGAATCAGAGCCAACTAACTCAACAGTAGGTTTGCCTGGTGTAGAAAGTAGAGCTGTTACCATTTGACAATTTTTTACATTTAAAAAAAGAGTTTTATAGGAAAGACTATATTTTGAATGGTCTCTTTCATTACTAACTCCAATATCTGAAAGATGAAGAATTAATTACATATATGATATTAGACTATTAAAATAAACACACAAATATCATTTCCTCTCTTTTTTATCTAATTCTGTCATAATCTATTCTGAATAAAATGTTTTTTTAATAAATCAAATAAAAATGTGAAATGGTACATGCTCTTTTCAAACATTTCATGCGCTAACATTTTTTATGTGTGCATATGACAGGAATATGATTAGAATATGCAATTAGTTTTATTTATAATACATTTTTAAAAACATGTATTGCACAGAATATTTAATAATTAAAAGTAGCAACATTTTCTCATTACCTTACAAAGAGTTTCTTTGGAGAAAAATCTTTGGAATAAACAACCAAGACAGTACTAAAGCATGTTTTTACGTCACTGATTTCCAAAATTAGTACATTTATATATTTGGTATTTTTATTTTGTGAATTCAAAAGTTTAGGCAAAAATATTTTTTTCAGAATAGGATTTTAATTAATACAAAACATGGAAAAATAAGACCACATGTCAGGATATATTTTTAAAAAGTGATTCTATTTCAAGGACTCATTCTTTTAACTATGCTTCACAGCATTTCTCTACAAATTGTTGTATTATACAAATTGAAAACATTTATTTAAGCAAGTAAGGAGCTCAAAGCTAAAGACTATACATAGTAAACATATGAAACCATTTTAACAACCAAATTCCATATTCACAAGCAACATGGGCTAATGAATGTAAAAGACACACAGCACACACTGATCAAGAATGCTATAAATTATTAGCCATAAAATCAATTTTCTGGGCTGCGGGGGGTACAATTGGTGCTTAAGAAGAGAAAGGCTCCAACCAATATAAATTACTAATATTATGAGGTAATTGTTTTGTTCTGATGATCTCATAAATAATATTCAATCTACATGCTTAACACATAGTTGTATAGTAGGAAAGTAATAAGATCTGACTTTTTTAATGACCACTGCATCTAAAATAATTATCAGATCAATGATGATATGGATAAGCCACAAATTTATAAGTATCATACTCTTTTAGACTGACTTAATTGCTGTTTAAAATTATGAACTGTTTGTGGTTTAAAAAATTACCAGAAATGATCTGGCCAACCAAAAAATCTAGTATTTTTAAAACATAATTAAAACCCAAATCTGATTTTCATTCTGAATTATTACATGTAGAATATGGTTCAGAAAGTTAAAGTATATTCTATTTTTTAAAAAAGGAATATATTATGATTTCAAACTGCTATTTTTGTGTGATATTCTGTCATCTTCATTATATTGCTCTGGCACCTAAGTAAACTTGGTCACTGCATTTTTTAGATAACTCCATTAGTCTCTTAAAGAATGATTATGTACTGCATGCACTTGATAATTTTGTTATTTATCTGGTCTGTTAAATACTATATTCCTAAAGAATCAGAGCACTCACTTCTAGAAATAAGTACAACAAAACTGAACGTACACTCTTAGGTCAACTTTAGAATTACATTTGTGAAGTCTTTATGTACAGTGTAATTATTATACTATTTGTCATTAACACTCAATATAAGCCATACAAAAGCTTCTTCCAAACTATTTTTTATGAGTCTTGTGAATTATTTAAGTGTGACTTAGCCTATTAGAGACAATGTTAGGTACAGCCCAAATATTTCCAAATAACCAAAATTTGTCATTTTAACCATGCCCTGAATTGTGGGCTTCATCTAAAATTTCACGTTTTTTTCTTGTAATTATGGAAAGAAGTTTTAATTCCTAGTACAACTTGCCGCTACGTTTGTACTTTCCAGTAAACCTTCAACTTTTGTGTCACAAAAATACCGATGCCAACTCCCTCAATGTGGAAATGATTTCTTTTAATAAGTCTTAGTCAGAAATTATGATGACGTTGCAATGACTCATATGCGTCCTAAAAGTTTAATTTAAAAGCATATTTTTAAATTTTAAGCATTATTTGCAATGCATCTTCGTATCTTAAGAATGGCTTATTTATAGTGGAGAAAAATTAATTTTTCTCCTGTTTCAGAAAGACATTTGAAAAACATTTTGTTTAACCATAGATGCAAGGGGAAAATCTTGATTCTCCTAGGAACTAATTTCAGTAAATTATATTGTGAGTATCGATCTATTTAATTTCAGAACAATGAAGCTTCCAGCTAAAATGGTTTACTTGTAAGTATTTAAAGAAACAAAAATACTTTGGCAGCTTTAAATGTATCTCCTCATTGACCAGTCACCTGACTGACAGCTGTCAACTGTCTGCGGGCCAAATGTAACCCAGTAAAGATAAAAATTACATATTACTCATCCCTGTGGATAATACCTGGTGCCAGTAAGGTTTTCAAGTAGGAATAGACTATAGATATAAAGAAGTAAAAAGGGAATCAGTTCCACCACCCACCAACCCCCCTTTGTCATGAACTTATTTCCCCTTCCTTTTCTACTTACCCCACTTCTCTTGATGCCCAGATCTCACACCTACAAAGAGTTAATTTCCTTAAAGGAACTTCAGATATATGTAACAAGTGTATGACTATGAAAATACTGGGCAGCCAGGTAATGATGCCCACACATTTCTTTCAATCAAATCTTCTTTTGAGCTCATGGAGTGTTTGAATTGTGGGAAAGAGTCTTTGATACTTTCGACTACTCATTTAAAAAAAAAAAAATGAAATGGAAGCACAAAAATAAAATTTACCTAAGGTCCCCAACGTGAGGATGTAGATGTAGACTTGGCTCTGTCCCCCAACTTCACATCCAGTGATTTTTTTCTATTAGACTTTAAACATGTGGACAATAAAACTATAAGTAAAAGAGAATACATGGAAAATTAATGTGAGTGACATTCCATTGGGGAACTGTTTGCAGCCACCAAACTTAATACCTTACTAGAGAAATACAGTTTTATCAAAGCATATTAAAATGTAGCTCTAAAAAAAAAGAACATAAACACATTAAAATATCTATGGTATAAACTCTTTTTTAGATTCTCTTTACTATTTAAACTGATTTCCAAACTGAAAATATTTATGGTGTATATGAAACAGCAGAAAGAAAAAAATAGTAAATGGTAATATATATGTTTAGAAGATAAATGCATAAATGAAAAGTTCAGGCTGAAAAGTTTCTCTGAAATATTAGAAAATAATTATTAAAAATACCAAGTATACCAAAGCATAAGCACACATACATTACCTAAATACAGAATATACTAAACAGTTCACATAACCAACTCAACAACTAGCGTCCTGGGTGTGTGGGTGTGTGTGTGTGTGTGTTAATTACAAAACCTCTCTGGACCCCAGAGGCCCCATCAGCAAGTGTTTCCTAACAGCTCAGAAACTCTATGACTCAACAATCCTGTATTAATATAAGTACCTTGTATTTATTCAAATTATTATTAATTATATTAATATTTTATATTGCTATAATATAATTTGTTGATAGTGCTGCACATCATACTGATTCAATCAAGGTCATAAAAATATATTCAAACTAAATATTTTATTCTTCTCTGACCCTCTAGAAAAGAAACCATTTAGGAGATAACTACCATGTTCTGAATTTAAAAGGATTTATTTTAACCCGAGCTTTTGAGCTGTATTTGCCTGTGAGAAGTGTTTGCTCTAAAACCAAAACAAGCAAATGAATTTTTTAAAAGGGGGGGAGTCTAAAACCTTAATATAGGGTATGGGAGGAAATTGTGGACAGGATTTCCCCGCAAGGAATTGGTCTAGAATAATCTCCAACAGCTCTATGATACCATTTAGCACCTAAATTATACAAAATACCTAAATTTACAAATGTATTTGCTTATTCTATTACATTATGCAAATCGATTGCAAGCAAAATAATCAGTAAATAATATCCATTTCTAATAATTGTGAAAGACAAGGGTGTCAAAGCAAAATGTGAAAAAATCCTGCATCTCAAAGGGGTGTTAGTGAAAGTGAATGACTTTTCTCTCAGCTGCCTTTGAAGGATCTTAAATGTTTTCTCGTCAGAGCTAAAGAGTACTGTCCGAAGAGCACCAAGCAGAAGTAGGCAGCTATGAGTCGCAATCTCTGTTTCACTGCTCAGTAATTTTGTGACTGGAAACAAGTCATGTAATCTCTGGGAGGACTCTGAAGGGATGTGACTCCTTGCAGGGCTATGCATAACTCAGAGGAAAAGGCAGTTCTAGAAGGTGTTTATCCAGTAGAAGGTGTTTCTCTTGCTTCATGTGAGGTCCCCAAAGGATTCTGGACAATATGGGTGGGTTCCGGCCTCCAATGGCCTGCCTTGCGCCCTCCCTACTGCTATAAGAAGCCCACCATATTGGTGGCATTCCAAATAATTAAAACTAACACCAGTTTTTAGCCTGTAAGATGAGTGTGGAAAACAAAATCACTTTACAATACACTACTGACCAGCTAGCCATATTCTTCCTACTTGGGTACCCTGGTAACAAAACATGAAAGGTCTCAACCTTCAAAATTACATTATCACACATAGCTTTGAACTTTTCAGTACACTTTGTAAGTCTGAGTTGCCACACACACACAAAAAAAAACTTAATAGCCATTTAATGTTTTCAGTTTTATAAAACGGGACATTTTTAAAAATGAAAAAAAAAATATTCACCACACTTGCTGCTGTAAGCCAGCTTGAGAACATGTTTGCTAATGTCAGAAAAATGTTGGAACAAGAAACAGGCTCATCAGAGAACCCCCTTAATCTGAAGGGTTAAAAATACCTGGATCCAAGAGAGGTTAACAGCAACATCTGGCTATGCAGAGGGGTTAAAAGGCTGGGAATACAGATCCCCCTGTTGCCTGGGATGACAATGTCGTGAAGGCCCTATATGATTGCTCGGCAGGCAAGAGGTAATTATCAAGGTCATAAGGAATATTTGTATTAATTGGAAGTCTTTTTAGGGAAAAGCCACATTTCTCAGGTGATTGTGAATGGGACTAGTCCTGGTTGCCAGGAATCTAGGCTCAAGCAGCCGGCAGCCTCTGAAGCATGAATGTGTTCTCAACTCAGTTGTCACTGACGGCAGAGGTCGCAGATCTGAAACCTATTTTACAGGTTTTGCTGAGATACTGGGATCCAAGAGTTCATCCAAGAAAAGATAAGCACTGACCCTCAGATATGTAAAGATGAAGAACTGTACAGAAATTTGAGAGAATTGGGTCCCCGTATTGCTTAATCAGTTTTCTAATCACAACGGGCAGAATATATGTCGCATGTCCTTTTCGATTGTTTATAGTACGAGCCAAGACAAGCAATGGAAAGATTCGTATCATTCTGATCTCTCATTGTTACTATTTTGAAAAGAGTTCACTAATTTAGAAGGTCCATAAAACTTACCATTAGTTGAGAGCGTGGGAATGAATAATGTAGCAAATGTCAGGTTAAGGAATTAGAAGTCTTCTGCAGATCTTATGATCACACTTTACCCTAAGGCTGTGTCTTGCAAGCAAAGTATACGTAAGAAACACCCAAGGAGCTAGTTACAATGCAGATTCCTGAGGTTGTTGCTCAGGGAATCTGAGATGGGGCCTAAGAATCTGAGTGAATCTGAAAGCCTCTGATAAACTGTTCTCTGTGCTAGATTGTTCAGTCCTCACTAGAGCCTCTTCTCTTCTTCAAGAGGGTCGGTTCTCTTGCTCTGCAGTAGCAAGAAAACCAGCACCCAGTGATCTCAGGTCCTAGGAGACCAAAGGAAGCCTATGGATACAGCTACAGAAGTTCTAGGGTCCATTTTTATTTATTGTTAGATATACTTGCACTTAAATAGTTTTATTTTAATTATTTCTATGTAGATGGGCAAATGGTAAGGTTCACCCAACACTAGAGATGAGCGAAAAATCATTCTCAAGTTCTACTTGAGTTTCAGGCACTAAGTAAAACAGCTTCAAATATGAACAATGGCTTGAATTGACTCTTCAGAAAAGTCATTTAAAAATAGCGCAGAGAGTGCTTGTTACAAGAAGTATATACGCATATACATTCAAGTTTTAGAATCCTCAACTGATCATCACTGACCCAGGGAGTTTAGAAGACCATGGCCCAGCAATAATGTAGGGGAAACCACAGGCTTTATTCTCCTGTGCGCAAGTTGTTTTGTGGCCATAGGCTACCCAAACTAGAGTCTCACAGCTACCAAAGGGTGAGGTGAGAATGTGTGGAACAGTGTAGATGGATGAACATAAATCCTTCGAAAATAGATCAACAACACAAGCACACGCCTTATTCACTGTGAGTTAATCACTGTTGTAATCAGAGTAATTATAGTGATTAATAACAAAAAAAATCATAGAAACTCTTCTATGACCATATTATCTGTAGCACACATCAATTGTTCAGAAATAAGCTCCCTTATTAGCAGTATTTTATTTTGAAGTGATTCAAATAGAAAATTATTAATATCTTATGGTTCTGAAATAGAAAATGTAACTTTCCAAAGCATGAAAAAAAAATCTAATTGTTAATAACCAGTTGTGTGTGTGTGTGTTTATGGTTGTACTGACTTTATAACTGAAAATAAAAAATTTACAACTGAAAATGAGAAGATGAAGCAGAAAAGATGAAGGAAGAAAGAAGGAAGAAAGAGAAGGAAATGGAAAAGACAGGATTAAATCTATTGATTAGCTATTTCACTATTGCTAAAGGGGTCAAAAGGTATAAGAAAATTGTAGAATGTTTTCTACTTACCCTTCTTTAAGTAGCATTCAAAATCTTTTACTTAGAATCATATTTCTTCATCTCTGTATTTCTTCAGAATATATTATAAAATACATTGCATTTGATATGGATGCTCCAGATTTACAGGTTTAATGCCATACAAAGTTGGGAGATATTTGATTTACGTGCCCCATCTTTGCACAAAGGAAGATGCTTTATCTGTGATTTCACAGAGGTGATAAAGAACAGAATGCATTTTTCCCTCCAACCCTGAACCTCTCTCCAACCCTTCCAAATTCTAACCTTCATCCAGGAAGCAATACACATGCTCATCACAGGGCTTTTTTATCTCCTTCAAGACATTTCTGGAGAAATAATCACTAATTACACCTCTGATGGCTTTTCAAGGCAGAAGGGAGTTCATACAGGGTGAGACCAAGTAACAACATGGTAGCTATGGCACAAGGGACATGCATCCACTGGGTGCCCCCTATGCAAGACAGAACAGAAAAAGAGACTGGAACAATGGGTACTAAAGTGTTATTATATTAAAAAAAAATAAGTAGACAAATTTTCAAGGAGCAGCATGATACTTGGCTGACAGAGAGTTCATCTTCCAATCACAACCTCTTCAAAATTAATAAAGTTTCTTCTTCAAGTAAGGGCCAGCCTTCCCACTTACTAGCACCCAGGGCTCACTTACACGACGGCCAGTGGGAGGGACCTGAGACACGCTGAAAGTCTCCTCCCTGAAGCATCTGCTGATCAACAGAGCAGGGAATTTACAGAAGTTGTGTAATCATAGATAATCCTTTGGAGTATGAACTCCTTTCAGAAAACTTCTGAAGAGAAGTTCATTTAAAGGAGTAACACATTGATACTGCATCATGAAGTGAACGGTTGGAGTGGCGGGCTCCTCTGATAGAACACAGTCCAAGAGAATTCTGGAACATAAAGAGGCTGCTGAGGAATGAAAGGACCTTGTGGGTCACATCAGTGAAAGGCTGTGAGGAGACAGAGACACTCAATAAAGAGCTATTATTGATTTTAAAAATTGCTGCTGGGTGAGTGGAGCATGCCAGAGTGAACGAAGGACAAACTAAAGGTGAGGCTAGGGAGGCTGGTGATACAAAGACAAGCTTCAGCAACCTTACAGTTTTGCCTATACTGCACAGATAATATTGATTTAAAAAGACTTAAAAACTCAGATTTAATAAAAAGCCACTAATTCTTTATATTTATGTGAAGGCTCCTTAAATTTAAGTGTAAGATTATGTAATCAATGAGCAATTTAGAAGATGTCTGCCATAACCAAAAAATAAGATCTTGGAGCCTTATTCCAAGAAAATGGATATATAATTACTTTCATAAGTCTGATAAAATCAAATATGAACACACACAAAAAAATGTTTCTCTGAAAAGAATATGGAACACTGACAAGGATAATATAAATTGGCAACCCCAGAATGTAAGACTTCTTGGTATAATATACATTGATTTAATCAACATATTATCCTAAATATTTTATATTTATTTCAAATATAAAAAGTTCTATTATGAAATAAAAACTGTTTTGAAGCATGAAAGATGATAGATCTAAAATATTGTTAGATAAATGAGACATTGAGATATTTTCCAGGAACATGGGGTAGTCCTTGAAAGTGAAATAGTATAATGCTGCTAACATTTACTGAGCATTTTCTACATGCCAGGCACTAGGTGAATATAGAAGTACAATCTCATGTCCTCCTCTCAGGAAAATCATCATCCTATGTAGGTCCTGCCACATTCTCTATTTTATAACAAGGACATTTTGAAAATTAAGGTCAAATGGTAAAGTCTGAGCCTGGATTCTAATCCGGCATCTCTGATTTACCCTTCCCTGCCCCTTGTACATTCCTTGCAAAGGTATTTCCCATGATGTTCATATATGATATGTAACTCCTAATTGATGAAACTAGCTTTTTAAAAATTTTATGATGTTACTTGCCAAATGTCTCCTTAAAGGCTACATGTTCACATCAGGAATGCCCTTGAAATTCTCCTTTTGTATCTGCAATTAGTGTCAATTTATGAGCCTGATATCAAATAATCTGCTGCTTTATAATCACATCATAGTTCCCATCAAGCACCTTGTTCACTACATTTGGTTTGGATTTAGTTTCACCAACAAATTCATCCTTAATGATAATGATTTGCCAACAATCAAACTGTTAAAACTGAATAGCAAATTCCTAAAGAGATTTCTATAGAGACCTGTGCAAAGACATCATTACTGAAATAAGCAAATAACCTCCTAAGCTGTCTACCCTGAAGAGGATGACACATGGTTAGACCTGTATTTCTAAAATATTTTCTGGTGGGGGGGGGAATATTGATTACATCACCTCCTGATCTCATCATCCTTATAAGTGAGCAAAGGTTATGAGTCTAAGGAAGCAATACAGCATCATAGCTAAGGGCATCACCGGAAACAAACAAACCCAGCTTCATGTCTTTTGTCTGGCACCTAGGGGCTAATAGACGCTGGTCAAGTAATGTCACCTCTCTAAGCTTTAGTTTTTAAAATCTGGAAAATGAAGAGAATTGTAGTTCCTTTCTGAAAGGTTGTAATTTGGATAAAAAGAAAAAAAGTTTATAAAGCAGTTAATACAATTAAATTACTTAAAGCAGTTAACACAAGACTAACAAATAGTGAGTGGCTATTAAATATTATGCACTTTAAAATTTATTTCAACTCTCATTCTAATAAGGTAGTAGTATTTTTGCACATATACTACAAATATCTTTGTATTACATATATGAATATTATTCACATAGAAATATCTAACTACAAATTTAGTAAAAAAAAAATCATCTATAGAAAATCAGATTTCCTTGGTTTGGGTCCTTGACTCAGTGAACTAGTATATAATGATAAATCAAACCATTTTTAATGGCTGACTTAAATTTAAAAGTTTTACTGTATTTTACTTTTAATTCTCACCATATTCCAAAACAATTTAGAGAGACTTCACCCCAAGCAATGAAAATCAATTCTCTCTTTTCCTGGTAAATTAGAATATGGATATAATTACTTATCTCCTTGTTTTCAAATTTAGTATGTATGGGAAACATAAATTGATGCATGATCTTGCCTTCCTGAAAAAATAAAATTTGTATTATTTTCCTTGGTTTATAATTTTAGGTTGTAAATAAAATATTTAGAAGTAATTTTGTAAGTTCTCAACTAAGTAAAATACCATCATTTGGAAAATTACCTAGAGAGATAAAGAAAACAAGGTACATTTTGCAGTGTGGTGGCTTTATTCTCTCCTTTCTAGATTTGTCTTATTTTGTTGTTCTTAATGAGGAGAGATAGCAGGAATAGGAATACCAGATATAAATTGTTTGTTAACACTTTCTGAGTCCATTTCTTCCTATAATACATATTTACACAAATTGAAATCAATAGAAATCACACACGTCCCAAGTAGGACTTTATTAAAACCAAAAATGCAAAATGTCTATGGCTTCTATTTTGCGAGAAGCAACACACAGTCCCCTAGACATAGTTGTAATGTTGATCATGCATCCAACAGAGAACAATGTCTAGGTCCCTCTTGAACAGAATGCTCCATTAGGCATTCCATGGGCTCCCCCTTCCCGGCAGGCCTTGGCCCAGCCCCGTTGCCATAGATGGCCATCAGACATTCGGAATGACATCAGGAGATAATCTGAGTAGGCTCTGCTCTAAAGAATTCAGGCTAGCAGGAGACTGAAGATATCAATGTCTTCTTGGCTGACAACAGCATTCCAAAGGTCAACCAGGGTGAAAGAGGATGGACTTGGAGTTTCCAGTGCCTTTTCAACAACCGAGCAGCTAACAAGTATAAAGAAGCATCCCTCAAGACAAAAAATAATAAATTAAGACAAAATGAAAGTCTGGAAGTACACTAGAGACGCCATGCCTGTGAAAGGGAAATAAGACAACCTACATCCATTTGGTCAGGGAATTTTAGGATTAAAGAGATCACTACCTCTTAAAAATAAAACTCACAAACAGTTCTCATCCTGAACCAATTCCCACCCCTCTGACAATCTACTTCTCCAACTTTTTCTGCTGTGTCAGCCGCTGTATGGGTGAATATGGAACTTAATGGTGTAGAAGTAGAAATTCTTTGCAGAAGAATAAGAATGTCTTTCACTACAGTTTACCAATTTCCCAGCCCTGTGCTTTATGTTGGGTGGCTCATTTAATCCCCATAACAAAGTTCTAAGAGTAGCACTTTATGTTCCACATTTTACAGATGAGGAAACTGAGGCAAAGGGAGGTTCCATAACTTGTACCTAATAGTATCTTCATCAAATTTGGGAAAGATTATGCTTTACTAACAATTCTCACCTTATATAACACTTTTCCTCCCTGACCTTAAGAGTGCTTTTTAGCTCTTATTTTCAAAGGATAATTCCATTTCCTCAGATTTTTTTAAGTATAAATAAAAACTGTGTTATCCCAACCACTCTCTCTAAGAAGACATGATATGAATCAAAGAAGCTACCAATAATAACATTTTTAGTTTGGGAGACAGTGTTATTTTCCTACACACCTTATTCTTTACTAGAATTTCTTCCTAGAAGAATGCTTAGAAGTATTTTCTCTTGTAAAAGGGTACTTCTGTCAAAAATCTTCTGTCAGGTCACCTTTCTGTAGGGTTAATTTACCTAGTCAACCAACCCCAGGCAAGGGGCCCTGGTCTGGCACAAAGTGCAGTAGATAGACCCTGCCTGGTGACCTTAACTTCTTTCTAAATTTATGGCATTATTTAGGGGTGCATCTGTTAATTTCTCTGGGCCCCACTTGTCTTCCCTGTAAAAAAATTAGGTGCTCGTGTTAAATGTTCCCTAAGACCTCTTTCAGCAAGTAGATACGGAAATTCTGACTTTAAAACTTTCCACACTAGTGCCAGGAAATGTAAATGCCAAGAGTGTCCTAAAATTTGGCTGGTATCATAAAGCAGATTCTTTCTTTCTTTTTTTTAACCAGCCTTCATTTAAAACTCTAGAGCAGCACATTCCAATAGAACTTTATGCAATGATGGCAATGTTCAACATGTCACAGTCAAATAAGGTAGCCACTAGCCAGCCGCCTATGGCTATTGAGCACTTGAAATGTGGCCCGTATAACTGGGGAACTGAATTTTGAATTTTATGTAATTCTAATAAGCTTAAAGAGCCACAGGCGGCTAGCGGCTACCATATTGGTGGCAGCTTATAGCTTCAAGAGCACGACAATAGAAACACTTTACACCTTTGATTTATTTCAGCCGAGTACCTTACAACGTCTTTGGAGCATTGATCTTTCCACCACTCTTAGACCCCTTGGTACAGCTCCACAGACAGATCAAAGAACAGACCAGGCATTTGCACATTTCGTGATGGCATTTTTGCAAGAGCCCCCGGTACTGTTCTCACGTGCCAGCAAATAAAGGGGATGGAAAGGGAAAAGAAGTTTGGGGGGGTTTTGTGTCTTTTCTCCCTCGTCTCCCATTTGTCGTGTAGCTTGTGGCCTCTCCGTAGCCAAGACGCGCACCTATCCACCGAGGCAGCTTAACTACCAGACCCAGCAGTTGGCTGTTAGTTTTTTAAATAATCGTGTAGACCCTGAGAGATTGGGCTGTAAAATCCAGCTCCAGGACCGCGTCCTTTCCTATTGGCCTGTCAGGTGAAAAACAGGGCTGACTGGCGGGACAGGGGCGGCGGCCGGACCTGCGCCCGCCACTCTTTCTCCCCCCAGGCGCGCAAACCGTTCAGAGCCCGGGCGGCTGCCAGGGCCGCCGGACGCCGACCGCGTGCCAGCGCTTTGTGCCCCGTGCGTAGGTGGGCTCACTGGGCGCCTCGCTCGGAACTCATCCCCAGCCCTCTGGGGTCGTCGTTCGCCAACCTAGGGGAACTATTCCCAGGATGCCCAAACCAGACGAGCAGAGCAACTCCCCGACACCGCCACCGAGCGTTTCCAGGGCCCACCCACCACCGTTGCGCCCCCCTCCCATTCTCCACAGCCCACCACGCGGCCTCTTCGCCACACCACCAGCCGCTTTCCCCCCCCGAACCGTGACATCCCCCTCAAGACACAACCCGGCACACTCCCCGCCAAGACAGCCCGCCCCTCCTCGGCGCACCCAGGCCCACAGGCCCCTGGAGGGCCCGAGCCCGCCTCCTCCTCGCCCGTGGCGCACGCACGTGGCGCACTCACCCCCTACTAGCTGCCTCCGAGCTCTAGAAACGCTCCCGGGAGGGAGCCCCCGCCCCCTCGGCTCCGACCGCTCTGAGGAAAGTGGGTGGGGGGAAGCGGAGACGGGCTGAGAAGGAGTAGGTAGGTCGGTCCGCTCTGAGAAAAGTGGGTGGGGGGAAGTGGAGATGGGCAGAGAAAGGAGTATATAGGTGGAGAGCGGTGTTGGAGGGGACGACCGGCAATAATTGGATGGCGTTGCGGCTGTTGCGCCTCTGTGAACGCCCAGCCAGCGCGGATTCACTTTCCACACAAATCACCCGGAGGGATTGTTGCAGCCTGCAATCAATAGCTCAGCGGAGTAAGCTGCTGAAACCAGAGGCGTCCCCTGTCTGGGTCTTTAAGGGGCCGTCCGAACTGAATTCCAGCCCTCGGCTTCCCAGACAAAGAAGTGGGCACCAAAACGCAGGACGAGATTTTTAACCCCCACCCCCCACCCGGATCCCGGGTAAAGATTTTAAAAATTAAAGGGCACAGACATAGAGAGGTATCTAGAAAAAAACAGTTAAAAGGGGAAGTGTGACAATCCATTCTTTGAATTGAAAGTTTATGTGATATTTCGAGAAATGGGATAAAATCAATGTTCCAATGAACATTTAACGATTTTGTAAGTGAGGGTAAAGTCCATTAAATTTAGCCATGCATATGGATACTTTTTAATCAGCCACACATTTACAAGGAGATTACAATCTAGCCTTATTTGGGCATACTGAGCCAGGAAAAGGAAGAAATGTATCATAATTTGTAGTGGCATTGTTAAAAGCCTTAGCATATCTTTCAAACATTATTCCATGAAGATTGCATTTCTGTAAGGTGAAAAGGCCCTGGGAGATGTGTATTATGATTCCCACTTAGCAGACTGTAAAACCAAGCAGAGCTGGGAGAAAGGGTATTCACCAGGTCACCAGATAGATGCTCACTACCAGTCACTAAGTTTAGACTAACTCACTGTGAGCCTGAGCCTAAAAGACTAAGCTCAGCTAACACCCCTAAAATAAAAGTGGCCAAAATTCATTTCTCCTTGCCTGAAGCAATTTAAAAATAAAAATAAATTTTAGGAATGTCAACCCAAATATAGAGGCTTTATAAATCTTAATGAGTCTTCACTATGAAAAGCCTTCTTGCTAACACAGATGGGTCAATGGATATTGACCATCATGGTCTGATATGTCTCAAGGTTGGGAGGAGTAGACTCATTCTGAAGCCAGGGAAAAGTTCATTTGTGTGCTTGGAGTCATAGAAAGCTAGTTTCAAACAGAGATTAGAACACAGGAGCATTTGTCTGTGCTCAGTATAGCTAAACACTGCTGGGAAGCATAGGTATTATTGGTAATAGAATTCATAAAGGGTACTGAATCCACACCACTAATCCCGAAGTTTTTATAACTGGCCTTTAGGCCACATACACAATAAGCCCTTTCAGCAACTTCAGTTGCAGCTTCATTACCCCTACTTGACAAATTTTGTTAGCTTGGGATATGGTATATTTGACTTTCTCTTTTGTAATTCTTAATCAGATACAAAATTAAAGGTACAAAAAATAAAGATAAATATAGGCTCTTTAGATATGAGATAAAGGATATGATTAAACCTTGGCTTGGAATAACAAATCCTTTGCATATTGCAGATTCTCAATCACAAGCAGTCCATATGGTGTATACTGTGCATAGGCTAAAGCTGTACCTAAAGAATTTTTGAAATTTAGATATTTGGCACTATTTATTTTAAAGGCTATAAGTATTTTCACAATTAATGATCATTTTAATTATTTTGTATTTAGCATATTCGTTTTAAAATCAGCATTAATACTGATGTTACTTCAGATTAGAAGTTTTAGAAATAAATTTCTTTGAATGTACTTTAATATCAGCTTTCTTTAAAAAAAAATGTTTTTAACTGTGTACCTTGTTGTACTTACACATTTTAAGGTGCCAAAGAAGAGTTGCAAACTGTGAAGTAACTTCTATGAAGAGATGAAGTAAAGAATGGAAGGCAAATGACTGTATGTGTATGTGGTGAGTGCTTAACATTTGTTATATCATTTACCACCAAGCTAATTCATAAAGGTAAAACTGCCAAACTCCTTGTCATTAGGTATCTATAATGTAGACACATAAAAGCGATGAAGCGTGATGCAACCATTATATACTTTATATTATAAGCAATACCGTGCCATTTTGCTTAAAGCTCACGGGTCACTTTTCAGGGCCTACCTTTGCAAGTCTCTTTTACAATTAATCCATTTCAGGGTAAGTTATGTATGTCATCTCTACTGTAACTATAAAAAGATATAACATTTTTAATGCTACTGGAATTTATCTTACTACTTTTTATATTTTTCTGAACTTCTATGTTCAATTATGTTTGTGTTGAAAGTATTCTGGCTGAAGAACAAATACTATACAGTTGAATAATCTTGAGGGGTAGATTAATCTATAGCCTCTCTTCATCTTAGGGTGGGTTGCTGTGGCAACCGCCCCAGCTTACTTTAAAATAATTTTTTAAAGCTTACTTCAAGAGCTACACCCAGCGTGGGCCAAGCTTAAAAGCAGGCATACCCAGTGAACAGGGTTTTAGTAGACTGCTGATTTAATGTAGGGAAGTAGTAAAGAGAGTAGAGTGGAGTAAGATGGTACACAACCTTGAACAGAAATTAGAAATTAGCTTTCTTTAGATTCAAGTCCTAAGGAATATGCTCTCTGTAACTTCTGTGGCACTTTAGTTAAATATATTGCTAAACAATTCTTTTTTTGGGGGGGACGAGTAAATATATATTTACATACATAATAAAGCACTTATGACAATTATTTAATAAAGAAAATATTTGGTGATTGGGGGAAAAAAGTTTATTTAAATAGTATGTCAATCCCAGACATCATTTTCTCTTAACCGATTTGTCACCTTTTATTTAACATGATAGGCCACTAGTGTCCAACTGGCTTAAAGAGTATAAGAATCTTCTACATTCCAGTCATAGAACTGGAATAGATTGGAGAATTCACGTAACTCACTTAATTAATAAGCAAACTGAAGCCCTGAAAAGACATACTCATTAGTTAGGCACAAGTCTTGAACCAGAAAATATAGGCCTACTAACACCTAGTACAAACTCCTCCCTACACCAAAAAACATTATGATATAGCCAAGTACCATTAGGTGGTAAAGATCAGGATGATTTTGGTTAAAAAAAAAAAAAATCCAGAGTCTTTAAAGAATACAAAGCACATTTTGTATTAACCACTTTTTGAATTACCAATGAATAATTTTAAATCTCAGTGACTTTCTATTGTATATTTCTGCACAACCTCTTCTGTTCTGCTTCAACTATGAAGGCTCATGGGAAGGAAACTAATGCTAATATTAACTTAGGTCACACATAATTAAGAAGTTAAATCTGCTGAGGGGAATATTTTATATTTTAAAAGGCCAACCGTGATACATTCCAGACCCAAATTATTTCCAAATTATCCACAGTGTGGGGTTATACATATTTTTGAATGCTTGTACTATCATTGATAATTATGGGTTTGTTATAATGTTTATTATTAAATAATGCTTTAAGATGTTAAAAGGTAAAATAATTTATTTTTGAAGGAAAACCATCTAAAACCGAAGTGTACTGTGGTAAATAGAAATAATCTATAATCCATCAAAAATTAGTATGGTTGAAAGTCATGTATTGCCTATGTTCATTTGTTCATGTAAAATAGACTTTTACTATTCATTGCGTTAATATCAGGCACTATGGCAATAAACATTTTTTCCTACAAATGTTTTGCTTTGTCAAGGCATTTGTGAATCTAGAAAAAATTAAAATAATTTCATTTTTACCACCATGTATAGACATATCTTAGTATTCAAAATGACTATGCACCTTTAAATTTTTGGATTCTTTTTTTAGAAGTTGTACCTTAAGTGAAAACCTGATATAGACTATCTCTGCCATATTATTAAAATGAATTCATGGTAGTAGCAAACTCACCAGATGAAAAGCAAACAGGCAAACAAATATATTGTAGATACTAATCTGCAAGAAATAATACTATTTCAGATGGCATTTGCTTCATTTTAGCTGTGCTGATAGTCACAATGGTGATGAGCCAGAAGCCTGAAGATTGTTCAGATCTGGTTGTGCTTGCCTGGAAAATCAACCTTCTCCTTTCAAGTGAAGCCTTGGGGCAGACACCTAAATGTTGAGCCCACTCTTCTGAGAAAAGCTACTCACATCAAATAGCCCCTACAATGAAGCAGGAGGCTTTTTGAATCATACATTAAAATAGTCTAGAGGCATGGTGCAGAACTTCACAGGAAATCCAACTAGTCATTGGGTTAAACACATAGTGCTGAAAGGAATTTTTTTAAGTGAGGAAATATCTTTAATTAGCTAGATATTTCAGTATACTTCTATTGTCTACTCCTGTACATTCAACGTTTTTATTTCCCGAATGTATTTTCCCTTCTTCCTTTCACAATATTAAAAATTTTTAATTTGGTTTAAACATTTTATATGATCTATAGTTCCATTGGCATGCAATCTTGTCTTTTCATGGTTTGTGTACTAGTGGGTGTATTTTATCTTTGGCTTTATTAGGTGTGGTGTAATTGGCTAGAGAGGGAAGGTGCCCAACCCCTAGTAGCCTTTCCTAAATCTTGAATATTAACCTATCTTTTTTTTTTTTCCTGGTCAGGTCAAGTGTTTACTGGGCTTAACATAAGTATCTTCCTTATCAGTCCCTATTTCTGCTTCCTGTGCAGCTGAAACTCTTCAGGATAAGTGAAGTCATCAGCTATCGGATAGGGAAGCCTAATGCATTTGGGAAGTTGGTTTGGTTTACATGTTAATGCTCTGGATAAAATCCAGTAAGGTGTGGAAGAGATAGAAGTAGGAGGAGGGAGGGGGAAATCTCCGGGGAAGCTGCCGCCTCGGTAAATATTTCCAAACTGATTAGAAAGTTCATGGCCCCGCGATGAAGTCGAGATTTCAGGAACGGGTACTTTATTATTTTGTACATTACTAACACATAAGAAGTATTTCGGCACTCTTTCTGGCCCTCCAGCCTTTCTGGGCCGAAAACCGCATATTCTGGGCGTGCAGGAAAAGCGCGCTGGAATCGAGTGCTGCAGACATCCTGGACGGTGGCTTTTACGCGTGAGTAACAGAGGAGCGCTCGGACGGGTGGAAGAAAGAAGTGGTTAACGCGTCTCCAAACGGGGGGAAAAGTCACAAGAGCAACTATTAGGGTCGCGCTCCTATTGGTCAGAGGAAAGAGCCCGACTTTAGAAGGACTTTCCTGCTGGCTGGCTCGCAGAGTCTCCGGGGAGCGAGCGCGCCGCAGCCGGAGATGGTTCTTCGAGCGTTCTCAGCCGCAGCGTGGGGAGAGCAGGGAGCCGCCGCTCCCGATGTTGTCTTCATTTCGTGCAATAAAGAATTGTCATTAGGTTTGCGTATGGCATGTGCCATTACCCCACCGTAAAACTAAAATTAGCAAAATGTCAGGAATGGAAAGATTGATTCACCAAGATGCAATTATCATTTAAAAGTGCTTGATTGAGGTACTGATGTTCAGTGATTTATTCTGCATACCATATACATAATTAAAGTAGTGTAGTGGAGTAATTTATCAATCTAGTTGAGACTGGAGGGGTGAGGAGGGAACTGCTGTATGTTTGTTTTATTAAAATGCTCCGAGGTCTAGTCCCGCCCCCCTTTTGCGAGAGTGAAACTGATGATTTCTCTAGCTCGCGAGGAGAGAGTCAACGGTTTGGGATTGTGAGGGAGAGAGAGACGGAGAGGAAAAGACAGCGCGAGGCAGAGGCAAAGGCAAGGGCAAGGACAAAATAAAGGGAAAAAAGAAGGCAAGAGGCACTTCTTTGGACGTGCCGCTTAGAACCCCAAGCCCGTCTGCTCCATTTGCCCTGCCACCCCCGCCTCCCCTCCCAATATCCTTCCACCACTGCCCCCGCCCCCCCCCCGCCTTTTTTACGCGATGTTTCAAAGGCTGCGAGCGGCTCTCCTTTTCCCATTCGTCTTCTGTCACTTCCTTCCTGGACGCAGTTTTCTGGACGAGTCTGGTTACTTTTAATCTGGCCGGCTGCTGAAAGCTACTTTCTCCTCCTCCTCTTCCTCCTCCTCCTCTTCCTCTTTCTTTTCCTCCTCCTCTTCCTCCTCCTCCTCCTCCTCTTCCGAGCGGCCTCGGCGCGCGCGAATGCGCGGCCCCGAGCGCGCCTCCCCCGCGCGCGCTCCCGCCGCGCGCGCACACACTTCGTCTCCAGCTCTCTGCTCGTTCTGCTCGCAGTCACAGACACTTGAGCACACGCGTACACCCAGACATCTTCAGGCTGCTATTGGATTGACTTTGAAGGTTCTGTGTGGGTCGCCGTGGCTGCATGTTTGAATCAGGTGGAAAAACACTTCAAGGCTGGACGAAGTAAAGATTATTGTTATTTTTTTCTCTCTCTCTCTTTCTCTTAAGAAAGGAAAATATCCCAAGGACTAATCTGATCGGGTCTTCCTTCATGTAAGTACCTCTGACATTTCTCGAGGAAATAGAAATAGCCTGGGTATTGTCTCTGAAATCTGCATCAATATATTCCATCGCACTGGGTCTATTCCTGTGCCTTTTTGAGGGCTGAAGTTGAGGTTTGTTGTGCATTCTTTTTTTTTTTAGATTCCATGATTTCCTGGTCTGTTGCTAAAAGTAACTTTTTAGATAGTCCTATCTGTTTGCCATCAGTTATTGAAATCACTCCTGACTCGTTCTTGTCACACCAGTGTGTTTAAAGTTTCATGAAGTTAGTTCACGTCATTAGCATGTTTGATATGGTGGAGTGTGTGGAGCCTGGTGGATTTTAATATTTCACAGAATGCTCTGTGACCTTGAAGTACATGCCTCAAGATTTAGCCGCTAGTTTACTGTGCAAAGATGCTCCTGTGAGTCCCCCCCGAAGACTGTGATTTGCTTTGGGTTATGCTTCTGAGCCACTAATTCTTGGGATTAGTTTGAGCTAAAGCATGGCTGTCTGTCAGAGTATACCTTTGTGCATCTCCTCCCCTTACCAACGTGCTGGCTTGATAGAGGGCTTCTCAGTTGGTGTGGACAAAAAGTAATATCCTGGCCCTGGTCTACATTTCACAATTGGTGCTGGGGTTCAGTATATGCATTGTTGTTCAGGTCAAGTCAAATACATAGCTCTTAAAAAGAAACGAGGTTAAGTCACTTTAATTGCCTTCTCTTTGGACTTTGGATGAAAGTTACCAAACTCAGTGATAAAGTTTGGCACAAAGGCAGCATATATATAGACACAGCACACTGTTTATTGTATTATTAAATATTATGCAAGGATTTAAATTTAATACTAATGTTATCTTCTTCCCAGAATAAGGCTATTAATTCTTAAAGGAAATTTTACACCTGAAACATTTCCGACTATTCTAGGTCCAGTAGTTATCATTTTTTGGAAAAAGCTCTTTTCTTCACAGTGTAGGAATGTGTCTTTTGCATAAAATACCTTTATATGTAAATGCTGACAGTATAATAGGTAGAATCAGGCTCTCTGCCAGTTCTTTAACTGGTCCTCAGTGGAGAATTGCTTTGACACAAAGTGCATTTTACCATTGTGAATCTGATACTAACTCTAATAGTCACTGTCTTGTGAAATGGTTAGTGACTGCATATATTTTCTAAGTGCTATAAAGGGAACTCCAGCCACCTCATTATACCAGTCAAAAAAAGTGACCAGCCTCTTATTCACTGGCACCTTGCAGTGGAATTGTGGTTGCAGAGTAAAGATGTTTATGCAGAGTATAATAACTCCAATCCCTGGAGACTTGGAAGGACATGGAAATGTGACCACCTGTGAACCCCATTTAACCTCTGTATTGCATACCAAGTTTAGCTTTAACTAGATTAACAATCTCCAATTCTCCAATTTGAAACTAAAACATCTTACTTCATTTTTAAAATAATACCAGTTTTGGCTAGTCTTTGAAAATGCTCAGTATGTACCAACCTGGCCCAAGCATTATTTTTGTTTTTCCATCAGTTTCACTTAAATATAATGCAGTTAATGAACCATATTTTGTCTCCCCATGTATGCATAAAATTCTTAAGTTAAAAGAAGTAGGTCTAAAGCAAGTGGATTCAGAACTTGACAGGTAAAATGAGATATGCCTAGCTAATATCCCATCTCAAGAGGAAAAAAAATCTCAATCTGTTGGAAAGTACATTTGGCTATAGAGTAGACTACAAGCTCAATTCTAAAAGTTTTCATCAAAGCACACTTTAAACTCAATATTTAAAATATGATTTCCCCAGTCATGTTAAGGAGACAATAGTTGGCAGTTATCTTTGCTTCAAGTTTTACTAAACTTTATAAAAATTTACTGTTATTTGCTAATGTAATTCACAAAGCTTTGGAGTATTTGTGACATATTTTCCAGACTTCTTACAAAAGACAGTATTTTCCTTCACTCATTAATTACGCTATTTACATTCTGATTGCTGTGTATGCATGTCAAAGACAATATTAAAGACCTAACTTTTATTAAATATTAATTTGTTTCTTAGTTTTAAATAACAATGAACACTTTATATTAAAAAGTCAATTTTCCACCTTTTCTGAGCTGTTCATACTTTAAAAGTATGCAGTCACATATATTAACTTTTCAAAATAGAAACGTATAACATTAAATACATGAAATTTAAATAACAAGGACTTTACTGCACCTTGCCTCTTTTATTCTTTAGAAACATACTCAGTTTTCAAAATTTGGTGGAAATGGTTTATTCCAATAGTGAAAAGGACTGTCTATTGATTCAAAATTGAATACTGAAAAGGCATCATGTTTTATATTTTTCAGATTTCTATGTATTTCTTCCTTGGCCCTCACTTTTACACCGAGTCAGTAAATTGAATAGCACTACAAGCATATCTTTCTAATAAATGATTTATTGTATTAAATTTCTTTTATAAAAAGCTGAGATAAATAACTCCTTGGCATATCTTAACATTGTATTTCAAAACTTTCTTCTGTTTATTGTATTATGTTTTGTGGTTTTATTTCCCAACACTAAATGTGGTATATCTTGAGTCTATGAAATCTCAGAAAGTGACAAAAATGGGGAAATATCTGTGCGGCAACACTTATGCTCATAATAACAAAAAAAATACAGTTATTAAACAGAGAACCCTGGCTTCAGGGACATGATTCAAAACAACATGGGAGAATTTCCTATGCAATTAAGGGTTACAGAATGGGCTTTAGAGAGATTATTACTAAAGTTCTACTTTTTTTCAAAAGCACATCCTCAGAGAACACACCAGGCAGATTAATATCTAAAATTTATAAAAATGCACATATTTGTTTTATGAATATAATGATTGCCTGGACACAATGAAAAGATTTAATCACTGATGTTCACTCTGTGTGCTGCATGTGGAAGGATAGGTGATTAAGATCCCCGACCTCAGCACTGTACCTTAATCTCATGGGCGCGTGGACTGCCCTGCACTCAGTAAAGCCTGACTGTTCACCGAGATCTGTCATCTTTAGGAAATCAAACCAGATTACAGAGGCGATTCACAAAACCAGGAGCAACAACAGAGTCTGTGCACCTTACAAAAGGCAGATTACGCAGTTCACATGTTATTTTGATAGGTCAAAGATAAAAGCTGATTGTTGAGGAATGGCAAGACACTCCAATTTCAAATGATTGCTAGATAAGTATACCACAACCCTGTTGCTTCATCATTATGAAGAGACATTCAAACAATAGAAAACTCAGTTTTCAAGTAACAGGCTTTCAGTAGTGAAGTAAGAGAAAACATGTCCTTTATATATATATACATACCTTCATTGCTTAAATTTTTAAGTTCCATCACTTCTTTATGAACAGACATCAAGTTCTGGCTGCTTATATGAAGCAGTTATCATAAGGTTTAAATGCAGTAGGCATTTTCAGAGGCGTTCTAGAGAGCACAAAACAGAATTTGCCAGAAATAAAACATACACTCATGGTATTGAATAACTGAGCAGAAAATGCATAGTAGTCAATAGCCATTATGTTATTCTGTTCCCAAATATATTCTTCATAAAAATGTGTGATTACATAGTTACGAATCCATACATTTGAAATATATCGTGATAGGTGTTTATTGGTCAAATTATATGTATTTCATGAATGTGATGTACAGTTTATTCTTTACAACAAAATACGATGTTTTGAGAGTTTATTTCAGAGAATCAAGGTTTGGTTTACATAATAACATTTTGAAAACCCCAACTTCTTACACATCCACTCTACAGTAATTTCTTGCTTCTTTAAAAATTGAAGTCCTTTTTTACCCAACTGATGCCTCCTAGTGTTTCACACAATAAAACACTAATGAGTCACCCATAAATGTAAACATTGCATTTTCATTGCCTACATTTTCTGTGATACATAAAATTAATATTTATGTGTTTAATTTTCTGTGCATTATTATAAGATAAGAAATTCTATTGAATGAGATGTTTCATCTGAGTGGATTTGTGGCACACACTTGCAGCTTTTCTTTGGCCATAACAATATCTTACTAAGTTTTAATAAGTTTATTACCTTCAGTTCCAGTTTATATATTCACTGTTTATATTCACTCTTATTCTAAGTGAAAAACATAGGCAGAATAGTAGAGCTTCCATTTTGTAGGCCTGGAAACTGTATAGCTGAGTTTGTCGGGGAATGCCTGATGAACATACTGCAAGGGGACTAACTATCTTATTTAAACATTAAAATATTTTAAAATATATAAAAACTTGCCTAGTTTGTGTCTTTATACTTGCAAATTTCTGTGTGAAATGGAATAAAGAAAGAGTTTAGAAAAAATAAAATTAAAGATAAATGCACAGATTTCCCACAAATATGGAGTATATCACTTTATTAGAAAATAACAAAAAACATGCCTGGCGATTGTATTATTCGACATCATAGAAGGAAGACTTGTTAGAACATAACTTCTCATGATCAGCAGATTGTCTTAATAAGGTAGAAGTTAGTGGATATCAACTTTGGTGTGAGTTTTCTGTCATTGGCGTCATGAGTGTAGACTTTCAATACTTCTGCCCTTCTATGATTTCTAACAGCTTCAGATTGTACTTATTTAGATGGATACTTTAGTTTCTGAATATTTTTTCTTTAAAATATTTATGAAAGGAAGGAGGCATTCCCCTAATGGGTCTAAAATGCAAGGGATACACTCAAAAACCTGTAGCATTTGTGGGTCTCTTCCTGGGTTGTTATACAACATACATGTGCACAAAAACAGTGACACATTTCTTCCACTGACACTTACAAGTGGTCTCAGCGTCCAAATGTAGATACTAGAGTGAACACAGTTCATTTCTATTACCTATGTGTGTGTCATTTAGTTCTCCTGATTCAAAACACGTAACATTTTAACAATATTTGACTCTCATTTAAGATTTTCTAATTTGGTCAATAATACAGTGCTATTACAATTCTGTGCATGTTGGACACATTTCAAAGAATGTAAGGGGGTGTGTTCCTTTCATTTAAGGAAGCAAACATGTAGAAAGGGGTGGACTTTTCCCACAAGAGCCAGATTTCTTCCCTTGGAGAATTGAAGCAAATATGCAGTGTGTAAGTGAATAATAGCATGAGAAAGAAAATAATTTCTAATGGTCTGCTATAGTTAGTGAGCAAAGAAACTGTTAGTTTTTTTTTAAAGCAGTTCTTATTGATAACCTTTCTCACACTGAATGCTGAAAAAAGTCTGTGAAAGTTTGTAATTTTAATATTGAATAACTTCTGTAAAGTGCACTAGATTAATTTTGCTCAAAACAAGAATTCAATAGTAACTATTGCACAGATATATTGAGGCATAAAGAAATAAGAGGAGCTAGAAGTACTCCATTCCCTACCTCTTCCAAGAATAAGTAGATATCATCAGTGTTCTTATGTTAGTTGTTTTTGTCTGTGCAAGAAAAATAATTAAAATTCTGTAACAAAGAAGACCATTGTAAAAAATAAGATTATAAAAAAGATTATCCAATATAGTATTCTCTCTTATTTCTTTGATACTATTTTAACATTAACTGCAAAAAGAAAAGTCATGTTACTATTGACTATGGAAATTATACCCGTTATATAAATTCATGTATTGGTCAGGTGATAATATCAGTAACATTCATTTGTTATCACCATAGTGTACTTTTTGTACATTGTCATTATATTACCCAAGTTAAATCCGTATATTTATTTTTAAAATATAGCCAGTGTAAATAAAGTTCAAAGTACATATGAAGAGAATCTTTTGAGGACATTATAAAGAAAATTGGTGACATTATAAGCGATAAAAACAGTAAACCTATTACAGGCAGATTTCTACAGGAATCATTACTCTTTAATAATGCAGATGTTATAGAGACTTTGTTAATTCTTAATGCTGTAAATTTTAAATGAATGGAGCAATGTTGTTCATCCTGCAAGTGGTTGCGATTCATGTAGAATGACAGTGCAGATCTTCTTGTAATGATTTAAATGAAGTACCTTAAACTTGTTTTTAGAGACTGGAGAAACTGGTGAGAACCTATTTTTTCCAAAGAGCATCCTGAGCGTGGTCTGGTTTTCCTCTTGTATCTTGTTGTCATAGATAAGATACACGTGAAGAATTCATAAAAATTGCTCTCAGATACTATGGGTCTCTAGCATAAAGGATTTAAAAAGCGATGGATATGGTCCTTTGATAGAATGAGAAGTGTTTTTTAAAACAGCTACAACTACCTCTCTTTTTTTCACACATCTGTGTTTTCAGCAAGTTAGAATGATAGCAAGAGAATGCGTCTTTCTTCGAACCCCGAAGATAAGCAGCTTTGGCTTAGATATGCTTATTTATTTGCAAAATTAGAAAGTAGATTTACTAATGTAAATAAGTGGGGACAGACAAGAAAATTAGTCTACTATTTAATAGAGTAAACATGACTTCTTTAAACCTCCTAATTAATTGTTGACCATATATAAGGTGTGCAACCAAGGCTTATTATGGAAGGCCAGTATTATTGCTTAATGTAACATGAAGCATTGGGATTTCTTTAAAGTAATTTTGAAGATGTGATTATTTAGCAGAAATATTCACTGGAGCATTTTATTTTTAGAAACCATGGTCACACAAGGAAGCCTTTATAGGACCGACTACCTAATTGCAGTCAAAAATCTCTTTAATGAATGAACACACACACACAGAGAAGAACACACATTTTAAGAAAATAATGGCCCTGTATTTTTCAATTATTTTGCCACGTTCTTTATATCCGATCAGAATGTATATGTCTAAGCAGATGTTTTAAGTTATATTCTTCATGTAGGTGAGTCTGTAAATGTACCATTTAACTTAAATGGTTTTGTGGGAAGGTAGTTTGAGGAGTTTAAAAGAAAAAAAAAACTCCAGTTACTATAGTTTCAGCTTTCTTTTTAAAAACAGTAATTATACTCAGGATAAAGAAAGAAAAATAAACTCTTTTAATTCTTTGTAACATCCACAGTTTCTGAGGTAGAGCCCTGGTGTATTTTTATTTCTGAATATGCAGGGCAGGTACTGGCCGCAGAGCGACAAAATGAAAACTTCCTGGCTGCAGACCAGATACAGTGCACAGTGCCACATCATAAACTTCCCCTCTTCTGTCTCGGAGTGATTTCAGCCCGAAGTAATGTCCTTTTTTCCCCTTGCGTAGGCTAAGGAGCAGAGGGCCTTCTTCCTGGGCAATGGCTTTGGGAAAGGAAAAGCAGAATGTTTCCCCTCTTTAACTTGAAAATTCTGCCTCTTAAATCACTAAGACATTAACTGCAAAGTGAATTCAGTATGTTTCCT
This sequence comes from Eumetopias jubatus, assembly GCF_037043125.1. NCBI lineage: Eukaryota > Metazoa > Chordata > Mammalia > Carnivora > Otariidae > Eumetopias > Eumetopias jubatus. The sequence continues at coordinate 67,820,826 of NW_028274811.1, read as the reverse complement.
TTCTCTTCCCATATAGCAGTGTAGAATGCATAAAACAATTGGTGTAAGATAGAAAATGAGACCCCTTCCCAACCCCCTCCTCCAGCACACGCAGGCCCAGTCAGATATCTGTATTTTTTTTGTTTTGTAGAGAAAAATATAATGGTTTCTTTTCAATAAGGCCTGTGCATTATATTCCAGATATGTTAGGTCATTTTGTGATGCAAATTAACGTGGAGTGCTTTTTTTGTACTTATCTCGGGAAATAGCAATGTTCTACCACAATATGTGGCACTACAGTAATTTTTATTGATAAACCACTCCCAGTTTTAATGATTACTAGGTCAAAATACAGAGTACAAAGAGAGAAAATATGGGTTTTAGTTTTCAGATTTGGTTTATGTTCTTCATTTGAAAAGTACAATGTAAGTTATGTGCTTATTACCATACAAAATAAATCAACTTCTAAATATTTGCATTAGTATTCTTTGCATTTGAAACTTTAGTCTGAAAACTCATAGTTCTCCTTGTAAAATGAAAAATTTGTTATAACAGTCTTTAATTACCAGTTACATTTTCAACCGATACCAATGTGATTTTTGAATATCTCATTAAAAAATAATTTTTAGCAGTCATGGCTCCTTTCAGTTAGTAGCAGAATTCTCATTTGTGTAAAGTAGACAAATTATTGCCAGAACACCTCTCTAAAACTAGCTTCCTCTTGTAGAAATGTATGAAGTGGGAGTCTTAAGTAGACCAACAGTTACATGTAATTTAATTTTATTTCTCTTTAAAATAGATAAGAGATCATTTTAATTATGTTTAAATATCTAGCAACTATTTTTCTGTGACTGCAAGTGTTTCCTAAAAATGTATCAAGAAATTATCTTAAAATGTAAAAGGTAGCTCATAACAGCATGATCACAATGACCTATTCTTGCCAAAGGTGTTATGAGCAAAGGCCCTATACCTGGCACACTTTCAAGGCTCCTTAGCAAGGAGAACTTTAAACTTTTTTTTTTTTGCATATAGTAATACACATAGGAGTCTGTAATTTTCTGACGTTTATTTCTTACAAAATTAGACATTCTATTTAAAAATCCAGTTCCAACCTTTAAAATTATGCTTTCATTTAGGATATGGTATGAGACTTCTTTATCTTCTTGGGATTATCCCGAACTGTAGGATAATTTGAATCATCACCACTTGATAAATACTGTTAGACACGTTGTAAAGTTCAGTTGTTTAATATGTGTACTGAATAAAATATTTTAAATAGAAAATGGATTATTTTGCTATTTAAATTCTAAAACTATACCTGATTAAAACATGAATCTCTTGGAGATTTCTGTAGTAGGTAATTCTCTGGGCAAAAATTTTTAAAATTTTAAACAGCCAACCAATAAATTACCAAGTCCTTTTTTAAGGTGCCTGATTTCCATTCACATTTGAAGAGCCTCATTAAGTTGTGGGTGGCCTTGAAGTAAAGATTCTATGGTTGAGAAAGTAGGTCTTTCACCCTTCTTCTGCAACAGTTCATATGTTAAAAAGATATAAATCCAGTCCTAATTCCATTAGGATTATTTTTCTTAACTAAGTGAAGACTAACAACCTGGCTATTTAAAAAAAAAAAAAAAAAAGTTTATCCATTCGGTCATTTCTAGTATTTATCCGAAGATGCCTCAGAGTCTTGTGTAGGTTATAGGTTAAGGAAAAAAATTTGACTACTTTTTTCTTTTCTTTCACATTTGAGTTTCTCTCCCCTTGCATAAACCAAAAAGAAATTCCTACGATGACATTAATAGATTTGTAAAGGACCGGGTAAGATACTCAGTCCCATGGCTTATTTTCCTATGGCCCTTTGGTGGAAATGAATGGTCATTGTCCCTTTTAGGACTGTTCAATCTTTCTTGAGTTAGTGTGAGCTCTATGTGATTTTTTTTTCCTTCTCTCATTTTATAGCTTCAAAACTTAAAGAATTGACTTCATCCTTTTTTCCCCTCAGTTTTTTTGTTTTTGGATTCTGTCCTGAGTTCTCTTCTTGCTTCAAAACATTTGGTATTGTGATAAAGCAAGTATACTTTCAACTGGATTTGACTACACATGAGACTGTAGAATGTCTCCTTACACTTGAGAGATTGATGTGGTTCATCAAGCCCAATGCTATGTCATGAAAGATCTCTAAACACTAATGTTGAAGCAGCTAAGGCTACAGGATGATACCTTTGTAAGGAACTGCCGACAGCTTTAGAGTCAATCGATGGCATAGCCACAGCAAAAATGCACAGCGTTGTGAAGTCTCAGGAGGTGGTATAGTTATCGGACTTGTTGAACCAAAATTATGGTTTTCATGATGTTTGTGAAGTGTTGGGCCAAAACTCCAAGATGTGAGTGTGTGCGTAAGGGGGGGGGGGGGGTGCTAAGTGGAGGAGAGCAGAGAGAGTGAGAGACAGAAAGCATGAGAGACTGAGATGAATGCAAGAGAAAGAGAGAATCAGTTCTCTTGATTTGCAAACATGAAAAGTTTGAAAACTCAGTACAGTATTAATATCATTTGTTTAAATATACACACGTGTGCTCTTAGAGAAACAGGCCCTTAAGCTATAGAGAGTAATAATGGTTAAGAGCAAAGACCAAAGTGGGTTCAAAATCCAGCCTCCCATTTATTGGCTAATGGCTTTAGGAAGGTTATTTAACCACCAGAAAACCTCAGTTTCAGCATCTGTAAAATGGGGATGATAATACCACCGACGTTTTAGAGTTGTAAGAATTAAACAGGATGATACATATAAAAGCACAATGTAAATGGTTAGTAATTAGTAAAAATTATCATAGCACTACACTATATTTTAATCATTTTATCTTCCTCCCAATGATGATCACTTAGGAATGCTTGATGGGATAATTATTTTGAACTTTTTTTTGATAATACTTTCATACCATTAAAATTGGGTTACTTTCAAGGCAAGTCTAATTCTGATTCTGTTAGGTCAATGCTAATGGCTACTAAGGAACAATACAGTTTTTTCTCCAAGAAACTCAAAATCTTTCATAGATCAGATGTTGTTAAATATATTATTTTTAGAACCAGAAATGGGACCAAAGAAACACACAATTCATCTCTGAGGTGTTTTGTTTTTTTAAGATTTTATTTATTTATTTGACAGAGAGAGCAAGAGAGCACAAGCAAGGGGGAGCGGCAGAGGGAGAGGGAGAAGCAGGCTCCCCACTGAGCAGGGAGCCCAACACAGGACTCGATCCCAGGACCCTGGGATCATGACCTGAGCTGAAGGCAGGTGCTTAACCAACAGAGCCACCCAGGCGCCCCTCATCTATGAGTTTTAAGAGTCATTTATTGAAAGTTCTGAATTCCAGATAGATCATGGCTTAGTTTTGATAAAAGTTCAGTTTGGAGGAAGAGTTTGATGTACATCGAGTTATTAGGTGGTTTTAACTGTAAAGACAGCCTCACCAAGAATTCTAAAGGTTTTTTTTTTTTGTCATGGGTTTTTTTAGGGTTTTTTGCATTAGTATTATCCACTTTTGAGGGATTAGTATTCTCTGGTTTTTTTATTATCTAATTTTTTATTACCCAATTTTGATTGCATATGGAGACAGAATTAATTAATGAAGAATGAGGATCATTTTACTCACCTTTCTATTCCTTCACAGTCACTTTTGCCTGTAATAGATATTCTAGAGAAATTCGCTGAATAAATTAATGAACTGTATTTATTTGTAAAGATAAAATGCATTTTTTATTCAAATAGTTAAAAAATAAGTAAACGACATTCCTATCATGCTTTTTTGTTCCAGATTTAAGAGATTATTTATTTTAATTACAGTTTATCAACTATGAGAGGATGAACAAATGAACTTATCTTGAGTATTTTTCTACATGTGAGAAGAAATACTAAGTAGTACAGAAAATGCAGAATTTTACCTGAGAATTACACCTTCTGATAACATAAGTAAACAAATTTGGGTTGGATGTTGATGAAATGGGACTATTACTGGTCTCAGAGGCTGTTCACCACTTTTTTGTTCAGCTTTTATATTCACTTAATTTTTCGAAGAAATTCATATTTTGGATGACTGATAATGTCAACGAGGCCTGCCCAGTTTGGACAGCCTGTGGAGTTGCAACCACTTGGAATTATTCTCACACTCTTGAATAATGCCCCTCTAGTGTGCACCTTGCATTTCAGCTTTCTTTTCTAGCCCTGTTTTAATGTAGGGCTAAAGAGTGCTCAGTGCAAGGAATACTTGCAGAGTGGACTTCCCTATGGTAAAATAGCATGGACAGCTCCCAACACTGCAATCAAGGATGCCTCTAAAAGCTTTAATTTAAAAATAATAATAATAATAATAAGTCTGCATGAAGATGATGGAGCCCTCTAAGGCACATGGGTTTAGAGAATTATTCCCATCTGCAACCCCCTCCCCCTGCTTAGTAGCCCTTTCCAGGGTTATGATTACTGGAAAATGGCTGTTAATCACCAGATTTTTTTTGACTGCAGCTGCTTCAGTCAGACTACTAATCTATTAAACAACTTTGTCTCCAGTTTAAAATTTGCATTGTATACTGTATAGAATAAATTTTCATTGTAATCAGAGCATCCAAGAGAACTTCCTGATATGATTTATAGAAGCACATTTGTTTTTATGGCTGGACCTCTAGTGCCATTGAGCCAACTGTTTAAACAATACTGTGGTTGATCAGCATAAAATAAAATATTGTAGCACTAGTGAGTGTAAGCAGCATTTACAATAGTCACATTTGCAGAAATTTGGATTGTGGCATCTCTAGTACTTGGCAGTGTAATACCCACATAATTCAAAACTTAACCTAGATATTTAAAATTTGACTTCAACCTGACAGGATTTTTAGAAGTTTAATGTTCTGGTACCAAACTGTGGTAGAGTGGTTTGGCCTCTTTTTCTACCCTAATGCTTATTACATTTGCCATAATTTGAAGAAATAATCTAAAACCTGAGTCAATATTTGGTGCTAAAAAAAAAGGACAAAACAGCTTTAACTTACAAAGGACCCTTTAAAAACACATTCTTATATGTAAAATTGACAAGCTACAAGAGGTGGTTGGATGAAGTTCATCATGTTGGAAAGAATGTTTCAATTAAAGTTGAGCACTTTCTCTTCCAGGTCTTTTTTTCTCCGTTTTTTATTTGCTGTGCCAAGGTATCCATGTGCGTTTTTCCACTGTCATCTGGCTCATTCCCAGCAGATGCACACAATCTGTTCCGCTGTCACTAACAGGGTTCGGTTTATGAAAAGAATGTGTCAGAACATGCCACTATAGTCACTTTTACAGGTTTTTTTTAAGAGTAACTGAGAATATATGCATTGCCCTAGTTTTATTGTACTCAGCCTTTAAGAGATTTCTAAGAAACTTTTATAATATTCATAGACCAAAAGCTTTCTTCTAAACATATTTTTGACCAAATATTTACTCTTTATTAAAAATAAAATTGTTAAAGTTCATAAACCTTTTTAATGATGAACAGAATGTATTGTATTTAAATTTAAGGGTAGATTTTTATAGGAAGGTTTAAAATAAGACCGATTCTTTACCAAAAAAACAAATTTTCAATTATCAAATTTATTTCATAATCATTACATACATACCTTATACTAAAAACAAACCTACTTTCCTACTCTAATCAAGCTTTATTTTAAAAATATTGTGATACACTATTTGGCATCATAAATACCAATTATTTGACTTGAAAGATACTAGTTTCCTTAAGTCTTCGACATCATCAAATTAGACCAAAAGCAGTTAAACTATCGAATAATTCTTATTCTGTATAGAGACACATTAAACTGTATAATCTCAAAATACTGTGACATTTTTCTTTTGAAGATATTCACATCATTCTAAAAGCATGGTAGGTAAATACTTCTGAACTTAATTTTTATTTATTAGGGTATCTCTACTACTATCAACCATTCTAAATAAAAATTCAGTTGTTGTCTTCATAGAAAACAATTTCTCTGGTTTTATGCAATTAAAAACATCTGAAACTTGGATGAAACTTGCATTCATTCCTGAAATAAATGATTTAGCACAATTTGAACTTTTAGGTATGTATGTGTTGTAAGCACCTACTGCATAAATATATGCACATGCAGATAGATAATGGACACATTTACTTCATGTATACAGATCATGATATTTAAATATGTCCCAGAATTGAAGATTTAAAAATGAACCTAAGTGCTAATTTTAGATTTTCTAAACAATTTTTGATATGAAAAGCAGTTCAGAGTTCAGGAGAATTAAGCATTTTTTAATCAAAATTATAATTCACTTGAACTAAAACTGAAAATACAGAAGCTATATTAATGAGGGATCACTTATACAAATTAAGCATTAATTATACGTATTTATATCGGAAAACTAGTTCTTAGATTTCTGCATAAAGAAAATTTATGAAATACATTTTAAGGCATAATTTCTGTCAGAAAATTTTCTGATTATGAAACTGATACATTGTCACATGGACAACGCAAGCAATATAAATTAAGAAGCTTCTTTGCAAACACTTTGCACATTTAGCAAGAAAATAATTTACTTAGAACTCATTGCTCTGTTGTCACATCATCTTGATTAATTGCCAAATAAATTTTCTTTCTAGAGTTGTATTAAATGATTGTTGTAGGAAATTTTCATAATACCTAAAGAAAGAGGAATCCTTGTTTATTATATTTCAAATATAGCAATGTTACCATATCTATCATAAGTTGATTTTGTAATGTTTTTGAGGGCACATGTATGTAAGAGTGATAAAGGACAGTTCTGGAGTTCACTTTTTCCTGCCAACATTTTAATTTATCCATGACTTTATATGTCAGATAACTTTACTTTTTACCTAGTCTAGGTACTTGAATTGTTTTGTTTTTGGTAATCTTGAATATTTGCCCTAGGGATAAAAGCACTACTCTACACCAAAAATCACAGGTGATGAACTGAAAGAATGTTTGGTCAATTCCCATGGGATGTCAGAGCCTCTTCTCTTCCCAGAGCCGTCAGTAGTGGGGCTGGGGAAGAATTGCTGTTGCATATTACAAGATGGTAGATTTGGCCTCGCTAACTTGCCGGTATTAGGACAGAAGTCAGGGATTAGAGAACAACCAGAATCTTTTCTTTTGCTACAATTTGATTATACATACAATCATTTGGAGACAAAACTCCATGGGCAAACTTAATTATACGTATTCTGAATGACTAATCCCTAAAATTCTCTATCACTCAAAGTGTAAATACTATCCTAAATTTCACTGGGAATGAAAAAAGCTTGCTCCTCTTAGCGAGATTCACAGAACTTAAAGAATATTTGGAAATATGGTTTACCCTGTGAAATACTTCTAAATACCAGATCTTCTAAAAAGGTAGGCTCTTTTATTTAATGATCTGGGAGTGCGTGGCTGGCTCAGTCAGTAGAGCATGTGACCCTTGTTCTCGAGGTTGTGGGTTCAAGCCCCACATCAGGTATAGAGATTTCTTAAAAATAAAATCTTAAAAAAAAAAAGAAAGAAAGAATCTGATTTTTTTCCTAATTTTATTTTTAAAAATTAAGGGAAATGTGGTTTTGAAACTTAAATTTTTCCTGGTTCTCTAGGAAGTGAACTATGGGGCCAAATTTATCTCAAAAATTTTTTTTGGTTTCTATTCTTTTTTTTATTCAAACTTAATTTTGCCAGTTGCCTCAATTTCTGACATGGATGCCACACTTTTTTGTGGTTGGGAGGTAATTCTTTCTTTGCATTTGCTTAGTCATAGGTCTTTTTGGGGTAAAGACAGATTATTTTTATGAAGTTGTCCCCAAAATATGTATTATTCATAGACTGACTAAGAAACCCTTCAAAGAGTCTCACTGCACGGGTAATGATAGGTTGGACTGCAGTGACCAGAAGGCTCTCCACTCAGCTTTCTTTAGGGAATTTAAAGACAGTTGTATCCTTTTTCCATCTGCATCAACATATGTTGACCAGTTGGTTTTCAATTCATGCTGGCTTGGTGGTTGGAAGGAAGACTGATCTTCTATAAATATATTGATACTTTCAACTATGACTTAGGAATTCCACTTTTATCCAGCATCATTACTAAAGGTATCACTAATAATTCTAACAACTTTTATGATACATGTAAAAGGCTTGTATTATTAATTTGGAAGTATTCTTAATTACAACTATTTTTAGGTGGTAATGATCACAGCTGACATGTTTTGAGAGTTTTATTGTGTATTTGGGCATTGTTCTAAGGCCTTGAGGCTTTATATACATTAACTCATTTATGAGATAGGCACCGTTGCTATCCTCATTTTGCAGATGAAGAAACCAAGGCCAAAAAAAAAACCCCAAAACGAACTAAGCCATTTACTTCAAGTTATCCATTTTGTTAATGGCAAAGCTAGAACCTCACCCAGATAGTCAGCCTCCAGAGTCCACTCTTTTATCCACTAAGCCAAAATCTCACATAAATGATCTCAGCAATTAGATAAGAAAAAAAAATGACTCACCTATAGATACTTAATTTTGCATGGCATCTTGGGGAAAAGTATTCAGGAATCCCAGAATGAAATGTTCATAAACTCCATTTATGAGATATGTTAGTACTGTTTTTAAAAAGAAGTGAATTAATTCTTGGTCTGTGATATAGTTCTGTATTGTTAACCTGGATGGAAAAAAATATATCTTGTCAACTGATAGATCTTTTTTCACAAGCAATGTCTTATTCCTTTTGGTGAAAATCTGTTTTTCTAGTTACAATAATAGCTTTAAATTGAAATGTGAACATCTAGTTTTATGTTACCAACCTCCAGTTTGCTTCCCACTTTTTGAGCTGTTTTAATTTTTAATCTTTACTTGCAGGAATCATAGTAATTTATAGAGTTTTAATTTAAGAATGTGAGCTGTATGACAAGAGTTCATAAATGGATAATAAAATTTTTTAGGAGTTATCCAGTTAATTAGTGCAGATTGGTATTTTGGAGAATTTGAATTAGAGCATACCTTTTAACTTCTTCTTTGTAGTTGAAACAGAAAACAAACAATACCTTAAAAACAGAGACAGATGTGAGATAAATACTGACGAGTTAGAACAATTTCCATTATATTTGAAAACTAAGAAATATTATACCAAGTTTATTTATCCAATGCATGGCTTTCAGTTTTGGCTGAATATTTCTGTGTTCAGTAAAAGACATTTTGAAAAACGTAAAGGGATCACTTTTAGAATTTTTATTATGAGGAATAATACTAATTTCCTTTCCTCTCATAAGCAGTTTTCTTATTTTTTCAGAAAAGTTTTACCATGCTCTTCACTAGATGTGAGGACAGAAAGACTGGCCAGAGGTCAAACTGGACTCAGATATTTCTGAATTACCAAATGTATGCACTTTAGACTTCAAAATTAATAGCTACCATATCTTTACAGACGTGGTTTCCTTGCCAAATCTCCAGTGAATATTAGTAACTGCATTTGGTACTGCTTTATTTCACTGTTGAAGAGAATCAAATGCTATTTGGCTTACAGTACAAACAGCAAAATAACCTGTGTTTTCTGTAGATTTGGGAATTAGATCGGTGATTTGGAATTAATTGGTTACAGTGATAAATAGCCTCCATGTCATTTTATGGTGCCCACTGATAAGGAGAGGTTTGTGTGCTTTATGCAATATTAAGTGCCACTGGTAATGCTCAGTGTTCATTCCTCTCTTACTAATGAAACCACCGAGGCTAGTTATGCCTACTTCCTAATGTTATTTTGACTACAGTTGTTTGAATTCCCTCTTTGGAATCTTCTAACTGTAAAGCACACTCTTAAGACTTCATGAAACAACGGCTTTATATTTAGTATCCATTTGAGTTCTAAATATACAGGAAACAAGTATTCACTATAAAGGCCTGGATTACCCAAACACTGAGGAGGAAGTCATAGCGGTTGGCTAATTCTATAAAAGATAATTACTTATTAGCAATATTTCCAGAAGAAGATTGTGATATAATTAATACTGCATTTCAAAAGCCTTTTAAAATTTTTTGATCATCCAAAGACTAAAATCAACTCACAATTTCTTACAAACAGAATCCATTCAAAAACAGCTGAAATTGATCTTGGGCATATGTTAAGTAACAGAGTCTGAGGTATAAAACATTGGGTGTCCTTTACACAGTTAATTTAGAGCAGGGAGTTCTCAATCCTGGCTGTTGAGCTTTTAGGGAGATATTTTTGGCGGGGGGGAGATTTTATTTTGCAAATACTGTTACCTGGGTCCCACCTCCAGATTTAAATTATGTTGGTGTGCTGTCTGGCCATTGCTGTTTTTCAAAGCTGCTTGGGTAATTTTGATGTGAGGCCTGAGTGAGAGCCACTATTTAGAAGAAGATAAATGTGAATCTTGAACTTAGTCATAAAACTCCGTGCATCCTGAAAGTTAAAGCATATTCCTCTGCCCATAAGATGTCTGCTGCTATTTTCAACATTTCCCCTTGGACATCAACTACAAATTAATTAATTAATCTGCCAGTACATTCAGCAGGTGTTTAATGGGAATTGGCTTGCTAGGTGTTAGGGATACAAAAGTGAAAGATGGAGTCTCTGCCCTTGAGGAATTCGGTCTGATGAGGGAGATGAACATGCAGAATTGCAATTATGAGTGTAATGGATAGATGTTACAATGCAGATATGTTGAAAGTAAAGTGGATGTTTCAGTGATGAAATGTTCAACTTTTTTGGGGAGATGACTGGTCGGTCAGGCCAGTCTTCAGTAGAAGAAAAGGACACCTAAGGTGAGTTTTAAATGATGAGTCAAATCCTGGCAATTTCCTGGAAAAGGGAATTTTTTTGATCCATCTCCCCTCTGAAAGCATAACAGACTTTTATGAGTCTTTTATATGATCTGCTGTATTCTCAACTTTGCCTCCGCATTTGGAGAAGCTGCCCAGGCCTTGTCCAGGAATTCAGGTTTTGTTGATATTGAGGGCAGCTGATGAAGCTCTGAGGATGGTACCAGATGTGGGAAGAACCTAGCTAATCCCCTTTCCATTCTCTGGCTTGACAGAAAACCTCACTGTTACGGATATTGAGGTAACTTGGAGGACTTGCTCCTCCTCCACTCCCACTCATGCCCTATTTCCTAGACACAGCTGAAAGGAAGGATGGCCTGATCCAGGTCCTCCCCTGCAATTCACTCTTTTGACAAGGATTGTGAAATAAGTTATGAATGAGGGAGCAGAGCACCAGCAGTGAGGTACCACTTCAAGGATACTTTATATAGTGGAGACCCAACAACATTTATCTTTTACAAAAACTAATTTAAAAAAACTTAAAGTGGCATTTATCTTTTTTCCTTATTCTAAAAAAGCAAAAATAGATAAATAAAAGTGCTTCAGAGATATCATACCCCTAGGAAAAAAATCTTACGTACTTTAAAAGTGCTCTATGAAAGGGATTCTAATAGAAGGGAATAAATCTATAAGACATAGCAAACTATGGTCTTAGAAGAAACATAGAATCCAGGAAATTTTATTTGATTTTTCTGTGTTGCCAAACAAACATATAACACACACACACACACACACACACACACGCCAGTTTCTCTATGTATGTCAGAAGACAGAAAAGGGAAGACAAGAAAATAAATACACTGGTTCCACAAGTTGTATTAGAAGAATGTTGCATCATTTCATAAGAAGCCTTACTGTAAAGTGAGCCACACGCAATTTTATGTAAGGAAGGTTAGATGGTGGTCTTGGTTATATAATGGAATAAAATTCCAAATCTATAAACAAACTTCTCATTGCAGCTACTAGACCACATTACCTCCACAAACCAGATTCTTCATGAAAATAAGCCCAATTTCATATTGGGAGGAAGGAGGAGGAACAGGGCTGCACTGCTTGATTATATCATTTCCCATTGACTAGAGAATTAAATGAGTTATGAAAAATGAGAACTTTGATCTAAGGGGTTGACTTTTTGAAAGTCATAAAATGTACTGAGTTTGATCTCAAAGAGATAATACATTAACATCACACATACAATTAGAAAATTATCACCTTGAGTAAATTAAGTATACAGCATTGAATTCAATTAGCGTGTTATTAGAGATTTACAAGTCAGTAAATATCATAAGGTGAGGTTAATTTTTTTAAATGCAATTGGAAACCCTCCAAAGATTCAGTAGGATCTAGGTGAAAACAAGTGATTTTAAGCCCTTGAAAGTCTCCCAGTGCTGGTGCAGGAATGGGACATATTTAGCAGAACTATTTTATCTCAGAAAGGCAGAGCTTTCTATGATTGCAACTATTGAGAGTCAGTGAGGTTATCCAGATGAGTTTTTCTCTCGCATCATGAAATAGCTGAGAAGCTCTTTCATGGGAATCAGCTCATGAACGGATAAGCTAGTAAATTTCAAGAACATACTACGTTCAAATAAGATAATGCTATAACATAGCTGTATTGTGGTGTTACATTTCTAGGAGAACTTAATAGAGTGGATTTCAAATATGGCTTCACATTTGACTTCTTGGAGAGCTTTTTAAAAAATTTCTGGAGAACGAGATCCAGTGATTATGATTTCATTGGTCTGGGATCGGTCTAAGTATCGGGACTTTTTTAAAAATATCTGAAGTGATTCAAATGTGCAGTCAGGGTTAAAGACTACTGTTAACATTCAAAATCTTTAGAACTTTGAATCATCTTTGAACACTAGGGTGAAGTAAATACAGAACGTTATTAGCATTACTTCCCTCTTAACTATAAAATTGAGAAGAAAATAGATTTCTTAAGTTACAACAGGAACATTATCTCTTCCATAGACTCTTCCCTTTCTCAGTTTATGAGACCAGCTGTATCATTCCAGTTTCTTAAATTATTGTCATTTCTAAAGATGAAGTAACAGGGGAAGTGATGAACTTTATAAATAGACTGTCTAAAATATTTGGCATGAGGGGTCAAGATGTAGGCGAAGCTGGAAAAAGACTTTAGTGTGTATATTAGCCAGAGGCCAGCAGTTGTTGAATTCCCTAAATTTCCTTAAGAAAGGGAAGAATAAGAATACCTTTAAGAACATAATTTTTTTTCCAATGTGTAGTCAGTAAAACCCAGAGGAAAAAATAATGTACCTTTCGAGCCAAAATTAGGTCATGCCAACCACAGCAAATTGGAAGCTCTCCTTAAAATGTAGTCTTACAGGATTGCTGTGGATCTTCTTAATGTCATGAACGTGGTGGGGCTGGCGCTTCCAGATCATGACTGCAGAACTCTCCTGAGCAGCCCAACTCCACTGACTTGAGTCTGACCACCCCATGCAGGCTGCCATTGGCATACAGACATGACCTAAGATTGTATCTGAAAGGTATGCTCTGGAATACGGCATTTTTTTAAGATGAAAAAGTTTACGCTTTCTAAACAACAACAACAAAACACAGTTTATTTTTTCTTATGATTCTAGAGGCGGGGAAATATTCAAGAAAACAGGGAATGGACCCATCTAGCATAGTGGCTGGCAGGCATGGCTTCCTGGTAATTAGGAGAAAGTTGCCAGAGAACTACCTTACCATTAAAAGAAGAAAGAAAAAAAACCCTACAAAGTAATAGTTTCATTCATTTAGTCACCTGTACTCATTGGAAGTGGCAGGACTGTTCTTTTTCCAGCCTTGAGGGATGTGGAAGAAAATTAGAAGGCACTTCATTTCATTGGCACTTATCATTATTAGAATGTTGAATCTACTGCAAAATGCAGTATATTTCCATCATGTAGAAGAAACTGCTGCTTTTTTCCTACTTGCAGAACATAGCATTTCATTGGTGTTTCTATTCATTATTTGAATGTTGAACTAGCCATAAAAATGTAACTTATTTCCATTACATAAAGGAAATTTATACTCTTTCCTTCTTGAAGAAAGTATTTAATGAAATGATAAGACCTGTAAGATTTTTAAAAACTTTATTACAGAATGCACTCGAGAACTTCATTGAGTTGTGTAAGGAAAATATTAATGTCCCTTATAATACCCCATATATTTGTTCTGTTCTCAAAGAAAAAAAAACTGAGATATATCTCTTGTTGAACACTACTAAATTTATTCCCACCCAAGTTTTTAGACTTGTTCCTAAAGACCTTGTCTAGCCAAGGCCTTTGTAGCCATTAGCTTTAACATCTATCCCATATCTGCAAAAAGAAGTTTTTCTCTTCCAGCACTTTGCAATATGTAATTAATTGTATCAGCCTAGTTACCAAATTACTGATGTCTTTTAGGATGAAGAAGCAGTGGATACATAATATTCCATCTTCTCTGAACTGAACTGGAATATTATGAAGGAGAGTGAAGAAACAAACTTTTTTTCTATAGAATATTGCATTAATATAGAAACTTACATATGTTAAACAACATTCTCCTTGCTTTTTCTTGTATGCTGGTTCTACATTTTCTGATAACACGGGAAATAAAAGGCTCAGTTGTTACTGTATGAGGGAGGATTCTGTAAATAATTCACAGAGGAGAAAACTCTTGAGTTGGATCTTAAAGGAAGAGCTTGAATATGTCAGTTTGTTGCCGCATGTCTTGCCTTTTGAGTATAGACTCTGGCATACCACTATGCACCCAATAGCACATCCCCAACTTATGAATAATTTGTGTCCCCAAAATTTGCTTTAATATTGGGAAACCTAGAATTTAGTTTTCATGGAAACTTTTTTTAAATGATTATTAGCTTCTCACATGAGCCCACAAAAACCCCCTGTACAGTTACAATAAAATTTAAAAAAAAAATAGTAAGAAGCCATACAGGTGTTGTAATATAAATAACTAAATTATATTGTTCAAGTTGTCTTTAACCAGTAATGCTTAGCAAAAGCACTCTTTGACAAGCAGGATTTTTTACGGAAATGATGAAAACAGTTTCAAAGTTTTAAAATGTAGTCTGTCGGGGTACCTGGGTGGCTCAGTCATTAAGCGTCTGCCTTCGGCTCAGGCTCAGATCATGATCCCAGGGTCCTGGGGATCAAGCCCCACATCCAGCTCCCTGCTCAGCCAGGAGCATGCTTCTCCTTCTCCCTGTACCACTCCACCCCACTCATGCTCTCTTCTTGCTATCTCTCTCATAAATAAATTAATTAATAATTAATTAATGTAGTCTGCCATGTACAGACCTCAGAATCACATGCAATGTTCCTTCAAAGTGCAGAGTTCCCACCACCACCTTCCTGGGGAGACCTTTCAACATGTGTTTAAATGATTAAAGTGTTATTGGCATTTGAAGATTACTGCATAAAGATTGCAGTATTCTTAGTTTATTTCTTTTTAAAATAGCTTTTTCTGTTCCTTAATGTAGGTATATAATAAGCATCACTCTAAACATTTATTAGTTAAGGTTAGTTAACATGTGGAACATACTAGAAAGAGAATTCCCCAAGGATGACAGAGCAAGAACTAAAGAAGAGGACACAAGGGGATTAACAAGGATGTGCATGGGGTGCCTGGGTGGCTCAGTATGTTGAGCGTCTGCCTTGGGCTGGGGTTGTGATCCCCAGGTCCTGGGATCAAGCCCCGCATCCAGCTCCCTGCTCGGCCGGGAGCCTGCTTCTCCCTCTCCCTCTCTCTCTCTGCCACTCCCCCTGCTTGTGCTCTCTCTCTCTGTCAAATAATTAAATAAAATTTTTATTTAAAAAAAAAAACACAAGGATGTGCACATAGATGAGAGTACCTGAGTCGGATTCGACTAAACAAGCCTTAGGACTCGGGCATTTGGGTTCCGGACTCCATACCTTAGCTGCTGCCCTATGCTGCCTGCCATCGCCCCTAATAAATTCTTACTGGGCTGCCTCTTCCAGGGATGCCTCAGGCTGACTTTGAGTTTTATTGCCCACATGTCCAAAATCTGGACTCTGCCAGGCACATGGTTAATAGATGGTTATTAAATGAATAAGCAAATGAATTCTGCCACTCATTTCCTTCTGAATTATAATCACCGTGGAGCCTTGTTCATTTTAGGGTCCCTTGATATGAGTGGAAAAGTGCCTCCAACATAGTGAGGTGGATACTACACATGAATTGACTTGAATTAAGAAAAGAAATGGTAGAGCTTGAATTTAGAATCTCTTACAAGCTCTGGTCATGAGGTGATTTTCATATTGAGGGAAGTGGAGATGTATGCATTGAGTTTATTTGAATTAGACATTCACAAGATGGATTTCATGATCAGGAAATGCTTACATTTGTTGAGATTGAGTTCATAGAAAGAGGATAATTTGCTGAATAGTTTTATTTTTTTTTTAAGATTTTATTTATTTGACAGACACAGCGAGAGAGGGAACACAAGCAGGGGGAGTGGGAGAGGGAAAAGCAGACTCCCCGCTGAGCAGAGAGCCCGATGCGGGACTTGATCCCAGACCCTGAGATCATGACCTGAGCCAAAGGCAGATGCTCAATGACTGAGCCACCCAGGCGCCCCTGCTGAATAGTTTTATGCGTCTAAAAACAATACTCTGTGAATTTAACAGAAAGAGTTTTTGTTGGTGGTACTTAATTAACTTTGTTCTTAAAATCCTCCTTTGAGATGTTTCTCCGCACTATCTAGATCGGACTATACTTTGTGCACACATTCAGCTACTTTATAGGAAATGTGAAGGAAGGGAATGAAAACTCATGCAACATGAAGTGCATTATTTTATTAACTACCTTTTAAGTTACTTATCAACTTAAGTTATTTTATTCCTCCGTCTTAGAAAAAGAGTCTGTGAAGAGTTAAGAAAAAGATCCAACATTATTAGAAAGAAATGTGTCCTCTTATTACTATAGGTAGTACTGTCCTTAAAATGTTAATGATGCTTTTTAAAAAATGAAGTGATTTGTTTTGAGAATAAAAATATGGTCAGATTATTTAACAAAATAAACTTGAATATGGAATATAGTTTTACATGTTTCTCTAAATATTCTATAAAGCATTCATTAAGACTTTCAAATTCCAAAATTTTAATAATGGTAATTTAAAAATAAAATATAAGTCCTTTCTAAATACAAGCTCCTTTATAAATTTGTGTCTGTTCTTCAGGTTTCTTCACCTTCCAGGGTGCTCATACCCTGCTGCTCACCTCCCTTCTTGCACATAGAGCCACTTTGGAGAATAAACCGCACATAAACGGTTCTAGAATGGGTCATTCCATTTACATAAATACTAAAATTAGAGTGTGTTCTCAGAAACAGAAAAGTGAAACCCTAAAAACTCTGCTGAAGACAATTATGGTTTCATTGCAGTCCTTTTTTCTTATCTAAATAGAAAGAATGTCAACTTTTGTGTATTTAGTAACCATGGTCTCAAAGGTTTGATGAAATGAGGTATATACAATGGCATCATAAAATGGAAATACTATACAAATGTAACTGATTCTCAACCTACATTGGACTATAAACTCTGAGCTTGGGGATTGCACCATATTCATATATCTTTGTTTTCTCTTTTGTCTAAATTAGTCTGTTAACACATAATAGATGTCCTATAAATGTTTGTTGAATTAAATTGGAACAGGTGAATGAAGGGTAATAATTGTCCCTAACTCAAATGAGAGACGTAGGAAAAACATTTTGTAAAGTACTTCCAGCATGAGACCTTTCCCATTGAAGTTATCTTTCCCACATCTGACTTTTGGAGGACTTTATGTGTACCTTGACAGAGAGAAACACAGCGAGAGAGGAACACAAGCAGAGGGAGTAGGAGAGGGAGAAGCAGGCTCCCCGCTGAGCAGGGAGCCCGATGCGGGGCTCAATCCCAGGACCCTGGGATCATGACCTGAGCTGAAGGCAGACGCTTAACGACTGAGCCACTCAGGTGCCCCTATGTGTACCTATTTTATAGTATTTATTAATATCGGTCTTGTGCTAGAGCTAGTATTTAAAGTATCTTTCCCAATTTAGTAAAATTCAAGTTCTTTGGAAGGCAGGGATTATGTTTTATTGGCCTTTGTATTCAGGATATAATCCCTAATGAATTTATAATCTCTCAATTAACAAATTACTTTTTGCACCAGATTTGCTATACCACCTGACTGGCTAAACGATGTTGATCATTACTAAAAATCTTCCCTTTGGGTAGGCATTCAGTTCCTGTTGTGAGATGCTATTGCCCACTATTCTGTGAACCCATGGTAAAAATATCTATTTATTGTATACTAATACACATTTTACAGTTGGGGAAACTGAAGTTTAGAAGTCACATAGATTAAATCTTTAGTTTCTGATTAGAAAACATGGTTCTTATTTATAGCTACAAAAAGCTCTGATCGGTGGCTTTATTTCGTTTCATTTGTGGTTAATAGGTAAATAATGATTTTGTACTTTCTTAAATTTTAGTATTATAGTTCTTTCACAGATTTTCCCCCTCATGTAAAATTATGAATTTTTCTGGTTCTTTTGTATGTCATGAGTGAAAGTCATGAGATAATACTGTCATAACTGATAAAACAATGTTGAAAGACACATTTATGATTCATTAAAAGGTATAGTGTATCTTATTGGCCCTGTGTGGAGTTTAAGTTTTATTTAATTCATTCATGTAAGTTGGATTTTTTTTTTTGTGATAAACATCTGACTAGGTTGATCTCTTATTCCTTTAAATATATGAAGAAAAAAGTACATTGGAAGGGTTTCTAGCTTTTATAAATCCATTATGCGGACATCTAACAAAAACTAACTCAAGTCTTTATTCCACTAGTTAGCATCAGTATGTGGTGGGAATGAGAAAAACAATATGATAGTCTAATCATGACTTTTTACTGTTCACTAGCCAATGTCTATGAGTTTCAATAATATTATCTAAAATGATAGTCCTCTCTATTTTGCATAAATTTTATTTATTCAGCAGTTTCTGATTATCTGTATCCTTTTAAGTATAGTGATTTATTACTGTTTTTAATTTATTGAATGTCTAGGCATTATGTATCCAACAGAGCATTTCTTCTTAGTGGTCCTAATGGAAGATATTTGGCTACCAAGTGTACTCAGCTGTTTGATAATTGACTCTTTCTCAAGGGCGTACTAATCCTGCCTGGAAGACCTCATTATCTGTTAGGTACCCACCTCAGCTTAGAGCTACATTTTAACACTACATTCTTAAGAGCCACATATGTAACATTTTAATTGTCACTTGGAAAATATAATAATTATGCTAAAAATCCTTTTTAAAAATTTTTTCTTGTTGTGTGATATACTTATTTCAAATGAGGATTAGTACAACCAGAAGCCAGTGCTTCAATAAATTGGATGTTGCCTTGAATGTTCTTCTATAGGAATTGACTTAAAATATAATTGTGACAGCCTCCTGTCATCTTATTTCATGTGCTTCTTCACCTCAACTTTCATCTCTACTATTGGTATTATTTATTTTTACCACTGGTACTTTTAGATATATATTCTTCCATGTGTTTATTAATAGAAATAGAAATAGCCTTAAAATTAGCTTTTTCAGTTATACATACTTAGAATACATAATAAAAGGGTGTGATTTTTTTAAACATAAATTTTCACCTTTGCTAGTGAATGTTGAACACACAGTTCAATATACAGTTCTAAAATGGTTTTAATGTGTTATCATGCCTAAGAAGATACCAGTAACCTTTCATTTGCCATCGTAGTACTAAAGAATGTAGAGAATTCTGCATAAAGTACTTCCATATACAATCACTTTTAGTCATTTAAATTTCCATTTGTCATTATGGAAATTTAAATACAGTGTGATAGTTTGCTTATATTTTTGTATCTAAAACACTTATGGATTGAGTCTGTATACATTGGTTACATTATAAAGTTTCAAATAATAATCATTCCAGTACATTAATACAGTTAGAATGCTAAAATCTTTTTGAGATGGTGAAAATACATTTTGTAATTTCAAGAACCTAGGATAAATATTATGGTCTATTCACATAACAATAAATGTATAAATTAATTTAATAAGATAGAGAAGTATACATTACTAAATACTGAATTTTTACAATCAGAATATGAAATAATTATTGCTAATTTATAGAATGTAGAAGCTAGAAGTTAGTAGAAGAATTAGTCAAATCTCAGCAGATAGGTGTTCACTAAATCTATATCCAATACTTGTTAAGATAGGTTGATTGATATCAAAATGTATGAATGTTCCTAGAAGATAAAGTGTAAAGTCCTGGCATTATTCTAATAATGAGACAAAGCAAAGTTCTTCATTTAAAAATATATGTATTCTTCATTTAAAAATTTATTGTATGGAAGTTCTTAATGATATGTAGGTCACATACATACACACATAAATATATAACATAAACATACAAATATATATATACAGACAAATATATATACATATATATATATGCATATATTTGTGTGTGTATATATCAATGTACGTCAAAGAGATCCCCAAAGTTAGAGTGAGCACATGAGGTCTGGAAGTTTTATTTGCTGCTCCGTGTTAGAATGAAGGGCATCCTAGGCATCATGGTGCTCCTAAAGAACAGTGGCCTTCTAAGGTCTGTACTGACTCTGTATTCTTCCATTCTCTCATCTACTTTGGCAGTTAATGTTCATTTGTTGTATTCTTAAAGCGAAGTAGCCATCATTTTTTATTAATGCTGGGGTTTTTTCAGTATGACATGAAAGGCAAATGTTGGAGTCAGATTGCGTAGGTTTCAATCCCAAAGCCGTGGGCAAGAAAAGTCTTCTTTGCCTAAATTTTTCCCTATGTAAAATGTATGTAATAATGCTACAATAAGGCTACAACAGTGCCTGACACAGAACAAGGATTAACAATCATTAACCTTTTTAAACTTTTACAATCAAGAAATTTTGGATTGAAATGTTTTTGTTCTTTGCCTTTTGGGGAGAAAGTCTAGGAAATAGATTTTATAATCACCTATGTTACCCTCAAGTTAAAGTCGTTAAAGGTGACTTCACTATTTGTATTTTATCAAAGTTTGAAAAAATTCATGTTTGAATTTTAATCATTTTGATTCATATTATTAAATTAAAAATAGAACTAGAGAATACCAGATTTACAAAATTCTGGAATTTTCTGACTTTTGAAACGGTGTTTAACAATAGATAATTTCCTGAAGGAATTTGCATTCATCTCCCTGAAACATCAGAGAAAACTGAACCTTAATAGTGGTCAATCGTTAATCCCATTGTTATAAAGTTAAACATTTAGACAAAAATCAAGTAGATAAAGGTGGTGAAACTTTTATTGTAGATTTTTAAATTAAGCTTTAGACAGCTTTTGCACCAGCCAAATATCAACGCTTATTTTCAGTGTATTTTATCATGTGTGTGTAACCGTTTTTTTTTTTTAACAAACAAGTCTGACAATTCTTGTACAATAAATGAAAGTTTTCCCATAAATTCAATAGAATAGCCAAAAATCATGTGGGGCTGACTTTTAGATATGTGAATCTTAAGATTTAGGCAGTTGGAGCATGTGAAATTGTGAATGCCTTTGATTTTCAAATTAGAAGCAAGTAAACTAAAGGTATTTAAAGTGCTTAGAACAATCATTCTTTTAAGAAATACTTTACCAAACTGAAGAATTTTTTCTCCATCTGAGGAAACAAAATGCACTCACATGACCCACCTAAAATTCTAAATGACCTGTCCATTGATACAGGGAATCTTTTAAACTCTTTCACAGAGTACAGTGACATTGGTAAACAGAATTTTTATCCTCAAGTATGTCAATTTTTTTTTAAAGATTTTATTTATTTGAGAGAGAGAAAGAGAATGAGAGATAGGGAGCACGAGAGGGAAGAGGGTCAGAGGGAGAAGCAGACTCCCTGGTGAGCAAGGAGCCCGATGTGGGACTCGATCCCAGGACTCCAGGATCATGACCTGAGCCGAAGGCAGTTGCTTAACCAACTGAGCCACCCAGGCGCCCAAGTATGTCAATTTTTAACCAAAATCTGAACTTTATTTTTTCTCATCAGTGTACCTCAGTCATCAGTGTACAGGATGAATTATGGCCTTTTTTTTTTTTTTTTAATGGGCTTACCCAAATGACAACTACTTAACAGCATGGAGTAAGAAGTTACACTGCTTATGTTTTTAAAAAATGTGTCTCAGTTTATCTATCTTATCATAACTAAAATTATTACAACAAGAATTAAGTAATAAATATGAGGCACTTATGTTGCCTATTATTATTACTATGTAGAAAGATGTAAATGTGTGTAAATTTTTTTAATGAGATGGTTTTCATCCACATAAGGCTACTCAGTATTCTACAAAGTAAAGATATTACATAACTGGGAAGTTGTGTCCATTCAATCACACTTCTAGAACTAGGTTTGTTGTTTTCTGCTAAACTGTTTTTGGCTACTATAGCTTTGGATTTGCAAATATAGATCATTATTAGGTTTTTAAATCATGCAGATTCTATCACCTCCTGCTATTTGCCTTTGGGGAATTTTTTTTTAAATAGGAAATTATTCTACCTCATCTCTTTAAGGGTTTTAATAAGATTATAAATCTCAACTAAAGTATTATATATGATTTTTAGTTGCATTACCCTGTGCCTAATTACTGGTTATAATTGTAAGTTTGCAGAATTTATTTACATTCTGTGTATTGCCAGTTTTTACTCAGGTACCTTATAAATGCAATATATTTGAATCTAATTTTTCAAATTTAGATAATAGTTTGTATTATTCAACTTCAAATTTGAGAACTCCCTTGTAATGCATTTGTGACCCAAATCACTACCAAAAATTGTGTGAGTATAAATGAGATAAACAAACTAGAAATAGTGATCTTAAGTGAAAGCTAGATTGGTGTCCAATCTAGCCTCCTAACTAATTATGCATCTAACCAATGTGTTAAAATTCTATCTAATCTATCTGGAATTATTCCCTCTCTCTTTTTTTCTAATGTCATTGTTTTATAGATAAGTTACTAAATGAAAAAAAAAGAAAAGTGGTAATAGAGGAAGTTGGCATGGAGAATTGTAGCGGTATTCAGCTCTTTTTATCTTTTTCTAAATATAGTTATAAAATATTGTTCAGGTCAGCTGATGTAAGCAGTGGAGTGCTTCTTCATGTCTTCTTTCTTTCCCAATTATTTCAATAATGTTTTGATGAATGAAAGTATATAAATGAAACAAAGAAATCAGCACAAAGTTCTAATATCAAATCAAGAATTGAAATTGCTAATTCCCCAGATATTTTTAATATATTGCTAATCTCAAGACCAGGACTAAATTGGTATTCCAGGACTAAAGTGGTAAATTTTTAATGGAGATGTCTCTCACGAGCAAGTCTTATTATAACATACTAGAATATCATTTATTCTTTGAGGATGTGATTTATTCTATTTAAATATAAGCCCTGTAAAGGAGATGTGTTAATCTATTTTTACTCTAAGTACATAAATATGTCTGCTACACCCTAGTCAGTAGATGTATTCAGAAGCCAATATGCCTACACTCTCACATTTCTTCTGTAAATGATGAATAATATTGATAAATGAAAATTACAAATCTGCAATAGAGCTTAACTATTGAATACTGAATCATTCTGCTACTAACTCTGTATTCCAGTGACATTTTCTAGATTAAAAAAATGTCATTCCTACATTTAAAAAATATTTTGTGCCTTTACAGCAATGTAAGCAAATGTGCATTTGAAAGAAATTCCACAATGCAGCCACAAATAATTCCCTGTAAGACTCAAAAGTGCCATTTTCAAAAATGGTTCAATTTTCAGAATAGAATATTTAAAACCTCTTTCCTGCCAGACTTTACATTCCACATGTTTGGTACAATTAAAATGGAAGACTGATGGAATGGAACTCTTCCATCTATATTTTGGAAAAACATATTCACTCACCTCAATTTGTCAGTGTGCATTAAGAAAGGTAGGTCATTATGCAGTAGAAAAAGAAGAAGAAGGCAGCTCTAACTCATGTGACTGACATATACTGAACATGGCCATTAATACAACTTGGCAGTGACCTTGGCAACATTACAGGTAATCTCCTTGCAGGGATAAACTATTTGAATGATAGTATAAGCACAAAGAGTTCTCTTTGGAACTCTACCACTTAATTTTCTTAAATCCTAACAAAAATATTTTTAACTGACCCCTTAATGATTTTCTTTTTACCTTTGCTCTCTCAAATGACAGTTTACTCCCAGGCATTGTTGCTGTCATTTTTCTGTCATTATGGGGACTGCTATATATTTGGTAGCACTTTCATGAAGGGTTGAAGTCTATTCTATTTTTTATTATAGGTATAAATCTGTAGTCAAATTTTATTAGGCCACTCATTATCAAAGTTCTAAAAAGTAGAAAGCATATGTAGAGAAGATAATAGGTTGAAAACTCGATTTTGAAGAAAATTCTGCATTACATATTTCATAAAAAATCCAGCACCACAATTATTATTATTACTATTTAGGGTTTATTTAGATTATTTAAAGTAAAATGCATATTTTTATCACAACTTCTGAGATTTTGCAGTAGAAGATTCAAGTGCATCATTGTTTATTTCCTACATCAGATGAGTTTGTCACACAAGAAGGGAACTGAGGTGCATAGAAAATTCAGGTAAATAAGTGGAAAAGACCACGACGAATAGTTAAGTTGTTATCTTATTAAAACATTCTCCTGCCCATCGTAATCTCATATTTAGTCATAATGTGTACTGAAATGCCTGTGATAAGGAAGTTTCATGTGATGGAGATTGGGCTTATTTATTTATTTTTTTTTACTTGTCAGAAAGAGAGCACAAGCAGGGGGAGTGGCAGGCAGAGAGAGAAGCAGCCTCCCCGCTGAGCAGGGAGCCCCATGTGGGACTTGATCTCAGGACCCTGGTATCACGACCTGAGCCAAAAGCAGTTGCTTAACCGACTGAGCCACCCAGGGCTTATTTAAAAGCATCTAAGAAGATCATAATTTCTTATACTTGCTTCTACATCATATTTCAATACAGGAAATGAACAATGGCTTTAAAGGAAGAGCATTTTTTTCCATAATGTGGATCCATTTTTTAAAAAACTATTCTTCCTAAATTGTTTTTTTGTTTTGTTTTGTTTTTTGCAATTTAAACCAGCTGTTGACAAAAGCATTTATAGAAGCCATTGACATTTCGCTTCAGTTCCTTATAATGTTCATTCTAGTTTAAACTTTTACAAGCAGTCCAAATTAGTTAATTTCTGGAATTAAAGCAAATTCGCTGGTCATTACATTTTTGAGTATCACAAGTATATAGAGTATTAGAAAGCTGCTTCCAATTAGTGGGTCATTTTAAGTGCACAAAGTGAATTATTTTCATACATAGAACCTTAAGAATCATTTGATAAGAAGGACACAGAAATTTATGAGGTAAGGCAAGTTCAGTAAATTACAGCACACTGCACTTCTCATCAGTTCACCTATAAATGTAATCTTTACCCGGTGCCTATTTCCAATTCATTGTCAATTGATCTATATAATCAGAATTCCTTATTATGTTTACATTACTAAGGCATACACCAAATGGAAAATTAGAGGTATCTTTTCTCTGGCTATAAATTATAAGTATAAATGGCTGCTAGTAGCCTATAACACTATTTAAGTTGTCCTTGAAATAATTTTAAATAGGAGCACATTGAGAAAATAAATTAAATCAGAGAAAAACTTAGTATTTTTGATGCATTAAATTTAAACTACAAATAGCAATATATTTTAAGCCCTATTTTTAAGAATAAAGTAGAAAAGCCAAACAGAAACAAAATGAAACACGCTTCTCTAATCTAGTAAGAACCAAAGGTCGAAATTTATTTTTAGATAAAAGCTCAGATCCTCAATGCATTGAATTAGACATGTTCCCTGTCAGGTGATTTAGAACTTTCACATAAAATTTGAAAATTTGATGGTGAAATAGTTCCTTAAGATTTTATGATGTCGGGCGCCTGGGTGGCTCAGTCAGTTAAGTGACTGCCTTCAGCTCAGGTCATGATCCCAGGGTCCTGGGATCGAGCCCCGCATCGGGCTCCCTGCTCAGCGGGAAGCCTGCTTCTCCCTCTCCCACTCCCCCTGCTTGTGTTCCTTCTGCCACTTTCTCTCTCTCTGTCAAATAAATGAATAAAATCTTAAAAAAAAAGATTTTATGATGTCTCTGAATACATTCAACAGCATTAACAGAGGAAGAAGAACCTGGAATCTGGAGTCAGGCTCCCTTGTCTCAAAACCTAGTTTTGCTACTTACTTGCAGTAAAAAGTTGGAGAAGTTTCATATGTTTTCTCTTCCTTGATTTTTTTTCTGAACTGAAATGTAATAGGACACATGATTATAAACTTATCCAAGTGTGAAATCCAACTGAAATAATAGAAATAATATTCCTAGGACATGTTCATTCAATGTTAACATTCTTGCTAAGATGACTAAAAATTGTTTCAGAGATATAAAATATCAAACATAAATTAAGACTTTTGCCAGAATTCCAAATTTTATTCTAGAAATCTTTTTTTTCCCATGTTGCCAATCTGAAATAGAATCTCCCAACATGATAATTTTATGGATTAAAGAAAATCATAGATATTAGTTTCAGTAGTTCATAAAATCTGTCATTAGACATAAAAGAAACATGTATATTACCTAGTTAATGTATCTTACTTGGTAGTGAAGAAAGTGAGTCTTAGAAAAAATTGAATGAAATACAAAAATTGAATTTAAGAAATATTAAAATTATGTAAATGTGATTATATAGCATACATGGTCTACCTAGCAATTGGTATCATTTTTGTACAATGTCTCAGTAGGATTCTAAACTTCAGTTCTAACAACCCATTGGTACACCATTGATTATTTCAAATAGAATTTAAATGACATATACAGTATTAAGTGATGGAGTATGTCTATGTTTCAGTGTTTAAGCTTCAAATACAGTTTTGGGGAAAGGCAAATAGCTAATAGAACAAAGACCCAAATAGAAAATGCTTTTCATGTCATGATTTAAAAAAAAAAAAAAAACACAACAAAACGTACAAAAAAACCAATAAAGAGATTGTTTTACAAAGCCCTGCTTCCAAAAAGAAATGAGATAGGAAAACATTAACAAGGCATCACCAGCCGATATATTAGTACCTTCTAAAACAACTCCGTCTCTTTAACTCAGCCAGTTGCCAGTGATGTGCCTGTCTCTGCACCATACCTTTTTCCAACCAATTTCTAGGACAAGGTTGGGAAAGGGGCAGAAGTTTCTATGGGTAGATGGCTGAGCATTGTCCTGTTCCTTCTCCAGTTCAAACATTACACTGTAGGATGACACCCATCCCTAATTTCAAGGCTTCTAGAAGAGGGTAAGTTACTTTTCTTCAAAAGCCATTGAGATCCTAATCAAGAATATCACCTTTAAAAATATTATTTAGGATCTCATAAATACATGGAAAATTTACCTAGAAGCTGGCCTATTGACATATATCTAGCCACATATCAAAGCTGTTTGCTTTTTTATCTCACTGTTTTCTCCTCCTGAGAATTTTTTTCAACATATTAATGAAAACTAAATTTGTGACAAATAAATCATCACCATATCTCCCACTTCTTTGTTTACTATAATTTTGATGCCTAATGTTATTATATTTATAAATTCTCAGGAAGAGATTTTTCTCACTGTGTATCTTTATATTTTTTCATATGGTTGATTTTTGTAATTGCACTCTGTTTTTAATGTTATCTTTTATTACACGATAGGGAATTATTGATCACTTGCTCTCATCCTCGTATAGTAGAAGTACCTAAATATTACAGTCACAGACTACCCAGACATATAGCAGGAAACAGGAAAGTGAGTTGGCATTCTTGATTTACTAGAATTTTTTCTCTTTCAGTAAAACTAAGACAATATTATTCATTAATTAGTTTAGTTTTTTATCAAACCTGGTGATTAGCCAAAGATTCATAATCTCTTAGGATCTAATCACAGGCAGGAATTAAAGATCCAAAGAATTCTTCAGTAGAAAAAGATGACTATTAATGGAGCATATTTCAAAGGAGTTGGAAATATTTTTAAAGTATTCTTAGAAAATTTAAAATATAGGTTGGAAGATTGCACAAGTAGTCAAACACCACTTCATCTGGTATCACAAACATTAAAAAGAGAGGGGAGTATCTGGTTGGCTAAAGAAAGATGCATATGAAGAATGGAAATTTTAAAAGCATTATGAGAAAAGAAGAAATTAAAAACAGTATGGAAGTGAAAGGTCTAAGAAATAGTGAAGGCTTAAAATTTGGTAAGGAGAATAGAAATTAAGGTATGGTATTTACAAATTCATTCAGTTTAACCAGCAAACAAGAACAACAGCAAAGGATAAAACAAAGCCCATTTTTTCATGTGGAGGTGAAAGTAAATATAGATAATGCCAGGAACATTGTAAGTTCCACAAAGGTGTGATTTTTTTTTATCTGTTTTATTTTTATTCTTTGATTTATCCCTTAAAATAGTGCCTAAAACACAGTACATACTAAAGCACTAAAAAAAAAAAAAAAAACTTTAAAATGAAGGAATGAATGAAATGTTTCTTTGCTTTATCTTTTTTTTAAAGATTTTTTTTTTAAGATTTTATTTATTTGAGAGAGAGAGAGAGAATGAGAGATAGAGAGCAGGAGAGGGAAGAGGGTCAGAGGGAGAAGCAGACCCCTTTATCTTTTATTAAGAAACAAAATGAACTCATGCTTGTGTCCACGTAAGTAGAAAATGTAACATATGTGTCTACGACCTGTGGAATCAAGTGATACTAAGAAACAAAGCAAATATGGAATTCCTGGGCAGGCCTAGCTAAAGCTAAGATAATTTTAGTAGCAGGAATTCTTGTAACAAATGCCATTGCAGGGCTACGAGGTACTATTCTTAAGAACTTTTAAATAAAAACTAGAAGGTAACTATCAATGATAATATTTTTAAAAGAAAGCAAAGGATGACCCAGGAAACCACTGTTTGTAACTAACTTACAGAGTTAAAATATAGAAGGAAAAATCAGAATGACTTGTTAAACATTTTGTATACATTCTGTAACACCCTGGGTGTGAGTATGAACCAACACAGCATCATTAAAAACTGGTCCTAGGAGGATATTTTAAACTACAGTATAGAGTATGAAGGAGAAGAAATAGGTATAATCTCAACTTTCCAAGGCTTTTGGTTTTTGTCCTGTACGACATACTCATTCATAAATTAGAAAAACGTTCTCTAAACCATACAGATTTGAATGGTAGCTGAAGAAATGGTGAAATAATTTATCCACTAAATTTAAAAACGTTAATAAGTCCTATATAAAGAGTGTGAAGTCTGGCTCTTGAAAGATAGGATCTGAAGCCAGCGTGACCTTGGTAAAATTGGTAAACTGAAAAAACGGTGAGAAATTATGAAGCTAAGGAAATACAAATTAACTCTTTACATATAAAACGTAGAGGAGGTGGCTATAACCAAATCTGGCAAGGGAAAACAATGCAAAATGGATGTAAATGAAAAGATAAACTTTGGCTTTAAAATTTATGCCTTGTATAGATAATTAAAAATATGTATTTGATGGGAATATACAACAAGAGCCTGTTTTGAGCACTACATATATTTTTGGACTAGAGAGTGAAAGGCAGATATGACTTGAAATGAATAGTTGCAAATATGGGGGGGAAATAGAAAGCAAAGCAAGGGCAGGATAACAAAAACAGGTATAATTCAATATACAGTCTTGAAGTGTCTGACATGAGGGACATGTTCATCAAATGTTGTTCTCTGTATAGAGGGTAGAACAAGAGGAGTGGGCATAAAGTATTCTGTGAGGGATTAGCTATAAGTCAGAATTTCCTGAGTGAGAGTTGTGAAATATCAAAATAGGTTACTGAGGAAGGTTATGTTGCTTCTTTTCCGGAAGGCCTTAAAAATAGGAGAGGTGGAATCCTTGTGAAATAATTTGGGGATGGTATTATCTGAAGGAGGAGAAAATGTATGACCTTGCATGGCCTCTGCCAGTATTAATGCCTGGCATTTCTACTCTTACCTTGGTTGAATGGAAATATAGATACATATTTCAACGAAAAAAATAGATTATTTTGCTCTTTTCTAACATGGCAAAATTTAGATAAATTTTAAAATGGATCTCCTAAAGATCCAGTTTAAGGAAAGTGAAATTTCCAGGCCCATCCTGAAGTTCTCCATAATGTTTAGAGAAACATTTATTAAATATTTATCCTACTTTTTTTTAAGGAACTGAACAGAAATTGTGCTATATTCATTGTTTTCCAATTCATAAAATACATAAGACAACCATTTTTATGTAATCTTGAATTTTGGATCATCAGAAAAGTGACCAAATAATGATTTGGTATGTTAACTAGTTACTTGATAGCAATGTTCACTTTTCTAGCATGTAAAAGTGATGTCACCTCTGTACTTCTCAGAACTCTTTTATTGCCAGACCCACCAACAGGCATGAGTGACTCTGATATAAAAATTATTCCAGACATCTCTTCACTGTGAAAGGCAATATTTGCCAACGGGTCCTTTCTTACTGGATTAGAATTTTCAGAGATTTCCTGTTTACCAAAAGCCCTCTTCAGTCCATGGGCTATAGAAACAGCCATGTTGAGCTTTCACTTTGCCCAGTCAACTGCCCAGCATCTTAAATTGAATTCAGGCTTGAATATAATGGGTCATTGTCAATCATGGAGTTTTTGAATGGCTCTGACCCAGTGTGCTCATCAGCTGGTACAATAACATATATAAATACATAAATGAATATATGTGTACCTATATTTGTACCACAGTGCTCTCCTTATGAAAGTAGAACAGTCTGATATATGCTGAAAATATACAACTATTACTTCCTCACACTATGTAGGCTCTGACAGAGCAAGGCTTTGTGATACATTGTGGAAAAACTGATGTGAACTTCTGTAATACACCAAAGTGTGTGATTTTTCTTCAACAATTATAAATATATTGCCAATTATGTCAACTGTTTTCATACAAGTAATAGTATCTTTTATTAGGTGTGCGTCTTATAAAGCTGATATGCATAAAATTACTTCTAAAATAATATATTTAAAGAGTGTGAATTGCATAGTTATAGCCAGAGGTCTCAAACACAAAGAATTCTAAAGAAGTAGGTTAAATGTATAAAATTCTAAAGTGGAAACTGCACTGCATAGAGAAGAATGTTGTGGTAGACCACAATTTGAGGAGATGAAGGAAAAGCATAAAGAGAAAGAAGAACAAGAGGAGGAACAGAGGGCGCCTGGGTGGCTCAGTCGTTAAGCATCTGCCTTCAGCTCAGGTCATGATCCCAGACTCCTGGGATCGAGCCCCGCATCGGGCTCCCTGCTTAGCAGAAAGCCTGCTCTCTCTCTCCCACTCCCCGTTTGTGTTCTCGCTGTCTCTCTCTGTCAAATAAATAAATAAATAAAATCTTTAAAAAAAAAAAAAAAAGAGGAGGAACAGAAAGGGTAGTGGGGGTGGGTTAATGACCAAGGTAATACCAGAATGAATTGGATCTGGGTTCGAAACCTACCCAAGGTACTGTAAAGGAGAGAAGATGACTGCCTCAAGCCTGGAGACAAGATACCTGTAATACTCTTTGTAATACTCATCTTAATCATGAATGAAGTTGATTCTCCTGACCCATCCTCAGGAAGACACTTGTTTTCATGTTTTTGCCCAGGACTCGTGATGAATATATGCTTATTCATAGACATTCACCTGGTTTCCCTTGTGAGCAACCACATTCATTTGTAGAAAAGGGGAGGGAGGGAACTCGCTGATGCTGATGATATGCTAATAACAAATAACTAACTCAAGTGTCATTCTTTTCCCCTACCTGGCACAGTGAAGTAAATTCTTTTTGCCATCAAGAATAAGAAAATGTTAGATGAATTAAAGAACACTGATTTTTTTTTAATGAAGATTTTATTTTTTTGAGAGAGAGACAGAGATAGCAAGAGAGAGCATGAGCAAGGAGGAGAGAGAGAAGCAGGCTCCCTGATGAGTAGGGAGCCCGATGTGGGGCTCAATCCCAGGACCCTAGGATAATGACCTGAGCCAAGGGCAGAAGCCTAACCGACTGAGCCACCCAGGCCCCCCTAAAGAACACTGATTTTAAAAGTACTTAGATTCCACTAAAACCCTCTGAACATCCCATTTTCTGCAAAGAATTTTAACTTGAAAGCACGCTCGTGAATAGTACATTGCTGCATGGAGAAGTAGCAGAGTATGTGGTTCAAGTACTGAGTCTGGGACTAGATTTATAGTCTATAATTACATATACCCTAACAGGAGCTGTGTGACCCTGGACAAGTAACTTAACCTCTCTGTCTTCCAGCTTTTCTTTCTATAAAAGAGAAATGATTAAAATAGCCTTCCTCATAGGTTACTGTGAGGATTGGGGTTTGTATTTGTAAAGCTTTTGATGCTATAGGAAGTACTTTATAATTCATAGCTATTTATTAAATTTCTAAATATGATTAGTGGTTCAAAGTGCATAATGTAACATTAGTCTTAACTGTTTATAGTGCTTGAGGCTGAGGTGAACCAGCTTTTCAAAGCAAAAAGTATGGAAAAAACAATTCTATTTACCCAGGCAATTAAACATCTTTGTCAGTTTATTTTTTCTCTAGGGCTATATCCTTTGGAGAAACATTTTGACATCATTTTGTCTTACACCTTTACCAAATTTCTACCATTTAGGAACTTGAAAGAGGTCTTTAGAAATTGAACCTAGCTCCCTTTATGTGTCTGAGGAAAATGAGACTCAAAACAGTTGACTGGCCCAAAGACCTGCAGCTCGTGGGTAGCAGAACCCAACCAAGAATCTGATTACAAATAGAGCTTTCTTTTCACCATACTCTACCACTTCTTGGTGCTTTGGAAATATACTGCACTAATTGCTAAATATTTTATTAGTATTTTTACTTTAAAAAGAACAACAATATTCTGCACTTGATATCGTATTTGTACTTCTTTGTAAAGCTAAAAGAATAGTTTTCCATTGTTTTATCAATTATTCAACAATACTATTATGTTTTCCTTGAGCCAGGCACTGAGCAGAGTGTTGGTTTAGGGCATTTCAGTGTATTCGGTAGTCAGAGAAAAGAAGCTTATTCCTTTCTTTAAAGCTAGCATTTCCCAAAACATATTCTGGATACATTTGGAAATACTCCAGATTCTGGCATCTAGCACACTGAAAAATATGAAAAGTCCTGCAGCAAAGAAACTTGTTCTCTTAATTTTTTTAATTTCCTGACTTTTTTTTTTTTTTTTTTTTTTTTAAGAATAGCTTGTTATAATCCTTAAGAACCACTGATCTTTGGAATCCACGCTGGGATTTCTGAGGAGAGTCATGGGCTTGCTTCCACTGCTGGGTGCTTTCTTTAGATCCTAGTTTTCAGAGAATCAGGATTTAAAAACTTCATTTCAGTAAACTTCTGATCTGTGGTAGCATGGTCTTTTTTACAGGGGAAGTACTGTAATACTTTCCATGTATTAGTATCTGCCAAGGATGATTGGGCTATCCTTGAAAATAGCCTGGGACAGAATGTGTAGACATGCTGAGATAAGGAGCCCCCTGCCAGGCCTTCAGCATAGGAACCAAGTTAGCTTACCCCAGGCCCACGGCCGGCCCACTGCAGCACACTTGCCCTGCCTGGGTGTACGGAGGAAACATTCTGTTCGTCTGAGAACACCTCTATTCCTAGCTCTTTGACAGTTTCACTTTCCATATCCCCTCAGTTTTAAACATGTGGGAAAAGAGATAAAGGAAGGTGATGAAATGAAAAAATGGAGTGGGGAAGGCTACAAAGAGAGAGAAGAAACTCAGATTTACATGCCTGTTTTGCATGCAATTATGACTGGGTTTAGGAGAGGGAGGTGAGTGTCCTCCAAAGGTCATTTTACAAGATAGCAAGGGAGATGAGTATGCAGTGTGAAATATTGGTTAACATTGAGAATAGAATCAAACACTATGCTGATTTTTATTAGAATAAATATATCATGATTCGTTTAGGGAAGGAAAGAAGACCATTTTGATTTAAAAAAAACCTTTTCAAATTTATGATTCTTTTTGGGGGCATTAGATCAACTATAAATGATAATAGATCGGTGTTAACTTAGGCTTCATGGTAAACTATAAACTTACTCTATTTTAAAATTTATAAATTATGTTCACTATATAGGAAATAAAAAGAAATTAGTGCAGTACATGATCAAATTTATGCTACCCCCCCAAAAAAAATCACAGGGGAGGGAGAACTGAGTGTATACCCATTATTTCTTAAATAAAGTTTGGTTGCATAGGAAATTTTGACCCCTCTCTTTACTTAAAATACTGGTTTTTCGTTAGACATTTCTGTTTAACAACTTTTAAAATTAAAGTGTGACTATTGCCTTTTGCTCTAATTTCTTATTTATTAAAATTCACAATCCTTAATTTTGTATTTTTCCTCTTAAAAATGCTTTAATTTAAAAAATACTAGATGATTCAATTTGTTCATTCCAAGTTGGAAATTAATCTGTTTGGCTTGAGGGTACATAGCTTACTCTCATTAGATGGGTATGTCCAAAGATATGTGAACATTTCCCATACAGTGAGACACTGGGATTTTCACATATCGCTGAGATCTTAATCAAAACTGTGCTGATTGCTTGGGAGTTGGGTCCTGTGAGAGAGGAAATAAATCAACCTACCTCCGTGACTCAGGTACATTAGTAATGTTGTAAGATTGTTTATTTCTAAAAGAAAGAAGGTACAGTTTAAAATATATATTTCTAGATTTCGCATTTGCAAAAGTTTTATATTGTATTTGTCAGCTTGTTCATGGCACTATGCATATTTAACACTGCAAAATGAACTTTTATGCCCAAGAACTATTTCAATCAGTGGACACTGATTTAATGAAATGTCCTTTTACACCTTTCACATCTTTGGATTTAGTTCATATCAGTTTAGAAAACTTTTGCATTATACTCTATTATCGGCGTTTCAAAGTATTTATATTTTTATGAAATTATAGAATAGTGAAATGAAGAAAACAATTTTACACAATTAATTTATGAAATTGAATTGCATCCAGTTGAATTTTTACAAATGAATATAGTGCTGTTTTTTATTTGAGCCTCACAACCTTATCAAAGAATATAAATGTTATTATTCCCATAGTGTAGATGAGGAAATTGAGGTTTGGGAAACTATGGATTAGCCGTTTGTAGCAACCGTGACAGGCAGAGAATCCATGGTGTAATCAAGCTGGAGTCGTCATCCTCCAAATACTGCCTGGCTCCATCCGTGTTTTCGGTCTGTCCTCAGATGTCATCTTCTCAGATGTCGTCTTCCCTGACAGCACTGTCTGCCTCTGCCCTTTCCTGCTCAGGCACCTCCTTGCCTGTTCTACTGTGGTATTTTCTTTCTGTATCTATAATCATCATATTAGTGCTCTTCTTTATTGCCTCTCTCTCCCTTTAAAATGTAGGTTTCATGAACACCACGACCTTGTTTGTTTTGTTCACAGCGTTGTCCCTGGTACCTGGCATCACGCTTGACACATTTATGTCTCTATAACTTAAGACCAGACTTTTTCACTGTTATCTGTAGGATTAAGCATCATGATCTTGGCTCACAGTCTCCAATGACATCAGTGTCGCCAGGATTCGATTTGCCCACATGGTCCAAGCTAAAGTTTAGTTTAAATCTCTGAGGAGAATATACCATGTACATTCAGTTGCATGTAGTTCATCCGCTCCAAAGCTGTAGCAGGTAGTCTGCAATACATCGTGCTAGGAGATATGTACTGCATACATGCTCCAGAGTCTCATTTCTCACCTTTAACCATCAGCATTCCTGACCAACAACCCTGACAAAAGTTCTGAAGTATTAAAACCGTGTGTTACACAGCCCTAGTGTGTTTTACAGCGAGCAGGGCTGTCGTGTAGAGTCCTCTCGTCCTGCAGTTTTGCGCAGATAAAGGGAGGATATAGTTTTGAGAGGAATGCTCTAACTACAAAGTGCATCCTGAAGGCCATTTAGCTCACAATGAAGGTCTGTGTTTTAAAATAGCACTATAACAAAGTAACTACAGAGTTTTGGCAAGGGCTTCAACTATTTATAGAACTAAGTAAGGCATAGTAAATAATACCACAGTACCCAGTTCTCCCTTGCCATAACCCCAAACTTATGAGAAGCACTGTAATTATATTTTTCTACTTTAAAAGAAATCATAGTAGCCATTATCAGTTTAACCATACGGAAGCTCAGGCTGAGATTTCTTTTTTAAATGCATAGTTTTGATTTTCAACAGCTGCACTGGGTCTTTAATCATATATTATCTTTATGAAGCCTTTTTCTAACATATGTTAATTGGCTGTTTTCTGTGACAAATTATGAGCTCTTACTTTGATGAGGTTCAATTGCAATCATGTTGAAGTCGAGTACGTAGAGTTTCCACCCCTGCTGGCTCCTCAAACCACTACAAACATCCGCACGTCACTGCAGTGCTGAGTAATGGCAGGATTTGGGCTGGCTGATTTCACTACAGATTTTTTTTTTCCACAGGATATTTTCAGCTTCTTTGTACTAAATCTGTTGCAGGGTTTGCCCTTTTTAGCAGAAGCATGCTCTAAAATTAACATCAAACCTTATTGGAGATTACTATAATACAGTGAGAAATATTTCATAATACAACACCCCAGCATCTCTTTTGCTTTGCTAAAATTTTAGTATATTTATATACATTTTTTAAAATTAGTCAGTTGTTAGGTTGTTAGTATTTTCTAAATCATCAGCATTTTGTAATAAATATTTTGAATTTTTCTCTTTTGAAGAGAAGGACGGTTATTTATTGAGTAGATGACTAGCTGTCATAGAGAAAAGGCACATACCATTTTTTTTCTAGGTGTTTCCAAATGTCAGTATGTTAAAGATTCTATTATATTTTCTTTTTTTCTTTGAAGTTACATCTGTTGGTCAAGGAATAAAAGGAATTACATGTTCCATCAAGGTTAGTGTCCAATAAGATGCATAGCATCCATTTCAGTTTTCAATCCTAATGTCAGTTTTTAATATATGATTAGGATGAATATATATGTTCTAATCCATCTGCTCTGAGAACTGTGACAGATAGCCGGCATCAGATACCAACAGATGATCAGCGATAGCTATAATTAGAATAGATGTAAAAATACAGCACATTTGTTTATATTCTCAGAAAAGTAGTCAAGATAATTGATTAAGGCCTTCAGAAACTGTGTCAAACACCAGTCATGTTGAGATTAATTTAACTGTGTTTCTGCCCTGACATCTAAGGTAGAGGACTCTGCAAAGTGTGGTTCTCCAAACCCGAAACGAGGGGTCAAATTTCTATACAGGTATTAGCGTTTAGAATAAGATGAGCCAGATGTGAATAGGAGCTACACCTCCTCATGAGGCTGTTTTTAATCAGCCATTTCCCTGGAGTAGCACACAATCAATGAGCTCTAAATCCTGAGGCTACCTGCATTCATAGGAAGGCCTACGAACATCATTACAGAACTTACAATTGAGCATATGTGAAAAAATTAGAGCAGAAATTAAGGATAAGAAAGGTTAACTTCAGAAGTCTTACTTTGGTACTGCTCTTTTAGAAGGTCTTAAAGAGATAATTCAAATATTTTTTTTTAAAAAAAAGAAAAACCGTACTAAATGCCGATAACTACTCTATTAAAAGATCACTGTAAATAAGCCAATGGAACGTTATTATCGATTTATGCTAGCCAGAAGTGTTTGAATATGTATATTATTTTGAGAAGGTACATGTGTCGATTTCAGCATGAGTAAGTAAATCTGAAGTGGGTTGTTGGTTGCTTTTGGTTTTGTTTTGTTTTGTTTTTTCATTAATAGTACTACGGCTAGAGAGCATGGCTTTAGGAACGCTGTGTGATATACTTCAGTATGACTGCAAAGTCAGTTGATGCACTGTGTCTTAAGCTAGTGTACACAAGGAAATTTAGTTCCACATGATAAGACACAGACTTAATTGGCTTTAAGAAAATAAACCAAGGTAAAGAATGACGTGCAAATGAAACAGAGAACTGGGTACTTGACGGTATGGAAGCCCGTGAGCCATGTGGCTTAATTGGGGCCAGTTGGGATCATTTAATGATTGCTGTCAGAAGATCAGATTTAATTCTCCTTATAAGAAGACCACAGTGGGATAGAGTGAAACAAATTGTCATCAGAGGTTTCAGATGAACAAAGCCTTAATTAGGTTGATTAGGATGCTGTAAAAGAGATGAAGAGAATAGAAAAATTGATGAATCACTGGTTTCCATGTTGAGCCACATGTAACAGCAAGATCAAATATCTATATTTTGAGAGAGATTATTACAGTATTTTGAATATTACATATATCAGATGGAAGGCTTTTGTGTAAACTTTCTAAATTTCTGAAGTTCAACTAGAGACAAAAATAAGTGACATTCAATGGAAAATAGTGGGTGATTTATCAAGCTTATTCTTCTTAATGTATAACAAAAACATTGGCAGGAGGACAGTTGTATTTCCATTTAAAGCTCATCTTTAAATATTAAATAAAGAGGGGGAAATAAATAACAACAGAGGCAAATTATTTTTAAGGACATAATTTTCAATTGTTTAACGTATATTTGAATACAGAATAAAACAAAGCCTTTACTTAGAATGTCCTGTTAACCATTCATATCACAATCTTAGTAATACTGTGATTACTTACTGGTTATAATACTCATGACTACTCAGGTGTCTTAAAATGTACTCTTACTGTTTTATCATCACATTATGAAAGACTAAAATGTGGTTTTTCCATTTGCTGCAGTTTTGCAGGAAAATGTTCTCTCCACACACACCCATACACACACACTGATGTATTAGTAAGGCTAAAAACTGTGTCCAGTACATACAGGTTTTTGAGAAAGAAATGTATAGACTCTTTCCATTTTAATAATGAAATATGATACATTAAAGATTAAGAAAATAATGAACAGAAAATTTTTTTATGACAGGATTATGAGATGCCTGGGAATTCAGATTTTATCATAATAAGATGATAATGTATAATAGCAGCATCTCCCCTTTCAAGCCTAGCTTGATTTGAGGGCTGACAATTTTGTGTTCACTGATACTGGTGTTGTATGGTGCTTTACTTGCTTTGTTCAATAACAGCAACAAAAAATCCAGCTGCATATCCTTACTGAGAGGTTACAGCTGGGGAACAGAACACAATCTGTGATGCTAAATAGTAGCTCTTGCTTTGTGATGAGACAGTGCAGGATTTACCTTTGTGGTAAGCTCTGCCACATCACTAAGTGGTCTTTGAAAGAAAACGTGGTGGCTGCACTGTTGTGAAAAAGTAGGAAAACAAAGGCATGGTAGAACCACGAATTAATTACTTAATATGATATGGAAAGACAAAAAACTGGTGTGGTTCAATAGCATGAGGCTCTTGACATATTTGGACCATTTGGAGTTATTTTTGGCATGGGGAATGGAGAATGCTGTTTAAGCTGCATTGTGAAAAAAATGTTCAAGACAAAATATACCATGGAAAACCATGACAGGAAAGCTGTGCTTCCCCCGTGTTTAGTAAATTGTTTCTAATGCGACAGAGTTGTTTAAAGGTATGTGTCTCCTAAATTCTAGAACTGTGTAAATAAAATGATTTATGTCAGTGATAATGGCAGGTTAGGCCCACTTATTAAATTAATTGCAGAGGTTTTCAAAACGAGTTCCTTTTTAGCCTTATTATATTTCTGACATACATTTCATCTCCTTCTGTCCTTGGGGAAAGATATTAAAGTAGGACTAGAAGCATTAATGTAGAGTTTTCAGCAGCCATGGTCATTGGGAAAATTGATATATTTCCCTAGTTATTTCTACTTTTGCTGCCTGAAGCTCTTCCATGACTGATACTTAAGAGAAACTTCTTAATTTTTATAACATATAAATTTTTTCCTCATATAATGATTATTGTTAAGGAATAAATGAAGCATTACCTGTTAGAACTTGCTCATCATTAGCTTTGCAAAGTGAAGTCTTCATGGTATATGTAAGGTCTTTGATTCACTTGGTAGCCTCATGGTATAATATGGTTTTCATTTTATGTCTCAAAACTGAAGCAGTCTTACAAGTAGTAGGTCATGTTCCCCGTACCACTCTAGACCCACTTCACGTTTAATGACCATAGCCGTCCTGCACATCAGGAAGTTGGTTCCCAGGGCACCTGGGTCGCTCCCTTGGTTAAGCATCCTACTCTTGATTTCAGCTCAGGTCATGATCTCAGGATCGTGGGATCAAGCCCCATGTTGTGCTCCACGCTCAGCAGGGAGTCTGCTTGAGATTCTCTTCCTCTCCTTCTGTCCCTCACCCCACTCTTGCTAGCTCTCACTCTCTCTCTCTCTTAAATAAATAAATAAATCTTTTAAAAAAAGAAAGTTTGGGGGCGCCTGGGTGGCTCAGTTGGTTAAGCATCTGCCTTCAGCTCAGGTCATGATCCCAGGGTCCTGAGATCAAGCCCCGCATCAGGCTCCCTGCTTAGCAGGGAGCCTGCTTCTCCCTCTCCCACTCCCCCTGCTTGTGTGCTCTCTCTCTCTCTCTCTCTGTTAAATAAATAGATAAAATCTTTTTTTAAAAAGTTTGTTCTTAACCCGTTGTAGGGAACAACAAGCTGAAGTTCAGACCTGAGCTTCCTAACTTCAAAATGCTTTCTACTTCTGCTCCTCAGTATAAATTACTCTTCTTCCATATATGAGATGTTATATAAATATGACAAAAGATTAAGTGAGGTTATCAGCCTGCTTCTATATATATATAAATACGAAAATGTTCTCAGGAGTAGTCATTAAAAATAACAACTGAAGAAAACACACCTGAGAGATGAAAATCTGTAAAATCATTAATCAACTAAGTTATTAGCTCCTACTATATAGGCTTGGCAGTTGGATAGATACTGGGAATACAAAAGTGGGAATACGAAAGTGAGACAAAACAGAGTTGGCCCACAGATGTTGAAGAAGACAGGCAATTTCAATTATGACAAGTGCTACAAAGGAAGACATGGTGCTATGTGTCTTAATGGGGGATTTGTTACAGTCAAGAAAAGATGGAGTGCTCCCTGAGGAGGTGAAATTAGAGCTGAGATGGAAAGGAAAGGAAGAAGTTAAGGAGGCACAGAGGGGAAGAAGGAACATTCCAGGCAGAGGGAGTTGCACATGCAAAGGCCCTGTGATAGGAAGGAGCATGGCATGTGTGAGGAACGGACAGATGACATTATTATTTGTGTGTGATATTATGTTACATAGACTTGAAGATGACTCAAAATCCCATCATATTAACACTAAATTGAAATGAATTGAGGAAATAACTTTGTGTTTGGCATGATGGTAATTATCCAGTGGTAAATAATGGTTGTTTTTTTATTATCTTTAGAAGAATAAGTTTTGGCTATGTGTCTAAAATGAACTCAGCTTGCATTCATAGCTAGGGTAACATAACATGCTATGTAGAACATCATAAACTTAGAAGTGGAAGAATGACTTTCAGGACCAAGGAAATATCCCCCAATTCATAAGACATCACATAGTTGAGTATCAATAATAATAATAATAATTATATCTTTTGAAGTTCAAAATACCTCTTAAGCAGAAAAAATAGTAAAAGTTCTACTTGTTCCTTTCAACCAAAATATAATTACATGTCTCATATGTCTTTCAAATATATCGTAAGGTAGAAAGTTAAATGTGTCTAGATGTACCATAATGAGCAAAGTTTTCCACTTAAAATAATACTGAATCATTTAATTATTTGAATTAGTAATACTGGGCTTAATATCATTTTTGTCCCTTACTAAGAATCCAGTTTGTATTTATTTAACAGTTTAATTTCTTGTGTGATATAGTGTTCTTGGTTTTCAGCCTTGAGTTTTTATAAAACATTATATGGAGATGCTAGTGTTAGTAAAAATGTGAGTCAGTTAAGAAGTTATTTGCTAATATGAGTAAAAGAAAACCAGAATTCTTTCTTTGCAAATTGACATCATATATTTTAATGTTTTATCATTATTCATGGGCTGTTTTTATTTAAGTGACTGCATTGTGCTTATCATAGCAAATACATGCTTTGCAAAGATAAGTTTAGCAGAAGAGAATTAATTTCTTCCCACATCTTTTAATGTGGCATGGCAGTCTCACTCTACGATCAAAACACATAACTGAAGGTTGTGTTTAATTTCTAAATCAAAGTGTTGTGGGAAGATGATTGAAATCTGAAGATGACTCAGATCCACTTGATATGTGGTTTTCTTCCTACAGAAAACTTATGGTAGACTGCCATTTCCATGTTAGAAGGAACCTAATAGTGACGAGATT
Organism: Eumetopias jubatus; assembly: GCF_037043125.1. Classification (NCBI taxonomy): domain Eukaryota; kingdom Metazoa; phylum Chordata; class Mammalia; order Carnivora; family Otariidae; genus Eumetopias; species Eumetopias jubatus. The sequence continues at coordinate 67,778,455 of NW_028274811.1, read as the reverse complement.
GAAATAAATAGTTTCACTATATACTGAAAGTTTATGTTAGTTTCTTTGGTTCTTACTCTGAATTTTTTTTAAAAGAACTTTGAGACCTTCAGTAACATAGGCATCTATTCTCCCCACCCACTTTATCTTTTTTTAAACTATGGGTACAAAGAAGTAACCAATGTGCCTTACTAACAAACACTGGTATATTTTGGGGGGACAGTTTTTGGAATTCTTTTTTTTTTACCAAAAATAAATTTTATCCAGTTGGCATTGGCTCTTGGCCTGTATAGAATTCATTTGCCTCAAAAGGTAAATTAAGATTATATGGCTGCATTGGCTGTGTCAGATGATTTTTGTGAGGCATGATAAAGGTAATGATATATCTCCTACTTCACCAAAGTTAACTTGTTTGTTTTCTTATTTTTATTTCTTAAAGAAATCATACAAAATATTAACCTAGAACTGAAATGGATTTTTCTTAGGTGTTTTAAAACTAGAAATAAAAAATTACATCCCCATGTCTGGATTTCTGTCACTGTCCCTTATCTGAACCTCTCAAAGGCCTCTCTGTGTGTGGTGTGCAGCGCAGCACACTCAGACAGTTCTGCTCAGAGAAGGAAGTGAAGAGTTTTGGTTCCCATTTTACACTTCTGGAACAGTTTAGGGAAGGAAGCACCTTTACACCTTTTATTGTTCGTGGTTGCTGACATCATATCCTTCCCTGACCAGTCTGTGCGTGTTTCCTGCCATTCTGTCAAGATTCTTCTGTGTTACAGGGAGGGATTTGTGGGAGGGAGGGAGGGAGGGAGGGAGGGACAGACAGAGGGAGGGAGAGAGGGAGGAAGGGAGCAAGAAAGAGTGAGGCAGAGAAGGGGGGAGGAGGTATGTGTCACTCAAGGGAACTTGTTTGTAAATGAGAAAGCTGGGGTAGGAGAAGGATCTTTAGCATCTGTCCACAAGAAATTCTTCTCAACTTGGGTCTCAAAACCACTTTGCCTTCATCTGTCTGCTTATGCCAAACTCAAAGTGAACAGAAGCCTGCCATAATGAAGTTCCCCTTTTTAGTAAGCAGCCTGATTTTATTTTTCTTATATTTAGGTTGACAAAAAGGAAAAAAAAAAGACTGTAGCTCTATAGAGTGTAACTGTGGTAGAGCATTTCTTTTTCTTTTTTTAATTACTGATTGTTTCTATGTAGCTCTGTCATTTTCCAAGAATGCTTCTTTCATGTGGAAAGAAGTAGCGGCAAGGCTGCTGGAATTATTTTAAGCTTATGGTTGATTGTACATAATGAAAGTTCTCAGCATAACTTGAAATTCTACTACATGTAGTTTACCTATTCTTTTCTTCATATACATACAAAACAAATTTTAAAAACTACTAAAGTTATTTAATCTCTTTTTCAGCTTCTCTAGGCCTCCTACAAGTTAATACTTGAAACTGACCTTACAATATAATTTTTGCATAAAAATCAGCTTAGAGAAGTAGTTACACTAAGAAAACTACTACTGAGCTATTGTTGACCTTCCTAACTGAGTTTTTACTGACAGTCTTGAAATGTGGTGATCCATAATCAAATGTTCTAAGGCACGTTTCACGACATATTTTACTTCATGTAAAAATGGCATCGTCATCACATAGTATTCTGCATATGTACATAATAATGTCAGGTTTTGCATTTTAAAAATGTTCAGAAGGCTACCCTTCAAGAAATATTCATTTTTATGGAAAACAAGAAAATATTTTAATTTTACTGAAATTTAAGCTTGTTTCTCTTTACATTACCTTGCATATTTCAAAAAGGAAAATACATCTAATGGTATTTTCACTGACTATTTTATATATATATTTGAAATACACATACAAATTTTTTCAGGCAAAATATTTCCCATCCTTTTTTAAGAATTAAAAAAAATCCTTGCTCTGCTCTTTTTAAAAAAGTGTCTCTCCTTTCAAAGTTGTGAAATACGGGGTGGTGATATGTAAGAACTCTTCTAAGTTTGGCTCATGAGGAGTTCTCTCTCTGCCTTTCTGAAGAGACTTTTCTCGAGGGATGCTTCTCTGCTTGTTTGGTTATTTGTATTTTGAAACCAGGATCTGTAGAAGTTCTCATCTTCCCCGCCTTGTCACCACACTCTAATCTGTTCACCCTGACCTTCCACCTTAAAGTGAATAAGCGCTTAGGCAGGCATAGTCCTGTAAGCCGATAGTGCCACCGGCCTTAGCCAAATGAAAAGAAAGGAAATTGTCCCATATGTGTTTGCTGTGGATCCATGGGTTGGCTTTTCTGTGACAGAGGAAGCCTGTCTGTCTCTTTGGGGTCTTGCACATGCATGGGAAATGCCATTCTAACGTGCCGCTTGCTTCTAAGGTAAGACTATAGGAAACACAGGAAAGTTGCCCAGTTGAGTGATATTTAAGACGGTTTCTAAAAATAAATAGATGGACTCTGTGTGGCAACAGTAAATTTATAATGCAGTTGTGCTTTGTGAATGTTTCATATTTTAATGTGATTTTAATGTCTTATTATAGGTAATTTTTTCATGTGTATTTGTCAAATGTGTGTTATTTACATAACTCTTTAAGACTTTTGAACTACTTCCAACATTTTAAAATTGCCGCTGGAGTAATAATTTTTGATGAGCACTGTGTGGTCATGATGTTACTCAACATATATAGTATTCCCAAAGGCACAGCTGAGCTGCAGTTTCATAGAAAGGCATTGGGCAAAAGAGAATGGATGGTCTTAGTATTTAAGCAGCGCTTAATCCACCAGAACTAATTATATCATAATAGCTTCTGCAATTAGATAATCACAGAAAATTTTAATTTAAAGAAATTTACTCAAGGTGATAAAGAATTTAGAAATTAAATTAAAGAAATCAAAAGACAGCTGATGAACTGACCAAGTTTATAACAGCTTTCCTGTTCCAATAACTTTGAACTGAAGCCAAATAATCTATTAAATAGCCAGGACATTGGCTTAACATTACATAATACATGTGGGAATTTCTCAGGTCCCTGATCAGACACCAACTAAAACAGGGGAATTCTGAGCAATGCGTAAAGTAGTAGCATTCTTTGACATAAAACTGGATAGAATAATTGAAGCTGTTGCATACAAATGAAGAATCCAATGTGGAATGCTTTCTTGTTAACTTCCACATTTCACGGCAATTCATTTTCATTATGTTCAAGTGTTTTCAGATATAATTTAAAACAAAGTAAAATATATACTTTTAATACTAGAGTTCTCTGGGTTTATTTTATATTATTGATGATCATTTCTTTAATTTTAATTCATGACCTAAAGGTATCTAGTATATAATACCAAGCTTCTGTAATTTTGTATCTTACTCCCCAAAGACATATGATATGTCTTTTTAAAATATTTAAATTTAGAGAACTGAGGGCTTATTATAAAAAGTGTAGTTATAAAAAAAGTATCATTATAAATGGAGTAATACTCTAATTTTTTGCACCATTTCTTTTCTGTGAATGATTATCTTTTTTGATTCTTGTATTCAAGATATAGCTTAAGGGCTTTCAAGAGGAAAAGGAGATCTCACTGCTGATAGCTGCCTATTATGTAAGATTAAATATCCCATATTATTTTTACAGTGTTCTCATAACAGTGACTTTTTAAAAATAAGACTAAAGGATTTAGATTTAAATTAGTTGACATTTACATATATCAAATAGCACTTTCATAATAGTCCATCCTATTTGCATAACGAGGGGACGTTATCACCTCTGCTGTCAAAACACGAGATTGTTTTCCCTTCAGAAATGAATTAGCTGTCCTACTTAGCATACACAGGTACATAAAGGTTCATTAACTCTCTGATTTAGGTAATTTTTCATAATAGAAGGGTGAAAATAGTCACCCAGTTTCATTAAAAAATATTAAGGAACTCGTTGCAAAAGATACATTTCAAGTGTTGGGCTTTGAAGTATAGTTTTTGTCATTTAAATGACTTGTTAAATTACTTATGAGATTATTTTAATTATAAAAACAAACCGTTCCTATTTGATATGCTCCTGCATGGGATATACTATGTGCTTTTAGTACTTATTTTCATTCATTTGATTGGCTTACTTTCATATAGTTCTCTTTTTTAAAAAATTAGAATATGATCGCTCTTATGAAACCGCTTCTCTGTTAAAGTGGTATTTAATTTTTCTCTTTTGTCCAGCAGGAACGAATGCAGGAATTTGGGAACTGAGCAGTGCAAGTGCTGAAGAAGGAGATTTGTTTGGAGGAAACAGGAAGGAGAAAGAAAAGGAAGGAAAAAATACATAATTTCAGGGACGAGAGAGAGAAGAAAAACGGGGACTATGGGGAGAAAAAAGATTCAGATTACGAGGATTATGGATGAACGTAACAGACAGGTGAGCGGGGTAAACTTTTTCCTGCATCATTATTTACATGGACTATTTATTACATTTTCCTCAGGTATTTTAAAGATCCTGAAAACCTTTTGAACTTATAAACATCCATTAAGAGAAGTTTCAGTGAATCAAACGTGGCCAGTTTAAATGCTAATATTCTATCCTGTGTAAAGGGGAAAAAAATTACCTTGTCTGTTAGACAAATGGTTTACACATTCATGATTGTTCACTTTTTATTTCAACATAAATTTTGAATGGGAACTGTACTTCTGTAATACGAATAGCTTAATAATTAAGAGTTAATAAGCATAACATTGCTACACTGCATGCATCATCAAACAAAGATATTCTTATACATGGAAACAAGGCCTTTTGTGGTCATCCATTTGAAGGTTTAGAATATAGGCTTATAAAAATGGCTTTCATTGTATTCACAGTAAAAGAGACTTTGAAATGTATTCAAAATATTTAGCATGGTGCTGACAACAACAACAAACACCCTCACCAGATATTAGTAACTTAAAACATATAGGCAAAAACTATTAGTTAGTTCACACCATGTTTAAACCATGAATTTTATAAACAAAGAGGCAGATGATGTTACAATTTTTTTCTGCAACTCCATTGATAATGCTGTGTGATCCCATTAATGTATCCTAAAGATTTTATATATCCAAATGCTCTATTCAGCAAAGACTTGTATATCATGAATATCTGTGATTTGACTATTTTTCTTCACACTTGGGGAGAGTGCGTTTAGTTAGGTGATATAAGGATAGCTGGGTGGTTTGTATGCATTCTAATGTTAAATAACAAAATATGGGAGAAATTGCAGTACTGCCAGATCCCAACTATTACAGACAGATGATGGAACCTGCAAAACAGGCATTCCTTGACCATGGGAGAGAAGAATGTTTTACCTGTTGGCCATTTACTCTGAGGAAAGCTAAGAGGATAACCTTGGAGATGCCCTCACCGGACTAATTTTCCCCAAATAAAGACACTCTATCTCTCCGGTTGTCCCTTTCTGTCTTTTTGGAACTGCAAGTGAGACTAGAACTGATTTGTGGTTTAAGTTTTTTTATATTTTTTTCTAATTTTATTGAGAAGTAATTGACATACGTCACTGTATAATTTTAAGGCATACATTGTGTTGGTTTGATTTACATATATTGTGAAATGATTACCACAATAGGTTCAGCTAACACCCATCATCTCATACAGATACAATAAAAAGAAAAGAAAGAAGAGAAAGAAAAAATAATTCTCCTTGTGATGAGGAGTCCTAGGATTTACTCTCTTAGCAACATTCCTGTATATCATACATTGGTGTTATCTATAGTCACCATGTTGTACATAACATCCCTAGGACTTATTTATCTTGTAACTGGAAGTTTGTACCTTTTGACCACCTGCATCTGTTTCTCCCTCCTCCCACCCTCCCCCTCTGATAATCTCAAATCTGATCTCTTTTGATGAGTTTGTTTTTTAGATTCTACATATAATTGAGATCATACAGTCTTTTCTTTGTCTGACTTATCTCACTTAGCATAATGCCTTCAAGATTCATACATGTTGTTGCAAATGGTAGGATTTCCTCTTTTTTATGGCTGAATAATGTTCCATTGTGTGGGTGTGTGTGTGTGTGTGTGTGGGTGGGTGTGGGTGTGTGTGTGTGTATAACCACTTCTGTATTCATTCATCCATCAGTGGACACTTAAGTTGTTACCTGTGTAAATTATAATGAATAGAAGCTGTTCTTTATGCCATCAAAGCCAATATGTCATTAAGAGATAAAGAAACTTTTTAGATTTTCAAGTTTATACCCCCTTAAATTGTTGTATTTAAGGTACGTCTGACTTGAACTATTTTTGGCTGAAAATTGAGCTAAAGGATAAACAAAGGTTTATGATGGATTTCTTTATTGTTTTCCTATACATTGTTTATTGCTATGGGTCAAGCCAAAAAGTAGTAATTCTGTCAATATAAAACCACAATATTTTTTAGTTGACTTATAACTTGAAATTGAAATTAAGATTGAAATATTGAACACCATGTACCATTGACTATTTAGACCCGATTATTTGGACTAGAATCTATTTTGAGTGTAGTTAGAAATTATATGACTTAGTACCTACATTTCATTAATAATGCCAGGTAATTTTTAGGTTCATGAAATTCATTGTATCTTCCTTTTGCTTACAAAGACAGAAGAAAATTTCTGTAGGTTGAATTCATGAGTTTTCATCATGCTATATAAAGGAACATAAAACCCATACAGGGGTGCAAGAATTTTAGCACATGCTTTTGAGCTAATAATTGAACATCTTTTCCTAATTTAAATATGGTTGTATCTACGATTGCTGTTACTCTCATCCATGTCAGAAGTCGTCATAATTTTAGGAGAAGAAAAATTGTTAAATTAGGTTCAATTTAGATTATTTTTTTAATGTTAAAGGTGAATTCCTTGATTTTATTCTATAGAAATTTCAGATCTATGTAGTTTTCTCCACACTTTAGGTACAGCGGGCCCTTCACTCATCCTCTTAAATCAATTTGGTAAAATTGAAAACTGCCATGTTTTAATGTATATTTCAGTGATTATTTTAGATGGCTATTGACAGTCCCCAACATCCATCTACTTATAAATGTTTGTTATGTATACCACTCACCTACTACAAGAGTGGTCATGAGAACCTAAAAGATGTAGGTCACTTCTATAATCAACACTAGCAAACCGGCAGGAGCAAATCATCCCAAGTGTGGAGGCACCCCCAGCCTGGGCTTCCTTTAAACTATGTGTTCACATGTTGAAAAGAAAAATGTTAACTGTTTTGCTCTTTTTGAAGCTTCCACCACTGCAGACTCCCTAATAGAACCTCACACAATGGTTCAATGTCATCTTTTCTTAAAAAGTACTAAAAGCGTGCTCTGCCTTTTCAGGTGTTTATTTGGCTTATACAGAAAACAGGGTGTGTTTTTACAGAATAAGACATAGAGACTTGAAAGTGTGCAATGAAATATTACAAAGCTGATGTATAAGTTGAATATCATTAAGAACTAGCACTGCTATTAAACAGAGCAGCTATCTGTTTAAATTGAATTTTGCCCTTCCTCTACCTTTCATAATGGAAGTAAGGAGAACAACTAAAATTCAGAAACTCCAGTTGTATACATAAAATAGTTTAAGGGAAGGAAAAAAATTAACAGCTCTTTTTATTGTTCAAAATTTGTCCAGAGTTTCTGAGTTTATGAAAACTACTTATTTCTCAATTTCTAACTTAAACTGGACGGATTACTTAAGCTAGCTTGTTAAAATATAAAATCATGAATTTTTAATTTATCTTAAAGAAATTTCCAGTTAACTTAATAAAAGCAACATGTACCAAGAATTACATATGTATCATTTCATTTAATTCTTATTAACCCCATTTACAGTTGAATAGTTCATTTATTTATTAAATCAACAAACAGTATTAGATTGCAGTGTGCCTGACATTAAGTTTTCAGTGGTAAACCAGATGAATCTCATACAGTTTTATCATCTGCCACAGAAGTCAGCAAATTTCAAAATTTTGAAATATTTTCAAAAATATTTTTGACCTTGTTAGCCATACAGTCTTTGTCTCAACTACTCACCTCTTCCCTAGTCACAAAAGCAGCCATGGACAATGTGTAAATGAATGTGTCTGTATTTGAATAAAACTTTACTGACAAAAACAGGATGGACTGTATTGGGCCTGTGGGCCAGGTTTTGTGGATCCCTGGCTTAGTGGGATGAAGCAGACATGAGATATGCAAATATATAATAAAAATGTTGTAAATAATGTGCTATGAGTGAAATTATCAAATTATTAACAAGAGGTACTTTATTTAGATTGGGGATTAGATGAAGGTCTCTCTGAGGAAATGCTAAAAGATGGAAACTAAGACATGAGTCAGAGTTAGGCAGGTGACAACATTCCAGATGGAACAATATTTGCAACGCTCCTTAAGAACCGAAAGAGCTTGCTAAGGAGCCAAGGGAAAGCTCGTGGAACTTGAGTCTGATGTGTATGACTTTAGAGAGATGAGAGAAAAGATTAGATGCAAGGCAGGGCCCAGATCATGCAAAGCTTTGAAGTTAGATAGTAATACTAGGGGTGGCCAAGATTTGGAGCCCATATCTTTCAGATTAAAAAACAAAACAAAACAAAACATGCTTTTCTCAATTATGTCATGTTGCATCCTGTGTAATATAATGGCTAAGAGCATGGTTTTGTGTCTTTACTTTTTCCCAGTTACATCATACTGCATCCGGATAACATAATGGTGAAGAGCATGGTTTTTAGACACATATGAATCTAGCTCTGGTCCCAGTTCTGCCCACCTACTAGCTGTATGACCCTCCAGCAAGTGACTTAACCCCTCTGAGCCTTATCAGTTCCCTCATCAGTAGAGTAAGGGTTAAATAATAGTACCCACCTCATCAGGTCATTGGGATAATTAAATTAGGGGATAAATGTAAAGCATCTAACATATAATAAATACCCAATAAATGTACCCATTAGCTGTTCCTATTAAGACTCAGGCTCTCTAAACCATTAGCTGTCATAAGTTAATGTGACTTCCATCAAAACAACTCCTGCTCTGCATCATACCTAAACCTTCATTTCAAGAGGGTTTTACCTTTAAAAGGCTATCGGGGAGCTGGAAGGAGAAATGGAACAGAGCAGAGCAGGAGCACAAAGGAGGCTTTGGAAGCTCACAAGGAGCAAGAGAATCCTTTCAGGGCAGAGGCTGATGGCAGAGGATGGCTTGTGGACCCAAAGGAAGATCACAGACATTTGCAGAGCAGGGCTTTTGACAAGGATGGGAAGAAGTAGTTTTCCAAGTTCTAAGCTTGTGGGACTTATTTTCCAATTATGTTACTGACCAAGTTATTTTGAACTTCTTATCACTGTTTTTATCCCTTCCAGCTTCCAGCTTATTCTAACACTACAATTTCAGTGTCTCCATCTGCATTCTTTGTTTTTACCCCTTAAGTACCTTCAGTAATCAGGCAATAGTGTTACCTTCCTTCATATGGTACCAATAAATATGATCCTGAAAAAGCCAGATTTTTTAAATGAGTTTTGCCCTTGTATGACTCTTTTTACAAATAGATTAGACTTAGAAATCTGTGATATCGGTTGTTTCAAGAGGACAGATATATAAAAATTAGGCTTGTCTAACCTAAACCTGTTTATACGTGTACGTTTGCATTTTAAATTCTCAGCTTCCCTACTTTGAAAGGATAAGAGAGAGGTAAATCCAAATGCATTTGTGTGACTTGTTATAAAAAGGCATTTAAATGTTTGACTAATTGTAAGGGAAAAAATGTTTGCCAAATAACACAGTTATGGCCTAATATAGTAAGTTAAGGGAAAAGGTTTTTTTAAATGTCTTAAATTCTCTTCCATCAGGTCTGGCACACTAATAGTTTTTGCCAGCAAACAAAATTTCATGTAATTATCAGTGCAATAACTAGAGCACAAATTAAAGACAATTAGCAGCATTCTCCTGTTAATAGAACAAGAGAATCCCCTTATGACTAAAAAGAATTCAGAGATCGTAGCTGTTAAATTTTCTAACTTTTTCTCTTTCTTATGCCCCTATGTCAGTTTCTTTATACTACTTATAAATTACCTTAAATGGGCTCAGAAAATAATCCTGGAGAAATATGTTCAGTGTGGATACAACCTCTGAACAGTTTATACATACAGATGTTTTTAAACTAAATCTGATATTTTTTAAAGTAAACTGAATAAAAGAGATTTATTGATTTCCTCAAATGACTCTGTTTTAAAAAGAAATGAATATTACTCCTTATTTTCTCCTGCTTTCTACTATTTTAGGCAATTCTTAGAATTTAAGCTAAAATTTCAGGGGAATTTTTACTGTAGTGTTCCTCCAAGGTGGTATCCAGAATCCCAGTAAATAAAAGGCTAATTACAGTTCTAAACTTGAGAGTAACAACCTACTAACTTACTCTTTAAGTGTAAGGAACTAGATAATTTAGAAAGACAAATAAACTGCTTCAGGAAGTAACTTTGTGATGAATTCTGAACCATGACTCAAGGAACAGAGTAATCCAGTCATATATTTTTTCTTTTGTCATTTGCACAAACAGAACTTCCAGTATCATTAGTTGTTTGTATGTATACAAAGCAAGTATATATTATTAGAGAGGAAATTAAAATACTATCAGAAAGTTATCCATGTTCGTCAATGAATGTCTGGAACCTTCTTTTAAATCAAGTGAATAAAAAGTTCAAAAAAATCACAAAAGTATTGATTTAAATTAAAATAAATCCACAAATACCTCATAATGATGATTATTATGCCTTTTTTTCCCCTCAGTGTCATTTAACAGCTAACTGCCTCCCCTAAACTTGGTTTTAATAAATAAAATTAGGGCATATCATAGTAATATATTAGCACATAGTAGTACATTTCAGAATTGAATTATAGGGTATATTGATGCATCCTGTGGATGCCTACTTAAAGCTTCCCCATGCACATAAGTTAAATCATTCTTTCATTAATCTTAAAATCACCAAGGGGAAAAGTTTTGTTCAGAAAGCTGGAATTACTGGTGATTGAAGAGACTGAAAAAGGAAATCAGAAGGAAAAAAAATGTACTTTTGTGAGTTTCCAAATCAAAGAAGTAGCTAGAGTGCTCAGATGTACATTTAACAGCTATGGCATCAGGCCATTCATTTCTATTCTATTCCTAGCAATTTAAAAACAAATCACAAATCGTCTCCCCACTATATGGTTGAATCATAGAGATAGCGTGCCACACACTTGCTATGCATCCCATACATGTGGGATATTTTATATTTGTATTGAATAGATCTATTCCTTTACTACCAGAGAAGTATTGTCTCAAATACCATCAAACTCATTCATTAGCTTTCCTTTGATAGGGAATCAAAAAAGTTTCACAAGGAAAATGGTAACTATTTCCTCCATGTACTTGAGGGCTTCAAGATGTTTTGTTGTTTCAGTTCTAATTTGAATATCTCATATCATTTCCATTTCCATTTATCATTTAGAAAAATCCCGATGCTTGTATTTAGTGTATCTCAATCATTTTGTGTAGAAAGTTGGCATTGAATGGCACCTTTCACCTCTGCAAACGCATGCACACTCCATTCTGTCTGCTACAAGTCACCTTTTGCTTTGCAAACGCACAAACTGTGTGACATTGTATTACTGAGAAACCAACCCTAAAAATATTAACATTATAAATAGACCACATAAACCAAGAAGTTTCTTCCAAACTGTAGATTAAAGAACATGTTGCTAATTTTTTCAAAAGCTTTGTCTTTTGCAGTCTAGACTTCCTCTAACATTGTAATTTATTTGTTCAAAATAAGCTCCTTCAAAAATTATTATGATGAAAGTATTTTTAAAGTTTACATCCTCACATACTCTTATTGGAGACAGTATGGCAACTCCCCCTCCCCACCCCCAGAATAATAGCTTTGGTTTAAAAAGGAAAATAACATAATTAAATTGAAATAAATGAAATTCCATAATATGGAATATATATTTGCATTTCTTTTGAAATATGTTGAACCACTAATAGGAATAAGAGAACCACTCTAAATGTTTGGAAATTGGACTTTTAATTTTAAGTTGGAACAGTTTAGCTTAAGAAATCACTAACATTTAAATAACATTTCAACAAACGCAACTGTTTGGAAACTAAAACGGAGACAGCCTCCTGCCTTCTGTCTTGCAAGGATTGATTTGGAAGGCCCTGAGGGAGAAAATATTGGAGTTAGGAGGTAAAACTGAAGCCATCGTGGAAAGGAAGAAGTTACACTCTTCCTGTTATGACAGGAAACGTAGACAAATGTGCTTCCTGAGCATTTGCTCAGCAGGGAATGAAGTAGTCTTTGACCTTTACCTTAGGTACATTTTGGCTTTGTTAAACTAGTAAACATGTTTTTGCCCCCAAAATATTAATCTGGTTTATTTGTTTCTTCTCAGATTCATTTTATGTATATGAGGTATAGAGAAACAGGTATTTATTTTATGACTACATCCACAGATTGAATTTAGAACGTAACTCAGCCTTTTAATGAACCAAGCAGACCTGAATGGTGCATATAAAAAATTAAAAACATACTGCATTATAACCCTCTCATTTTTAAAATCCAGAACATTCTTAGGCTTAAAAATGGGCTACAATAAAATCTTTTAAATCCTGGTAAGTTTAATAATGTAGATCATCGGGGCGCCTGGGTGGCTCAGTCGTTAAGCGGCTGCCTTCGGCTCAGGTCATGATCCCAGAGTCCTGGGATCGAGCCCCGCATCGGGCTCCCTGCTCAATGGGAAGCCTGCTTCTCCTCCTCCCACTCCCCCTGCTTCTGTTCCCTCTCTTGCTGTGTCTGTCTCTGTCAAATAAATAAATAAAATCTTTAAAAATAATAATAAATAAATAAATAATGTAGATCATCTTTCTTCCTTTTCCTCATGTAGACAGATGTATCAGAAATCAGCTACCACAAGTTTTAAAACCCAGACCCTATAAGTTTGTGAATAAACACTCAGGTTTATTCATATGCATTCAGTTACTTAACTGTAATCTGACTCATTATTCAATATTCTTCCTCATGTAGTGTGCTGAGCACAAAATTTAAAGTTTTGTTTTGCGGCTTGGGGTTGACTTAGGTGAGGGGCTGGTAGAGTTCTAAATTCCATGCTCTTCATCCCCTATTTTAATCCTTTTATTTTGTTCAGAATTTTAGGAACTACTGCTTGAAAACCCTTTGGAAATCCTGTTACATTGCAGCGAAACATGGCTCAATTTGCTTGAGGCTAACGAGGACAATAGTCCTCTTTGCAGCAGAACACACTGCTGTCTCATCCTCGCAAGTTATGCTGGAGGGTTACAAGCACATGGTAGCAGTCTGCTTAAAAGAGTCCCTCACTGCTTTTTAAAGAGCCTTTCATTTACGATGGCAGGCCCCGTCATTGTATAAAGGAGCGCTTGTCTAGAACACAAGTCTGCAGTGGTATTACTTCCTCCCACCGAGAGTAATCATCAAGCCTAAAGCTCGCAAGCCTTTCTAATGACAGACTGAATTAAACAAAATAAAATTGAAGAGGAATAGTTTAGAACAGTTGTACCATTACTTACTGTCAGGAACAAGCCAGGGGAAGAAAAAGAGCATTTAAGAGGGCATTTCCCTTTTTTTCAATTAGAGATTGTCGTTGCAGACTCTTGACTCCATCCCTAACCCATTAAACACATAGGAAGATTTCGTGGCTCTGGATTAGAGAGTGCATTGTATCTATGAACTGTCTATCTTATCCCTCATTAGCCACTCTGTTTCCTTAACCAGAAGGAGAGATTATCTATGCTGGAGGTGAGGAGGAATGGATCTAAAATATTTTCATAGGATGAGGGTTATATTTATCATGACTCTAGTTGCACACACAAAAAAAGATAAAACCTCAAAACTTTGAAAGAAGGCTTCCTTGGATACATTAGTCTCAAATACATTGTAAAACAAAGAAACTAATAATCACTTTATGCGTTAAAGAAATGAGTAAAAAGTTCTCCCCTCATTGAGCAGACTCATTGAGCAATTTATTCAGTTAGGATTCAGCTGATAGTATTCTGGGTGATGGAAAGAAGTGTTAGGGACCCATAGATAAAATTATTGTTACTTCCCTTAGTAATGCATCACAAGTTCTTTAGAGTTTAGGACTCAGTTGTTCTCATAGATGTGAGCAGCTGCTGTTTCCAAAGGTCTTTTCTTTCGTTTATTCGGAACTCTTTCCTGTAAGGTGCAAGGACGCCCACAGTTACTATGGCAGGAAAGTTCTCCTAAGGTAACTTTATGAACAGAGCTGGGATGAACAGAGCTGGGATGGGGGGTGAATGGAGCCGGCACACATGTGGTGTAGAGACTTATTATTAAATGCCCTTTCCGTTACACAGTAAGTCAAACTAATCTCCCTGCCCTGTAGGAAATGATACAGGACTTGTCCTCTGTTTTTAGAACTTGATATTTACATTGCCTGTGTGTAAGTCGGATTCCCACCTTTTTTATTCTGCCTGTAAACAGACCTGTATTTTTTACCAACCAAAATGTTTCTCATTTTGTGAAATTTAAATAAACATCCACAAATATAGAACTAGTGTGTGCCCACTAGGGCATGCATGTGGTTCTCACTGGCTTTAGTGGGAATGGCTGGAGGTCTTGAGGGCAGAATTGGCTACAGTGTCCACACAAAAGGAGCTTTGATTTATTGTCAGGATGTAGAAGCGAGCTTCTGAATTTTTGTATTATTAATATTTTTTACTTTAACCTAGAAAGCTATCCTTACATTAATTAATAGGTTATGCACTACTCTGCTTGTACACATCAGAATTTCTGACAATTCTTAATGTACCTGTATGCTGCTCAATGAACACTTAGTTGATGGGATCCATGCTGTGCTGAACATGAGCCCCTGAAATGCATAGTTATCTGAAAAAGGGAACACTGACTAATGGAATGAAGAATGAATTTTGTGTAAAGAGGGTTCAATTTCTAGTTCATCCAGGATTAGTTTTGTGACCTTGGATATGGCAATTCATGTCTTTATTTACAGTATCATCTGAGAAATGGGGATGATGAACTGTCCCTTATCCTAACTTCTAAGAGACACTGTCAAGTGTAGTGAGATAACTTATTATAAGGTCTTTGAACGCCTTAGAAAAAAGTCACCAAATGAAGTCAACACTTATCTAAAAACAATTATAAGGAAGAGGATAATTTCACCAATGAACCCACACACAAAATTTAACCCAGTCACATTTCCCTACTATTCAGTTTTACCAATTGCATATTTTCCACATAAATTAATATGACAAAAAAGGAAAATAACAATGTGAAATTTTCCTGTCTTGGCGGCAAATTTCCTATTAAAATAGAGCATGCACAGAAATTTATTTTTAGCCATTCATTTTGGATTGCTCCATTCATCTATCCATTCATTCATTCAACAAATATTTAGTCAAGTATTGTTCTGGGACTTCAGGTTACAAGATTGGAAAATAGATGTTCTAGGCTGTCAAGGAAAGTTCAAGGTCTAGCTGAGAGAGAAACTCTAGTATAGACGTAATAATGGTAACACAAGTTGTCAGGTTCTAGGATAGCAATCCTTTACAGTATGTAACAAGAAATAACTGAGCCCAATGCATCAGAGGAAAAATACTACCTGCCTTGGTTAGTGTTTCACAGTCAACAAGTCACACTTTTATTATGGCCCTAGGTTAACTCTCAGGACTCTGTAAGATGCTTTGTATAACCTTCATTTTATAGGGGAGAAAACCAGGGTTCAGATAAGTTAAACAGTTTACTCAAGAGCACACAGCTCGTAAGTGGCAGACCTCAGACTTGATTTTCAATTCCCATGTTTTTGTTTCTATACCACACTGCTTCTTTAAAAATATTTTTAAAAGATGAATTTTCTATTTTATCAACCTCTACAGTTATTTTTCTGTGCATTTTCAGCACTGTCCAAAATTTAATATTGTAACTCAAATTCTTTACAGTCTTTGTATCTCATCTAGCTACAAAAAGTAAGTGACCCTGTTTTATTTCTTGGAATATGGAAACTAGAGGTGATTATGATACTATGAGACTGAGTACCCAAAACTTAAGGCATTCTATAGAATGAAATTGCAAAAATAGATTCTTGTTTTGAACCATATTACTATTCACTCAGATCTTCCCCTTGACCTAGAAGTCTGTGCTACCTAGGCATAGATTCTGAACACCTAAAATCTGAAATAAATATTTTAAAGCTTACTCTAGTCCAGCTTCCTGTTTAATTCAGGAACACCTACACCTTCCTCAATAAGCAGCTCTACTTGAACATGTTCAGGAATGAACTGCTTTCTACTTAATGAGACTAGACTCTTTGGCAGTTCTCCTCACTAGATTTTCCCCAATTTTCAGCCTCTTTAAAAGATTTTCAGCAGGGGCACCTGGGTGGCTCAGCTGGTTGAGCGTCTGGTTCTTGGTTTCGGCTACTGGGTTGTGGGATCCAGCCCCCTGCGGCAGGCTGCGTGCTCAGCCAGGAATCTGCTGCAAAGATTCTCTCCCTCTGCAACCCCCTACACACATATGTTTGCCTGCACGCTTTTTCTCTCTCTCTCAAATAAATAAATCACTTAAAAAAATAAAAGATTTTCAGCAATACTTTCTAGTTCTAATCTGTAGAATAAAACAGAATAACTCATTTGCCTCTTCACATGGCCACAAGTCTTCAGATCTTGGAAAGTGTTCAGCATATCACTTTTAACTATATTTCTCTGGATTAAACATTCCAGATTCCTTCAGTGATTTCTAAAGCAAAATGTTCTTAGATCCTACATCAACCTGTTTGCCATCCAATAGACACTCTTGATTTTGTCAGTGTCATCTTAAAATGCAATCCTGAGAACTGAATACTGTGCCTAAGATTAATTAGTACTGACAAAAGATCATTAGAATTATTAATTCCTACTATGGAACACTATAACAAATCAGCCACTACATTAATTTTCCTCCAACCTGAGCTTATAGAATTGTATTTTTAAAATATGAACAAAGACTTTAAAATTACCTGTTTCATGTTATTCGTGACCAGCTTTCTAGTCTGTAGCAGGAGTTATGGATAGAAACTCTACCAGTTTTATGTTAATACACAGGTCTGATAAGCATCTTCATCTAAGCCAATGATAGAAATGTCTGAGACAGAAAAGTTACTGAACTCTGTGGCCCTTTACTAGAGACTTTCCCTTAAACTTAACACTGATCGATCAATCCATATTTAAATCATCTAAATTACTACTAGCCAGTCTCAATTCTATAATATTGAGATGAGGACTTTATCAAATACTTTGCCAAATACATGTTCTTTGAAAATCTGAACTGGAAGGTTCAAGAAATTCTAGCTCAAAGAATGTAGTCATTTTGAACTCTTAGATCCTACCCCTTTATCTCTGTATCTTCTGACTATAAAATTAAATTTTTACCTTCACACTTTATCATCCTTCATGATGAGTCATCTAGGCAAGGAATAAAGACCACTTTTCTCTGAACTTTTTGAAATGTCTTTTTCTTGAAATCTAAAACATACATACATAATGTATTTCTCTCCAGACATTCTCTAGCTTCTCTATTACAGAGTCCAAAATGGTATAATTACTTTCTCTCAAGATCCCTGTCACTAACATGTAAACTTTTTATTTTTTTAAATTGTTTTTAAAGATTTTATTTATTTATTTGACAGAGACAGACACGGCGAGAGAGGAAACACAGGCAGGGGGCATGGGAGAGGGAGAAGCAGGCTCCCTGCTGAGCTGGGAGCCTGATGTGGGACTCCATCCCAGGACCCTGGGATCATTACCGGAGCTGAAGGCAGATGCTTAATGACTGAGCCAGCCAGGCTCCTCAACATGTAAACTTTTTAGTAAAACAAATACATATATCCAAAATCTCTTATTTTTGAGGAATTAAATTATCAAAAAGTCAAGTAAAAAAAAGTACTTTTAGCAGAAAATTATATTGAGACATAAAGACTATTTTTTCTTTTTTTTGAAATTACTTAAAATTTTACTTGAAAATTTTAAAAATTTTATTTAAACATCTATTCAATCAATATACTTGTTCTGACTATTTTTTTTCTTGGTAGCAAATTTTTATTGAAATCCCACATAACTCAAGCTTTATAAAAAGTCAACAAAATTGAAAACTGGTTTCTCCATCTAAAGCCTTAAGTATTCAAACCTTGAAATGGCTAATTTAAAAGTAAGCAAACAAAAAACAAAACCCTTACAGCAGATCCTACTGAAATAATTGTTTAAAAATCTGAATGAGCTTAAGCTTTACAAAAGTTATCTTAGCTCCAAAGCTATAAAACCAAGATTATCTTATTTCTACAAAAAAAGGAGAAAGTCTTTGACTTCATGCCACCATTTTTTAGAACCTCATCTTTTTCATCAAATTTGGCCACAAACCAAACATTCAGACTAAAATAGACTATTTCCATTCCATAATTCACTGGTTCAGCAAATGTTGATTGAGTATCCACTGGTCAGTCTGGATGAAGCCACAGGTGGAGTCTTTGGTGAACTTGAAAGCCGATAGGAGGGGCAGACTCATAAACCAACTCTATAATATTAGAATAAGTCTCACAGTAAAGGTTTGTAAAAAGTTTTAGAGGACGACAACGAGGGAGGAATGAATTTTATCTGAATGTAACAATGAAAGCTTGGTAGAAGAAATTGGCATTTAAACTAATTTAAGCCTTGCAGCTTGATTGGGAGCCTGCCAGCAAGGGGGAGGGGCATAATACCACAATTAGCTTTCACTGAGTACAAGATAAGAAGTAACCAATATAGTAGGTTTCATTTCATATTCATCTTGATTGGGTTGACATCTACTGTTATTTTTCTTGTTTAGTCTTGAGAAAAGATTGGTCAGAAAACAAAAACTGAATTCACCTCTAACTCTAGATAAAAATACAATTTCAGGTCACTACACATGACTGAAAACATAACGCTATTAACTAACTAAAGCACTTTGCTTCAAATAAAGAAAATTGCTTTTAAGCCTTAATGAATTAAATATTTTTTCTCCAGCCATGAGGAAGAGACATGAACAAGGGAGATATATATATATCCAATAAAAGGCCCAGCACCTAGCACAAATGTCTGACATGGAGAATGGTCAATAAATATTGCTTAGCATTTGGCATATAGAAAATGCTCAATAAAAATTGCTTGAATTATTTTTGTTTCTGTGAGCA
Source organism: Eumetopias jubatus (assembly GCF_037043125.1). Lineage (NCBI taxonomy): Eukaryota > Metazoa > Chordata > Mammalia > Carnivora > Otariidae > Eumetopias > Eumetopias jubatus. The sequence continues at coordinate 67,759,256 of NW_028274811.1, read as the reverse complement.
GATGGACCAAATTTCTTTATAACCGAGTTGTATGGAGCTGTATTTAATGAATGTGCCTTTTCTCAATTTCAAATTCCAATTTCAATTCCTGAGTCATACCTAGTAAGTTCTAAAGTAACTGTAAATATAAGACTTGTGATGCCTGCCCTCATGCTAGGATTTAAAACTTGAAGTTACTATAAAACTCAATACCAAAACCTCTTACTGCAACATCATCATTATATTTGGGGTGTTTCAAGAAGTAAAGGGAAAAATAAAATGGTCAGTGTTTACAGAGTAATTTTGCTTTCCATGCATATATTACATATTAAGTCTCTTTAATTCTGAAAACTAAATGTCGAGTTACAGTGTCCACTAAACAATACTGGCTTTATTCTCTTGTCAGTGCACCTTGATTGATAGAAGCAGTGTAAAAGAGCATCTCTTTGCCTAACTACTATAAAAACAGTTTTCTATCTCACCTAAGGTTAAAAATATGTTATTTAAATAGAAATGGACTTGTCCCCTTACAAATTATTGTCAAGTTATGAAAAATGTAATCGTTACAATACATTATTATATTTAAGTATAAAAGCTCTGAACTGCAATCTTTGTCATTGAGTGGCATATTTTAAACGAAGAGTAATATCCCAGATCTCTTTAGAAAGCTTAATGCTCAAAAACAGTTTTATCTAACTATGCACAATGAGAGAAAAAGCATTATAAAATACATTTTGAGTATGCTATGAAGAATATGAACATAATACAGAATTAAATTTAGAGCAATTAAGAGTAGAGTTTGAAGATATTTTCTTAAATGCTTTAATAGAGTCAGCACCAATTCAGTTTGCAGTTTTAATGAAAAGAAGCTATATGCGCTGACTTTTTTGACAGGTATTATTAAATAAGTATGCATTATCCAGAAGCCTATCTGGTTACACAAAAGTTGAGGAGTACCTAAAAGTAAACACAAATAGTAGCTTTAATGATATTTCTGTGCTGAAATGTACTTTGATGGTGAATGTTGTAACGTGCTAAATTCTGAGGTTGAGTACAACAGAAACCATACTGTATTGAGACATTCCACCTACAGTTTGTGGTTATGAAAGTCTGATTAAAAGTGGTTTTAGATATATGAAAGTATTTTGGGCCAGTGCCTTCTGTATTGAACCAACTCTTACACTGTTTCACTAAATAAAATACCCATGTGCAAGTACGTTTGGGTAACTAAATTGCATCTAAAATAAATATTAAAAAACATTTTATATAAATCTATGTAATTATTATGATTCTTTATCCATTCCAAAGAGAGAGTCTATTTAACTCATTATTAATACCAGTCATAACTCATCTGAATGAATTAGAATAAAAAAGTTTCTAAAACAGTGTGACAGTCAGATATGAAAATAAAACACTAGTTATATTTTATTAGAAGCAATTTAGAAACAATAATTGTAAAACAAAAAGTGAGGTGTTGGCAATTATTACAAAGAAAGATTGTCCCAAATTGAAATGTAAATAATGTATCTGAGTAGATACTGACTAGCTGATGTGATATGATAAATACCATATTTTCCAAAAAATGATCAGAGGCAATTCCATATTTCAGCTTTATCTTTTTTTTTAAGATTTTATTTATTTGACAGAGAGAGAGACAGCCAGGGAGAGAGCACAAGCAGGGGGAGTGGGAGAGGGAGAAGCAGGCTTCCCGCGGAGCAGGGAGCCCGATGCGGGGCTCGATCCCAGGACCCCGGGATCATGACCTGAGCCAAAGGCAGACGCTTAACCATCTGAGCCACCCAGGCACCCCATCAGCTTTATCTTTGTATTAGGAATAATGAGATCCTCAAATAGCCTTAATCAGTAGTAGACTCTTCAAAGCCACCAACATAGACATATTTTGTAAGTCATTTTTCTGCACATCAACCAAGTGAGGGATGGGTACTAGATTTATTGAGCTTCAGTGTTAAGCACTATGCTTAATATTGTACATTTGTTTATTTTGTGCAGTCCTCACAGCAAGCCTAAGAGTAGGCATTCTCTCAGGGTGCCTGGGTGCCTCAGTCGTTAAGCATCTGCTCTCAGCTCAGGTCATGATCCCAGGGTCCTGGGACCGAGCCCCGCATCGGGCTCCCTGCTCAGTGGCAAGCCTGCTTCTCCCTCTCCCCCTTCCCCTGCTCATGTTCCCTCTCTCGCTGTGTCTCTCTGTCAAATAAATAAAATCTTAAAAAAAAAAAAGAGTAAGCATTCTATTTTATAGATGAAAAATCAAACTCAGAAAAATCCAACACAAAGAAGTTAAGTGAATTTCTCATGATTAACACATAGCAGGTTCAGCATTCAAATCTGGGGTCCTCTTAATCCAGGCCCTGTTTTCTTTCCTTTCTATCATTCTGCCTTTAATGCAGATGTGATAAAATAATATAATCATTAAGTACAGATTTATCTTTTTAAAATTCTACTCATGAGTTGATAAAAAAAATTTCATGGGAAAAGCTATCACATGTTTAAATAACATACATCAATTTGATATTTCTAAAAACTTCACATAATAGTTTTCCCTATTTCATTTTTATACTCCAGATCTTTACCTTGTGTCCATATGTGTCTGCTATTCCAAGCACCGGGCCTACAACAGTAAGCAAAATAAAAATGGCATATGGCCCCGTGGAACATGCACGGTAGAGGAAGAGACGGACATTAAACAAATGATCACACACCAAAATATACAAATTATGAAATGTGATAAGTGCTATTAAGGAAAAATAAAGGGTAAGAGGTAAAACAGTTAGTATTAACAACGTGTGGAGGATTGAGGAGACCAGGAGGTCAGGTTTTCTGTCTGCTCACCCACAGTTCCTGTCAACACATTTATTTAGGTGTGTGGGATGGGGTAGGATTCAAAGTTCACTCTGAGGTCTCTAGTTTGGGTGACTGAATTTATTGTGAGATGGCCAAGCCAGGAGGGGCAGCAGATTCAAGGATGAAAATAATGAGTTTAAGCTGTGGAGATTTAAGAGACTCCTAGGATGTTCAGATAGACATAGGACTGGTGGACACACTTTGGGCGTCCGGAGACAAAAAAAAAGATGAGGAGTGGGAATCTAGATTTGGGAATTACACACAACTAGGTATTAAATAAAACTGGCCTGGCCTCTACAAGATGAGTTAGATTTGAAGGTGAGAAAAAAATTTAAGTTGTCCCTTTAAAAATCAGCTAAATTAAGTTAGCATTTCCCAGAGTATATGCCTCAAAAAACCTAGCTTTGAAAAATGATAGTAAGTGCTCCTCTAAATAAATAAATTTAGAAACAAACATTTTGTCAGCAATAGGTTTGGGTGGAGGTTAAACAAAATTTAAAAGATTTTCCCGCCTTTAATATATCAACATGCCTCATTTCCCAAATGTATTGGGCCATTGAAATTTTTGTACTAAAGAGTATTTTATAGAAATGATATTCCACGGAACACCTGCTGAGAAATGCTGGGCCATATAAAGGCTTACAGTTAACAATATCCATGTTTTTTGATAGACAGACTAAAGTGTAATCAAGAGAGGAATGAAAATGGGAATAGTGAAATTTTTATTTGCATTTGCAAATTTATTTGCATTCCGTTGCCAGGTAGGAAGTATTCAAAGTCAGAGCTGTTGTAGACGGCTCATCAGGAGAAAGGCAGTGTGAAGAGTGAGTTTTGGAAGATTGGGGATGAATTGAGAAGGGAATGATTTCAGACAGGGAGATCATCTAGGACAGGAAACTGATAAGGATGGGAATGATAGAGCCGCCTGGGAAATAGACAAGAAAGTGTGAAGCTGAGAAGCATTTCGAGGGAAGGAATTATGAGACTTGGTAATAGATTAGATTAAAAGAAGAAAAAGGCAAAGATAACCACACAGTTTCTGGCCTGCAAGAGGAAGAAAGATACACAAAAGATTGAAAACACAACCCTAACGGTATTATGACTAAACTACTTCCCAACTTTATGCTGTATTTCTAGAAAACGTAATACAGCACTGTCTGAAAGCACAGTTTTATCCCTTCGAGTGTTTTCAATTAAACTAAACATTTTTTTAAACTTGAACACACACACAATTTCTGAACACACATCTAAAATGCTATGTTCATAATGTCGTGTCCAGTCTTCACGTGGTCAAAAAATGAGCTCCAAACTTATAATTGGAAAAGATGTTAACCATGCTGAAATTCATTTTCTCGAATCTTAAATTGCTCCAAAAAACACCTTCATTAAAATACCCTACATTAAATCTGGCATTTACAGTTTCACATTCAGCAACAAGCTAGAAATCACACTTTTCAAATTCTAAGCAGAAATTAGTTTTAGATTTATTTGCTTTCTTTTCAAATGTGTTAGTGCCCAAGGGCTCTGACAATGACACACTTTGTTTCACAAAGGAAAAGAAGTAGTACTGTTTAAAAAAAAAAAATTGTTTTCTTTTCCTTTAAAAAAAAAACCTGCCTTTTTTTTTCCCCAGGTGACATTTACAAAGAGGAAATTTGGGTTGATGAAGAAAGCATACGAGCTGAGCGTGCTCTGTGACTGTGAGATCGCGCTGATCATCTTCAACAGCACCAACAAGCTGTTCCAGTATGCGAGCACCGACATGGACAAGGTGCTGCTCAAGTACACGGAGTACAATGAGCCGCACGAGAGCCGGACAAACTCAGACATCGTGGAGGTGAGAGCGCATACGTGGTTGGCGAACCCCAACCGGCAGAGCAGCGGGGTGGTTGGACCCCCCCCCTTACACACACACACACACACACACACACACACACACACACCCCACTTCCTTTTCCTAAGGTGTTCCTATCCCCACAGATGCCCCCCTGGTTTATCACCCCAACATTACTCCACCCTTTCAATCCCCGCAAAAAGCGAGTCAGAGCGATATGGTAATAGGGACAACGTATATCTGGTCCTTGCTAGAAATCAGGAACGAGTGTCAACGTATTGACCTCATCCTCCATGAGTCATCATTGCCCTCGGCTGTATCAGGAACGAGACTTGGGAACTGTGGCCAACACAGGGCTTTACTTACTTTTGATGATTTCTCTTAGGTATAGACTAGTGTCGCAGCATTGTCAAAGAAAAAAAAATATTTAAAAATGAACTCACCCCAGCCTTATCCTTCGGTTTTTCACTTTGTCTCTTTCTAATTCATTCTTCCTAATGCATTCTTACTGAAAGGGTAAAAGACAATTACTCTGCTAGACATGTTTTTCCCCCAATTATATTGTTTAGTGTAGCATTGTTAATATACATGGAATCTGAAATCTGATGAAAATGAATTTCTAAATGTTAGCTTGGTGTTTTATCAAAGTTAGATTTAAAACATTTTATTGTGCCAGAAATAAATAAGCATCACATTAAAACTCAAAAATGTTTTTGATTCATTACCATAAGTAGCATTGCCATACAGTTTTAAACACTTCCTGCACGTATCCTATTTAAATGTTATTGCCTTATAGTACCCTTCATAAATAGTGAATACTAAACTAAAAAAGACGTGCAATGAGGACTATTCCTATCTATTTCCCTCACCTGTCTAGCTCCTCATGGTTACCTAGATTATGATTATGATTGCTTTCCCAGAATTAAGAGAAAATTAATAAATGTTTCAAAACTATGTATTCAGAGTCAGTTTGCCAGAGTACAGGTTATTCTTGACATTACCTTAGACTGTTACATATTATGAAAAAATCTAGCACTAATCCTTACCAAATTAATCAACCTCTGACTTTCATCTTCTTTTTACCTGTTATAATTGCCTAAAACTGAATCTCATCTCTTTGCCTTTATTTGGAAGTTTTTTTTAAAGTATTGAGCTGGGGTGCCTGGGTGGCTCAGTCAGTTAAGCATTCGACTCTTGATCTCAGTTCAGGTCTTGATCTCAGGATCGTTGAGCTCAAGCCCCATGTTGTGCTCCATGCTGAGTATGGAGCCTACTTAATAAATAAATAAAATAAAATAATAAAAGTATTGAGCTGATCGGGGTTTTTTTTTTGCCTAACAAGGCCAACCAAATAATTTCAGAAAACAAAAGTGAATAAGTAAACTTAATGTGGTATATATTTAAAATACTTGCAGATCTGTATTACTGAACATCACTTTAGTTTTTTATTGGCATGATTTTAATTGTGTACCTTGATTTTGAAATTTAAGGTCATTTATAAAACTTAACCTACTCTGTATTTCAGATGATATTTTATCCATGTATACATATAACTGTGAAAATACATAAACAAACACGAATATGAACAGAACTAGTTGTCAAATCTCATAGGTGCTTTTGTGTGTGTGTTTGTGTGTGAGTTTGTGTGCATGTGCCCTCACACACATTTAACCTAAGCCTCAAATGCAAAACAACTCTGAACTCAAGACTCCATCTCATTACCAAAACCATTACAACAAACATTTCAGAGTAACACAGAGCTGAGTTGGAATTTGTCATTAGACCTAAACTGCTCCAGTCCTTAACATGATGTGAAATGCTGTAGAACCATAGCAAAGTAGTTGAAAAATGTGTTGACTTTTAAAATTTGCTTTCTTAAAGGAGCTTAAAAATCTAGAAAATTCATTTTCTGAGAGCTTTAGTCAGGAATATACTGTGTGATTTAAAGGTGACTGAGAACTTCACATTCTCAAGACTTTCATATTCTTGGACAGATGGATATCTGAGCCAGACTTCTTTAAAGGCCATGAGAAGAGCACTGGGTTGCAAGTCAGAGGGCTTGCATTTGAAACCTTGTCTTGCACATTCTTACTATGTTACAAGTTAGCTACTTCTCTGGGCTGAAGTGTCCTCATCTTAAAAATGAAGGCATTGGATTTGAAAGTCCTTTGCAACACAATTCTTTAAAAAGCAATACTTTTAAAAGAGAGTAAAGCAGCAGCTCCATTGTCTTGCATTTGATATCAGTAAATGAAAGCTCTGAACCTCTCAAACAGACAGTCTGGGGCTCCTAGACCAAACCTAGGGATGGCTTGATTCTTTGGATGAAAATGTTCTAAGTCGGTCCTGCTCAACTACCTGAATCACACATTCTTCACCTACTTGGCTTTTCCACTTTAGTAATAACAGATAAATGGGGAGGAAGTAAAGCGGGATCCCTAAGCTTAATAAATTTATCACCCCCACATAGAGTATTTTTCAAAGTGCAGCTCATTGAAATCACTATGCTTGAAATACTTGGTGGAGAAGAGGGAATCTGGATGGAAAACTGCATTTGTAACAAGTTTCCCAAGTAATTCTTGCATATGCTAATTTTGAAAACCTCTGCAGCACTGAGACATAAATTGTACTGGGGGTGCCTGGGTGACTCAGTCAGTTAAGCATCGGACTCTTGATCTAATCTCAGGTCATGTTTTCAGGATTTTAAGATCGAGCCCTGCATCAGGCTCTGTGCCAGGCATGAAGCCTGCTTGATTCTCTCTCTCCCTCTCCCATCGCCCCTCCCCTCCTCTAAAAAAAAAAAAAAAAAAAAAGACATAAATTGTGTTGGAGATTAAGAACCTGGGATACATCAGGGATTTGAGGAATCCATCCTTAGAATGAATCTAACACAAAATTGAGAGTTAAGGTAGTTTACTACTCCTGGGTAAAATTTTAAATCCTATTTATTTTAATTTAATGGAATACATTTAACTAAGTTTAATGAGGAGCATAATATGTTTCATGAAGGGTCATTAGTTTTATATTTCCCATTTGGACCATTACCCCTCTCCCTTAACCTTCCAAAAACAGTTTACTCACAAGAAAAAAAGGTTGGCACAGAGAGAGAAATAATATGATTCCCAGCATTTAGACCAAAATACAAATTTCTGGGCCATACCAGAGTAGTGTTACGGGGTCATAGGAAATTGTGCAGCACGTGGGTGTTGAAAAAGATTCCTTCTTTTAGCAAAAAAGCTCTACGTAATTATCATGTCTTTGCTTGATAATTAGCACTACTGTTACAATGGCACAAAGACAAAGACTTAATAGACAGACTGAGATAGGTTTTTTTATTATTATATTATAATGCAGCTTGAATATCTGTTTAGATACAATATATAAATATGCCAGATTTAGTAAATGTGTTAAATTTTTAATCCATTGCTTTAAAAAAACAAAAACAGTTACTGTATTAAAAGCGCTTCCTTTGAAGAAAGTCTGTTTTATTTAACTATGTGACAAGTATACTGGATATTTACTCAAAATGCTGGCTTATGAAGCTGTTGAAATTCAGTAGGGATTCTGATGATATTAAGAGAACTGTCCCCTTCATCTCCTCCAGCTGGTCTTAGCTCCAGTCCTGGTTCCTTTCTGCCTTCCTACCCTCACAGTTGATGTTGGGCTCTATTCCTGGAAGAAGATGTAGTGTTGAGCACTTCAAGATGACCTGAAGAATGCAAGGCTCACAGGGCATGCTTACAGGCCATCCTTCTCTTAACAGTGACTTTGCAAGTGTCAGCTTACAGTCAGCACTGTATACAAGGGATTCTGAAACAGCAAAAGACAGGCATTCTTGTTAAGGACGTAGAACATATATGAAAATCAGCTTGGGAACAGTTGGAGGGTAAAGGAGCAATAACCTCATTAATGTAATACAAGCTACTGAAAGGAAGATATAAGCTAAACAACTGAACAAAAGTCATTCAAACAGGTCATTGATCACCAGATCATTGCAGGGGGCCTTGGAGTGACAGAAGTCCCAGACAGGTTACCTCTATATCCAACACATGTTTTCTAACCACAAAGCCTATATAAGAGTGTAGCTGAGCACCTGGCCGGGAGGGAAGCTGTCACCCCTCAATGATTCAGTGATTCTGTTGAGCTGCTTATCCAGTCTGGACCAGTAGTCAAGTGACTAAGCGTGGAAGGGAATAGAACACAGGGCCCACTGCTACTCCCTAGGAAATTAAAAAGATGGACATAACTCCTGCAGAAGAAATCTTTGAATATCAATTGTCTCAGTGAAGGATTACTTTTTTTTAAGATGCACAAATGGGCAAGAAGTGTGTGTGTGTGTGTGTGTCTGTGAGAGAGAGGGAGAGAAAGATGATATTTACATGAAATTTTATTTTCTGTCATCTGAATATTGTTTGGATTTAAAGAATTCTAAGAACAGTTGTTCCACCAAAATGTTTCCTTGCACAGTAATAATTAAGGCCTGAATTAGAACTGGAAAGACGTTGAAATAGCTTATAAATTTTGTTTCCAAATGCTCCTGGAGGTTATCAGTAAGCTAACTACTTTTGCATAGTTTGGTGAAAATTGAGGAATGTAATTTTAGTTGAAAACCAAATGCAGCAAATAGTGGAAATGGACTTTTTTACAAACCCTGTATTATAAAATTTGGGAATAGATGTAAAATATGAAAATATGTTTATTTTACTTGAGCTTTCATTTTATCTAAACTAATTAAGTAGGTCCCAATTTTATACTTACAAAATATAGATATATAAGGGGCACCTGAATGGCTCAGTCAGTTGAGCATCTGACTCTTGGTCTCAGCTCAGGTCTTGATCTTGGGGTTGTGAGTTGGGGCCTCGCATTGAGCTCCATGCTGGGCATGAAGCCTACTAAAAAAAAAAAAAAAAAAAATATATATATATATATATATATAGAGAGAGAGAGAGAGAGAACATTATTTTTATGCATGCTTTATAGATATATATTGCATATGGGTACTTTTTTTTTGCAATGAGGTAGCATGTGGCTCTTTCCATGGGCTTCTTTTTTTTCATTTCAAGTTTTTATTTAAATTCCAGTTTGTTAACATATAGTATAATTTTAGTTTCAAGAGTAGAATTTAGTGATTCATCACTTACATATAACATCTGGTGCTCGTCATAATAGGTGCCCTTCTTAATACCCATCATGGGTACTTAAGACTAAAAGCACTTTCACTTACCTGTTTGGTTATTTGTTGTATTTTTATTTCTTTATGCATTCACTGAACAAAGATTGGTTGAATTCCTACCATGTTGTATGTGCCTTGGAATGCCTAGAGATACAAACATAAACAAGGCCCTCAAGGACTCTTGCTCCTTAAGATTGTTCACAAGGCCATGCATGATCTGGCCCCTGTTTTTATCTTACTCTCCAGCCTCCCCCTTTGCTATTTCCCTCCCCCCACCACTGCCATCCTATATTTAAGCCACCAAAACATGTTTGTTTTCCTCAGCTTCTCCAAACCTGATTTGTTTTGTCTTTAACACTCCTTACTAGGCCTTTGCTTGGCTTTTATTTATCCTTTATTCAAGGCAGATCCCAATTTATACTTTTGGAAAGCCATCCTTGAACTGTCCTGTTTACCTCATGGTAGTGTTTTTTTTTCTATATTAGAGTTAGAACTGTATTTTCTTCATCAAAGCACCATGTTACCCAGTTGCCTGTTCCACAGTAGATTTTAACCTCCTGGAGGGAAGGGACTATGCACATTTTGTTTACCACTATATCTCCAGAACTTCATGTGAGGCCTAGAGAATATTAGGCCCTCAGAATATATTTGTAGAATAAATAAAGAGGAGCAGATATAACAGGTTATGTCCGAGTAACTATCATATAGCATGATGTTACAAACTTAAAGTATGAAAAATGCTTTTATAGCTCCAATGAAACTTCATTAAAATTTGGCAACTTTTATCAAAGCATAATCAAGAAACTAAATCCAGATCTATGCTAATACAGTAACCACTAGCTAATATATGACCATTGCATTTAAATGAATTAAAATTAGATAAGATGGGGGCACCTGGGTGGCTCAGTCATTAAGCATCTGCCTTCGGCTCAGGTCATGATCCCAGGGTCCTGGGATCGAGCCCCACATTGGGCTCTCTTCTCTCTGGGAAGCCTGCTTCTCCCTCTCCCACTCCCCCTGCTTGTGTTCCTGCTCTCGCTATCTCTCTCTCTGTCAAATAAATAAATAAAATCTTTAAAAAATTAAAAAAAATAAAATAAAATTAGATAAGATGTCCAGTTCAGTTCCCCATTTGCACTAGCCACGTTTCAAGAGCTCAGTAGCCACATGCAACTAGTGACTGCCAAATGGGACAGGGAAGATGTAAAATGTGTTGATCATCACAGAAAGTTCCATGCAGCCGCCCTGGTCTAGATTAAAAAGTGAAAAGAAAGGCATTTAAGCTAATTGTGTTCTCAAATGAACACCAAGATTAGTTCTTCAATATAAAATTTGAGGAGTGCATTTCAGAAGTGAACCGTGTAACCATGAGGTTTTAGAGTCCAGAGCATAAATGTTCACTATGAGAGACACCAGTTTGTAGCTAAACACTCAGTGTAAAACTAAAAACATATTTTACCCCTAAACCAATAACCACAGAGTCAATTGGTAAACTTACTACCTGGTCAGAAAGCACTTGCAAATTGTCCAGACTGACAGGGAGCAAGGCAATGTGTGCTGTTTTTTAAATGTGAAGCTTGTGAACGGAAAGGGGGTAGACCTTTCTTGTTACTATTTTAAATTTACTTGAGGCAACATGAACCGGTATTTAACTTTATAGTTAGTAATTACATTTCTTCAGAAAAGCAGGTTTTTTCTTTATGAAGGAACTTAGAGAAATAATATTCTTGAAGTACATTAAAAATTCTTCTTAGGTTACTGTAAAATATAATTAAAATAGTTCTTACTGCAAGTAGCTCAGTAGCTCTCTCCTGTCCTCTGTTAAACCAAGTATATAATTGCTTTTCAATAGATAGTAGTGAAGAATGAAGAAGGGATTAGTATATCCCATAAAGGATTTAAACCTTCGGTGTTGAGGCTTCCAAGGAAAAGGGGGAAAAAATGATTTTGTAAAAACAAGGTTTTGCAAATTTCTACTAAATTGTAATGTTCATTTTTGTTTATATAACTTTATAGTTCCTATAAATCACATTTATATTTATATTTATTCCCCAAAGTCTAAGAGAAGAAATGGGCCTAAAAATGTATTCATATTTGTCATAACTACCAAGTGGATTTTTATATATCAAATTGGCAGATTCATTTCTTTATAAAAATAAGTTTTTTTGCTTAATTTACATGCACTTTGTAAACATGAAAAGCTGCTTCACATCTCATTAAGAACATCATTGTTGAACAAATAAAGTGCATGTTAGTTACTTAAGTTATATGCACAAGGCAATAAAACGGAATTTCCTCTCATCTGTTACTGCACAGCTCTAATAGCATATAGGCATTAGTACTAACACAGAGTCGGCAGAAAATTATTTAATAGTAGAAAAGACAATAGGTTTCAAAATACAGCCTTTTTCTCACTAATGTAATCTCTTTGTCATTATTAATCACCACCACTTTATCATCATTATTTTACATGATCATTCTTGAACTGGAACAAACCAAAGTTCTCATGTTTGGGGTTTTTTTTTCTCCCCGGTATCTGAAAGTGAAAGGGGAAAAATATTTAGCCTGGATCATAATAGTCACTTTTTAGTGATATTTACAGATTTCTTGGCATATGGAATTTGCTGTGGGACAACATATTTAAATCATTCTAGTGATTGATAGCACCTCAGTAAGTGTAGCATTGTTTGGCTTTATAAGTATCAAATCAGATATCAAAGAATAGAACATCCTTACTTCCTCAGGATTCGTTACTGAATATATCACCATGGAATATCCAAAAATGAAGTTTTAGAAACAACTCCAGAGTCCTGCCTAGAGTCGGAATAAAAGATGATAAGTCTTTTAATCAAATGATATTTATTATTTCAGTTACCTCACTGAATTTTTAAGAAGTTATTATTGTAAGTCTGTTTCCCTTCCCTGAAAGACATAATGATGCTTTGTTTATCTCTGTTAACTCTAACAGCCATCTCAATGAATGGCACATTGTAGACATTCAACAAATATTTTACATATGTATATATACACACACATGCACACACATATATATTTGTATATATATGTGTGTTTATATACATATGTATATATAAAAAGAACTTACTGATGCGCATTATAGCATAAATAAAATTAAACTTTACCAAGTTTTCGTTGTTGAAGGCAGATATGTTCTAATAATAAAAAAGGTGAGAATCTTTCAAGTGAACCTGATATGAATAAAGTTGTTGCTGTGTAAGAAAAAAAATAGGCACAGCAGACCACATAGAAATACTACCTATAGTAATGGTGAAAAGTAAAAGACCAACATACGTTGATTCCGGCGAAAGAGAGAAGCGACCTGTCGGTACTTTAGCCAGGATCTGACAAGAGGGATCAGTGGGTCTCAGATGAAATGCCTGCCTCTAGTCCAGTCTGAATCATTTGCTTAAAGGCTGATTTGGACTCACTGGTAGGGGGCAGGGCCAAAGGTCTGTGTTTCTGGTGATGCTGATGCTGCTAATTGGTGGACTAAGCTTTGAGCAACAAAGATCTAGACTTCGCTTTCCAAACATCTGTTTTCTACAGCATGGAGTTTGAAAGTACATTTTTAAACATTTCTTCTTTGTAGTTTTACTGAGGTCTAAAATCATACCATAAAGCAGATTTTTTTTTTAAGTGATATTTGGTGAAACGAAAAACGAATTCTTGAAAGCAAGTGTGTTTTAGGTTTTCGGAAGTATGATGTAAAAGGCCTGTCATTGGTTGAGAGGCGCTGCGTGTCATGGGCACTGCATCTCCTGGCCTGGTCCCTGCCCTTGTGAGTGCCTGTCAGTTGGTAGTGGCTGGAACACGTGTTGAGGAAGATTCTGAGTCTGAAAGCAGATGGCAGGTGGGCACATGGGATGTGATTGGTTTGTGTGTGTGCTTTGGGTGCAGAGAATAGTGGCGGCCGTGCTTTCCTCCTTATCCTCACAGGCAAATAATTCATAGAACATTGTGGGAAAAGACTTCAGACTTGATCACTGAAAGGACTCTAATTAGGCAAGTGCTGCAAATGTGTACAACAGATTGGGTGGATAGATTGTTATTGGAAATATATCTCATTTTACTAATAGCTCTTTTGCATATTATCCAGTCATGTCTCAATGGCATTTACTGTAGTCTCTGTTACCCTGAAATTTAGCCACCCGATGGAAGTCTCTTTATAAGGAAAAAAAATTTCCTGTCAATTATTTCTAAAGGTCATAGAGTTAATGACTAGCTGGGAGGTTAATTAGATTCTGAAAGCCTCTTCATATCAATTAAATCTCTTATCTTTATGTTTTAGTAAATAAACTCAGTAACTATTTAGAGCTACTGTTTTAGGATAAGAAACACTGTAAACAGTAAACTATACAATGGGTATTTGGGGTTTTTTCTCACATCTGAGAAAGCATGATTACAAAATAAACTGATATATGTGAATTGGTGATAGTATCTTTTATTCTAGAATTTCTGAATTAGATAATTTATTTTTCAAAATTGCATGCAAATGACTCCTTAGTCATAAACAAATGCCATTAGTGTAACCTCAAGAAAACCATTTCAGAGAGGAAAAAGTAAGGTCAGAGTTACCCTGAGAATGAGCTACTTACTAGTAAAAAACTCTCTGTGGTTCCAGAAACCAGACTCCTTTCAGAGTTACTATACACACATGTAAATAAGTGATATATTTAGTACCTATGGCCTGACAATCACAAACCCAATCATTTCTGTCATGTGAATTCTCTTTGGATAATATAACCAGATTTCAGAATGAAATGGTATAAATCTGCATTAATCAGTAAGGTAGCCACTAACGACATGTAGCTTTTTAATTTTAGTTAATTGAAATGAAATAAAATTTAAAAGTTCAGCTCCTAGGTGCCCCTGGGTGGTTCAGTCAGTTGAGTGTCTGACTCGTGGTTTCCACTCAGGTCATGATCTCAGGGTGGTGAGATCAAGCCCTGTGTTGGGATCCAAGCTCAGTGAGGAGTCTGCTCAAGATTCTTTCCCCCCTCCCTCTCCCTCCCCTTATGTTGCTCCCCCAACTAGTGTTAGCACTCTCTCTCTCTCTCACTCTCTAAAATAAATTAGTTAATTAAATCTTTAAAAAATAAATAAAAGTTCAGCTCCTAGTCTCACTAGCCACATTTCAAGTACTTGATTGCCACATATGATTGGTGGATCCCATATTGGTCAGGACAGGTATAGAAATACTCATCACCCTAGAAACCTTCCCCTGGGCAGCACTGCTGTAAGGGATGAAACTGGCGAATCCAGTGCTCTTGTTCATGAAGTAATTGCATGATGGTTGGTGGATACACCTAATAAAGGGCCTGTCAACCAGAGAGGATGCATGCAGCCATTTCATCTTCTGTTCTTGAGCAGACGTTTACTCCATGCCCATTGAATATCAGGGTCTGGGTCAGGGCACAGAAACCCAAACAGGAAAGCTGAGCCACTCAGTCAGTGTTTATTCCCAGCAGTAGAACATTCGTTAAGATAAATGTGATTTTGTGGAGTGAGGTGAGTGGGAACACCAAGGCTGGGATTGCCCTAAGGAATAAGAGAAAATGGAGGAAGGGATGGGAAAGAAGACTCGTAGGGAAAGAGAAACAAGCTAGATCAATTCTGGACTTTCCCACGAGGAAGGAAAGAGCACATATGCACACGGTTTCTTCTGATTTTTCCTCATTGGAAATGTGAGAATTTTATCTTCATCCAGGCTTGATGACTGGGCTCTCCTTAAAGTGTGGTGGTTCTGAATGAACACCATGGGGTGGAGGGGAAGAAAGCTGCAGAGTGATTTTCCTGAAGAATGTGATTGAAGCATTATCGTGAGAGTTCACCTTTTAGATTTTACATTTAGGAAATAAAACTTCAAAAGCCCCACAGATTTGGAGAGAAATTAAGTTCTAGTTACAGCAACATCACACACTAGTTCTCTAACCTGGGGCAAGTTATTTAGCCATCTTGACTTCAGGTTCCTGCTCTGAGTCAGTATTGTCAACCCTGACCCAGACTTCCTCACAGGCTGTTGTGATGATTAGAGGCTATAAAAGATGTCAGAATCCATTGTAAACTGTTAAGTTATATAAGGTGTTTTATTTTCAACATCAAGGGAAAAGTTTAGGTAATAAAAGTTGTTTAACCAAAGGAGAGAGAAGAAGCAAATTCTTAATTTGGGAATAAATCTATAACATTTTATATTAATAAGTATATAAGTATACCATTCTTATATAAATAATGGTATTTTATATAAATTTATAGAACAAAGGCCAGTGAATTTCCTTTTCCCCAAGCATTTGTAAAATATTCTCTATGTGCAAGGTGAGTGGGAAATATGACAATGATGATGATGTGTCCAGCACTCTCAAGGGCCAATAGTCCAGTGTGGACAAAACATACACAGGATTTGTTCTTTCATTCAGCAGATATTGATGAACATGAAGACCACGTGCCAAACATTTTATTGGTAATGTATCTGTGACAATCCTACCCAGCAGTCTGAACCAAAAGACATAGAGTACAGTGTGGTATCTGAGGCAAAAGAAAGTAATTGCAACTGTGAGCACCTGAAAACATCTCATAGTGGTTATAGATAAGTAGATAAGTTAATAGGCTAAACCAATCTGCAAGTCATTTATTCCCAATTAAAATAAAAGCGAAACTAATAAAGGTAATAGTGTATAGACTTATAAATGCATACACACACACATATATATACACACACACATTTATGTGTATATGTATACTGTGTAGCAGGCTTTATTTTGGTTTCTGGTTGGCACTGGATTTTTTTAATATATGGTTTCTCTGTAAACATGTGGTTATAATTTTTAGAGAAAATCTGTAGAATACAAATGTTAGGAAAATGCAGTGAATACGATTGCCTTTCGGTTTGATAAAAGGTTCTCTGGTGCTAAGAATGGAAACCTTAAGATTACATCCCACATCCTTGGTTTAACTTTACAGATGAGGTTCCCCCCCGCCATGAATTCTAAAACATGATACATCTGGCTGAGAGACTGGAAAATTGTTACATGCCTGTGTAACATTCTTATAACCTAATCGTTCTACAACTTTTCTCGCAGTTTAATCATTGGAGAATGTTCTTTGTTTTTGTAGTCACTGTTTCACATAGTAACAGCTTGTTGTATTTTGGTCTGTTTGCCAGAGGGTAGGTTTATTTTTAAAACCCTGAACTCTGAATTTTTCTTTATTTTTCCAAGATTGAAAGCAGCTGAAATGCCTGGAGTTACAGGTTGAAGGCTGCTTTACAATATGTGAAGGGAAGCTTCTTTCCCTCCTCCCTCTGTGTGTGTGTGTGTGTGTGTGTGTGTGTGTGTGTGTGTGTGTGTGTTTAAATTTTTTCCTAACAAATGTCTTCTAACTGGTAGTTGTCTAAAAATAGAAAACTGCCTAACTAAAAATAGCCTGGCTCTCGGTCGTGCCAAGGAAAATGGAGAGGAATAGGCGTGGAATAGAAGGCTGAGTAATCCAGTTCTATTCATTCAGAGAAACCTTTGAGAATGCGGGCGATGATAAAGTGCCCTCAAAAAACCACAGGCCTGACTCTCTCTTCAGACTTCTAGGTGCCAATAAACATTTTAGCCCCAGGATACATTTTTTTTTCTCATAGGTTGTAAACATTTTCTGAAAGACAAGGCTTTGTTTCACAGAACCTGACAAACTGCCATAACTAACTTTCCTAAGGTCTTAAAAATTCATAATTGTAAGATATATTTTAAAAAAGCATCTTAAATGAAAGTATTGTAAAATAATGTACATCATGTAATACTTAGGAGAAAACTGTTACAATAAAAACTGCTTACTGCTTGCAATTAAACTCAAAACTTTAAAGTTTCACAGAAAGTTATTCCTGTGACTCATGTAGCTAAAGAGAACAGCTGACTTAGTTTAACTCCCTTAGATACAGAAATTCTCTTAAGTGTATATTCCTTTATATCAAAGGAATACCAATATTTAGTCTCTTTCTTACAATTAGAATTTTCAGCCAGGCAGATTTTCTCTTTTGATTTTTTAATTGGAGTAGAAACTACCTTCAAAAATAACATTTCAAGAGTCGGATGGCCTGGAGTTTAGAGAAATGGAATTTTGACTAAGTCATTAAAAAAAAATACATAGGCCAGTTTTGCAGTGGTAATGCTTTTTTGTTTTGTTTTGTTTTACTTAAGTAATCCGAATAATCAGGTCAAACATAGCAACAGGGTGTGGAAATGTCAGCACAGTTCATGGGGTTATAGGGGTCTAAGCATTGTTATGTTCAGTTCCTGTAATGATGCTAGTGATAAGACTCTTGAGACAAAGGACGATAATTGATGGAAAGAGCCTTAAATCATTGCTAGAAGAATCAAGGTCCTTGTATCTGTGTACATCGACTCTTCTGGTCTCCTTCCATCTTGTAAAGCATTTTGTCGTCTTGCATGGTGGCCCCCTACTGCTCTTTGTAATAGATGCAGACCACAAGTGATTCCTTCATGCAGCATACAGGGTGTAATTGTGTCTGTGTGGTGTATTAGTAATTACCAGGCTGAATTCCCATATTGTATCTTTAGTGCAGGCACGGAAAAATAGGACATACAACCCTGCATAGACATTTTCAACCTAGATAGTGAACCACTTAGAGCTACGTTCCAGGGACAAAGCCTTTTATTTGCACACTTTCTAAACAAAATTTTCATTGTTGAGTCATTTGTGCTATGCAGGATAAATTCAGTTTTGGAAATAATTACCTCTGATATATTCATTTCTGACTCCTCAGCAAAACCTTTGTAATATGGAAAATATTTGCTATTTTTAATTGCTAAAAAATCATTTTAATATTGCTAGATATAATAGTGATATGAAATGTAATAATTGTGCTAGACTATCATGTACAGAGAATAGTGCATGGTTCACTACATATAACGGATTGTATAGCATTCATAAACATTAAATAATATGATTGTTTTAGCTTTATTTTAATGTTAAATGATGATATTTTCATATATAATTTATTGATTTTGGCTCAAGCGTTAAACTTCAGAAAAAGCTGACAATGAATTTTTGTTACAGTAAACAGATATAAATTAATAATTAATTTCTTTGGTATAAAATTTGCATCCATCCTTTATGTATTATGTAGCCAATATTGATTTGACTACCTCCTAATCATTGGGGATTTGAAATGTTTACAGTATTATTTATCTATAATAGAAGCCAAAATAATGTCAGCAGATTGGTTTAAACAAGAGAAGGGATGTTTATTTTATGCATCAAATGTTTATAAGGACAGCTAAAAACTATTAAATATGGTAACAAGGAAATTAATAAGGCCATTTCATTAGCAATAGCAAATGTCATTAAATTTATTTTGTGAATTATTAATTAAAGCATGCAAGAGTTTGATTCCATTTTTATCTTCAGATTTAAAAGTAACCTGCCCATGTGTATATTTTATAAATTTACTTCCACTTTTATCTGTGGATATTTTTATTCTAGCAATATTCATTAGATTCCAAGGATATAGAGGACTTCACAATGATGCTAGGAGAGATAGAAGTTTGGAAGATACGGTCAATGACATCACAAAATTTAACAGTCTAGCTAAGATAAAAAATATACATGCAAATCGACTGGACAAAACACCATAAGAGGGACTGTAAGATATTTTGGGGGAGGCAGAATAGCAGTGAGAACATCAGCCTGGAACTAGACTGCATAAGTTTTTATCCTATCTCCCCTGCTGACTGGTTGTACTTTCCCAGACAAGTTACTTAGATTGTCTGTTTCTTACGTTGTTTGTAAATGGGGTTAATAATAGCACCTAGTATCTAGTTATTATGAGAATTAAATTATTGAACATTTATAAAATGCTTGGAATGAGGTCTGGCACATAGGTTCTTGGAGATGACTGTGATGATGACAATGATGCCCCGATGTTTGAAATCAAGTAACAATCTCTAGGAAGAAGAATTTAAAAAGTCAGGAGATGGGCGCCTGGGTGGCTCAGTCAGTTGAGCGTCCGACTCTTGGTTTCGGCTCAGGTCATCATGTCACAGTGGTGGGATTGAGCCCAGAGTCTGCTTTAGATTCTCATTCCCTCCCCCTCTGCTCCTTCCCCTGCTCTCTCTCTCTCTCTCAAATAAATAAAATCTTTTTAAAAAGTCAGGAGAGGTGAGTGATGTGTAGACATTTTTAGTCTCAAACAAATGAAGATCAGAAATATGGATATAAATTGATGAAGAGGATGTGGGCAAATCTTTCAAAAGACCAATTATGGGTGCGCCTGGGTGGCTCAGTCCTTTAAGCGTTTGCCTTCAGCTCAGGTTATCGTCTCAGGGTCCTGGGATCAAGGCCTGCATGGGTCTCCCTGCTCAGCAGGGAGCCTGCTTCTCTCTCTGCCTCTGTGATCTCTCTCATTCTCACTCTCTTTCAAATAATAAATAAAATCTTTAAAAAAAAAAGACCAATTATGCAAAGATCCACAAGAAGAAATGATCCAAGGGCATGAAAATAAGTAGCTTGGTATGACAAGAATGTTCACATACAGTAGGAATTATAAGAAAGATGGCAAGGTAAATGGAGAAGAGGGGGACAGGCAAATCAAATGCTCTAAATGTTTGGTGTGGAATTAGATGCAATACAGTAGGTATGAGAAAGATACTGGATGGCCTCAAGCCATAGAATAGCATAATGACAATCAATGCTTGAGGAAAATTCCGGGAAATATAACTATCTCTAGAGGGAAGCAATTTAGTTGTAAAAAGTGGAAATGCCAAGTTATTTTAATTTTTATAGTAACATATGTATATGTGTGCATGCTAAAAATCCTGAAGCCTTTCATTATACTTATATATTTTAAACCATTTACATCATTCTATAGACATCTATGATAATCATAATATAATTATGATTATATAATAATCATAATATAATTATTGTATAATCATAATATAGAACAAGTTGTTTTTGAAGTATGCATACAATTTCAGTGCACTGATAATATGCACATGCATTTCTCTGGCTAAGGACTATTTGTCATATACAGTATGTTAAAGGAGCAAATTATGGAGAACTCAGGGTATATTTAAACTATATAATATTCTTTAGATTACATTGAAGAAGAAATCAAAATCTATAAATTCAGAAGTTCCTAAGGAGTTATGTGCATTTTCAGTGACCATGTAAATGGTCAGGATTCTGGATACAATACTTCCAAATGTAAAAACTACCCTCACACTTTCAGGTTTATAATCTAAAAGCCCAGCCTTTTCATTGGAAGACAATGTGGTATAGGAAAAGGGACAGACAAGTTTAGACTCCAACAAACCTGGTTTCTACAACATTCATAAATTCTATGCTTTGGGGCAAGTTTCTAAACCTTCACCAAATCTCTGCTTTCTAAGCAGTAAAATAGTGATGGTAAATCTCACTTTTGGTCTTTTTGTAAGAATCAAGTTATACCGTGTACATATATATCCATTACCACATGTTGAAAACATGATGATCATAAACATGTTCTTTCCTTTCCTGCTTCTCCTTCCTGCAAGTGTAGATTTAGGCAAAATTTCTAACTTTTTACTTTCACACACACACACACACACACACACACACACACACACACACACACACACACACACCTTGGACATTGAAATCTTCAGAGTATTTTCTGATTATGTTAAAACAAAATGTCACATTTTAGAAATTGTTACATATATGTGTAACTATTTCTTGCATAATGAGGTTATGAAATTCTTTAGAGATAAGATTCCCTATACAGATTTTAGAACTAAGGAAAAGGTAGAGAAAAGTAAAAACTTGGATTCTATTAAGTCAAAACAGAATTGATTAAAAAAAAATTGGCAGAACTTTGTCAGAGAGGCTTGCCCAAGTTCTGTTGGTGAACTCTGATATATAGTTAGGATATAATTTATTCCCTGGTGTTCCCTTTGGACTACTATGTATCCAGGGAAGAGCACAGTTAGACAATGAAAGGGAGGGTTAGGGAAAGAGAGGAAGGGAAGGAGGGAGGGGGAGGTTGATTAAGATTTTAAGACAATGAAAGTAATTAGAAAAGCTAAGACAGGAGTGTTCCTACATTGCCAGTTTCTTCTCTGACACAAAAACAAATAATTGACTTTTATTAAAATACTAGCCAGCCAACAGTGTCAGTGTGATGATATTGTTAATGATAAAATATATCTATCTTACATTGCTTCTAACTTGTATCTTTGCCCTAGCTCCCTCAGTATTTTGATGGCAGTAAGGATACATGCTCTTGGAAATGAGCCAAGCACATGCTAACGCATTATACATTTGGCTTGGTTCCAAGTGAACAGGTGTTTTAAATATTCCAGTCACATACTCACAATGTATATTGCTACTGGGGAAAGGATATCATTTCTGAACCACTGATGTTTGTTTGACTCTGTTCTGACCCACACCTATTTTGCACTCTGAAGATTTAGCAAAGATGAACTGTGGTTTGAGGAGGGATGACCGTGAGAGCCCTACTTTTACTGATAGGAGGTGCAGCAAATTTATAGTTCTGAACTCTCTGCACCTGATGTCTGGCTACGGAGATCAAAGTACTTGCTGCTCAACATTAGAAGAAGGGAAATTTAGAGCTTTCCACAACTGAGTTCCTACAAATATGAGAGTTTTTACTTCTACTAGAGAAAAATATAATAAATTATTAGAAATTATTTGTTATGATTAGGGGAAGGAATTTGTTTTCTATTAGAAGCCGTCGTTCAGTTTGCAGACATACCACAATAAAACAACCTAACTTTTCTGGGGTCTAAATTACGAAATTGAACTATTTCCTTCTGGAGGAAAAAAAGATAAAAATAGCTATGCAGAAATATATCTATCCAGAAATAATTCTGAAGATCCTTTCAAAATTCTTAGCTTCATGCTGTGTGTGGGCACACACACATGCACACACACTTGCTCACTCACATACGTACACACAGATATGTACACATAACTCATGTAGTTAATGTGAGACTGGCAATTTCCAGCAGATGAACTCAGATATATAACTTCCATCTCACTGTGCACAAGTTCCTGTGTCAGATCAACAAACTCATTGATTTCCGTCTGTCCCTTTGGCTTCAGCAATAAAGAAATGCAAGAAAGTGGAGGCGGAGGTTGGGCGGGGAGGACTTCTAACGTCTCTCGGCCACCTGCCTTAACTTCATACTTCATGTCAGTATAGATTGAATTCCTCTGGCCATTACTCAGTAGTGTGTGTGCATTACCTCATGGAAACAGACTCTGAACCATGGTCTGCTTCCTCTTTTAATGGTACCGTTTCCCCTCATCTTTTAACCGTGGTCTTTAAAAAGAAGTGGGATTCTATTCAGAATGATGGTGATGGCAGTTTGGGGCATTTTAAAACTATTAGTTGGTTAATGTGTGGTTAATATTATTTATTCAACAGAAAATTGACTTTAAACCCATGTAAAAAGCCAAGTATCAAAATTGTAACCTTCTTTTAAATGTTATAAAACTTTGTTTAATTTCAATTTTCAAAAAATTCAGTTTCCCATCTAAGAGATTCATGTATTGGCCAGGCTGGAGAAGCCTCCAGAGAAAACAGGGCAGCTCAGCCACTGCGGAAGCTGCATCGGTGACTGTGGGTGGCATTTCTCTGCTGAGTCAGGTTTGTGCCATGCCTTCCCTCAGCTTTTACTAACAGTGTGGATTTTCTGACAAGATGCAAAAACCCAAGTCTTGCGGTTCTTGAAGCTCTCCTGCAGTTTTTCCCTTTTCCTTGGGACTTGGGGAAATTTTCACTTAAGAAGATCCCATCTTGCTATGTCTTCCTTGTAACAGTTGAAAAAAACTGGGAACTTTTACAGTCATTCCCTCACTTTTTCTCCCTTCTGGGCTATAACGTAACACAGTATTATCCATATCATTTTGAAAACCAAAGAAAGGGAAGAGCTTCTGTACCCATGTTTAAAAAGGAGAATTTTTATAACTCATACACGATTTCTTCATGATCCCATAGTATTGGCCAGAGAGAAACAGTCGTCCCTCCATAGAAGTATATATTTCTTCTCTTTTCCCCTACCTACCCCCATCACCCCAGCAAAAATGTTACCAGCTTTGGAATCTCTTATCTACCCAAGCAAATTGAAGTGAAGAGCTGGGCAGTTAGCTTGGGAATCTGAAGAATAGAGGCACCAAAAAACTATAAAGCAAATTTTTTCTCTTATTAACAGAGACTTGAAGTTCTTGCTAGTATTATTTTAATAATTGGGACAAACCTACACTTCATTTTACTCAGATAGATACAGCCTTAATGTTAATGCAGAGGACTTCCTTCCTGGTCCTAAAAATGTAGGAGTGGAAAAAATTAACCAACCTTTCTTTGCCTTCGGTTTTCAACATCCTACACTTCATTTTAACTAGGTAGCTGCAACCTAAATATTATGGAAGGGGCCTTCCCCTCTCTTCAGTGGCTATTGCAATAACACAACAGGAAAAACATTTTAGATAAAATTATTCATCAGAAAGTGAGTTCTATTACAAATATATCTCTTTATGAAAAAAATAAGATTTGCCAAACATTTCACCAATTTCATCTGAGAACAAAGTATTCAAAGAAAACACTGGCCTAACTTAGGCAATCTTTATAATCGGATGACGTGCAGAGGCAGAATAGGAGAATAAGGACAAAGGAAAACCGGGAGCCTCATACATGAGTTCGTTAATTCGGTTCCACCACTAACTTTGCGGACTTTCGCAAGTGCTTGAACCTCCTTACACCTACTTTTCTTCACCTGTGGCAGTCATGGGGAAGAGTAGTTACGAGAGTTTAAAAAGAGATCCATGCAGAGCTGCAGGCTCAGTCCCTGGCACATAGGAAATGCTCCATTAATGGGAGGTGTTACTGCTGAGGAACAGATTCGGTTAAGGGGAAAATTAATATTTTGATAGTGTGGGAAGACTGGTTTAATTTCCTTTTCATGCCATAGAAGGGGAAATGTTTTTATAATTACCTAATGAATAATATGGAAGAAATTATTGTGCAAATGAAAACTTTAAGTTCACCACTGAAACTAACAAAATCACTGAGAATCCATAAGGTATGCCAAACTTAAAAATCAGGTTGCAGTACATTTTCAGTTGATAATGCCTGAAATTATTGAGGCCCTCATAACAACAAAAGCAGGTAGCTATGCCACGGGGACCGGAAGGCCAGTGCCACAGAGACTCCCCAGAGAAGGCTGTCCAGAGCTGGAGGACAGAGCAGTCTGTGGGGCTGGCAGATGCCACTTGGCCTCACTGAGTTAGACAACAGGTGCCCAGCCACTGCCAGGAGCAAATAACAGGATGAGCAAGATTGCTGATGGCCCGTGGTAAAGCTTTATGTTAGATCATAAAGTGCTGAGCCCAGGCATGAAGAGAGGCCAGCTTACCTGCTGGGGGATCAGTTGATGTGCTCACTGGATTATTTTTTCCCTCTGTCCATCAGACCCTCAGCTTCTCTCTCTCATTCTCATTCCCTTCCTCCCTCCCCATATCCATTTGTCTGTCATCTCTCCATCATCTGTCGTCATTTTATCCTTTCGCGTTCTCCTTCTTGTCATAATTACTTTACTTAAGCATATACTGTCCATAACTTTGTTTTTCATTTCTTAGTGCTCTCTCTAGCTTTTGTAGCATCATATGAAATCCAAAGTGACTGAATGCAAAACCTAAGAATGTTACTTATCTGTATAATGTATGAAGTCATGGGAAATGTGATTTTGTGAATGAGTTGCTCTAAGATTCTGAGACCATGGATTTGTATATGGATAACATTCATAGCATAAGGAAAATAAATTGAAATGAGTTTGATTTTAATTATTGGTTAATTTAATTTGGAAACATAAATTTAGAAAAATTTAAACCTACACAAAAATGATAAGGTAGCTTAGCCTATGTAGGTTTTGATGAGCATTTGATATTGATAATGCTAGCCTTTCCAAAACATTTTTTTATGAATTTTATTTTCTTTGAAAGTATTTTATCTAAGAAAAAAGATCCCTATTTGCTATAATGGACTGCATATTAGGTATTTTCAGAATCTTCTTTGTAGATAGTTTTGTCCTGTTTATTTTTAATGATTATACTCAGTTTTTTTTTTTTAAGATTTTATTTATTTATTCATGAGAGACAGAGAGAGAGGCAGAGGG